>NC_142145.1:8193750-8537500 GCF_024610735.1 Ursus americanus
TAAGCTTAAAAGGAGAGGGAGAAAAAAGGGTGTGATATATCTGTAATATTGGTAAGATGCAGGAAATCTTGTCTGTCAAGGGATAAAGAAAATCAATCGAAGGAAGTCTCAGTAGTTCCTGGGAAAAATTATTACAAAGTTGTATCAGAAATCATGTTCATGACTTTGGATGGCACAATATATGGATCAGAGATAACATGAACTTGAGATTCAAATCCAAGTAGAAACACACAATTGCAAAGGTGTCGCTAAGTTCTGAGACCTAAAATATAGGCATATATAAAGTGTACATTGTTCAAAAGGAACATGTCTGGTGGAAAATGTGCCAGTTATCAACTGCCATGTCTAGGAAGGCAACTGATAAGGCACACATTCATGTACTGGAGAATGTAAGCATAGTAGAGTACATGTGAATGGAGAAGAGAGAAATGAGGAGACATAAAGAAATAAGGAGTTGGGAAGAAAGAGAGAAATTACAGATCTGAGAAAAGGAGGAAGAGAGGACCAGAGGAGGAGAAAGAGAGAAAAGGAGAGGAGGAGGGGTGAGAAAAGAAAAGATAAAGACTGGAGAGAGAAAAAGCAGGGAGGAGACCAAGAGAGAGGGAGAGGAAAGGAGAAAGGCAGGAAGGGAGGGAGGGAGGGAGGGAGGGAGGGAGGGAGGGAGGGAGGGAGGGAGGGAGGGAGAGAGGCTAAAGCTATTCCAGTCAGATGGAAAAATGGAAAAGAATAAATGATATGAACAGATGATGTGTCTCTGATAACAGATTGTGATAGGGAAGGCTATATTTTTAAAGATATGTGTGGATGAGTTCCTCTACTAAAGTAAGAATTATAATTATCCTCAAGTAAGTATTTGAAGTGAGTGTTTGAAAAGAGATTGGAATTTTTGTGGTCGTAGAGGATAAAAGTGGCATAGATAGATGAAAGTTATAAGAAAGGGTTTTTCTTCTCAATTTACTACAGTCATTTATAGTTTGAGATATTCAGAAACAGCCTATAATATCTCATGAGATAGTATTTTCCTACCACAAGAAGCTTCAAGAAGAAATTGTCTGGCTCTTTCTCCTGAATTTTGAAGAAGAAATGCATACATTTTTCAGGACTTTGTTTTAGATGCTTCTAAGAACACTTACAGTCTGTGAATTTATGAAACATCTTCCTAAAATCAAAGACATTTCACATGGGTTTCTCAAATCTCTTTGATTATCTTGTATCTTCACTCATCTTCTCCATCATTATTCCCCCTGAACAAAGGTCCCTTCTTATCAGAGCTTTCTTCTCCATCTGTACTCCTCATTTACCCTCTTCATCCCTCCCCCTACTTCCTGTTCCTCAATGTAACCCCATCAACTCCCGCTAATTCTCCTAAAAATATATTGGCTTCTACTACCTTCGAAAGCCTTCTCTGAGCTTGGCTAGCATTTTGCTCCTCCTTCACTGACCCCCACCTTCACTTGCTGCCAAATCCACAGCACTCGCTCACCCCAGCTCTTTGCAATTTGATTTCCGTCTCAAGAGAATGAAATCTATTCTCTTAAATCATAAATGACCTGTTAATTTCAGTTGTATTATCTCTTACTGATTAAGATGTGACAATGCAGAAGATTCAGTGTAATATGGGGAAGAGACTTTTAAAAATTAGATAAACGCAGACATAGATTTGGCTTTATTTTAATGCAGTGATTTTCCAAACACTGGTGTTTCTGATAATGTATGGAAGCTCCCTTCTCTAATTTGCCTGCTTCTGGTAAGGGTTCTCCCCACTGGGTGTTCTGGATGATGCATTAGATAAGGTTTGCTGAAGGCAAACAGCATGAACTTGTCTTGCTAACTCAAACATAATATAATTTATTGGAAAGATCTTGGGGGCTCATGGAATTCTGGGTATCCTGGTAATGGTTAGGAACCAAGTGATTGGGGAGTACGAAACATAGGACTGCTGTAGGAAGAACAGGCTCCTCAGACCCTCCTCCTCATATTAGTACCTTTCTTTTGGTTTTAGCAACACAATGTCAAGATCCCATGTTTTGCCAGACATGGAGCTAGCACACAGTCTGACTCCTTTCTTTTCCACATTCATTCTCTATAGAGGAAGAGAAGCACTTGGATTTGCATATAATAGGGAGGAGTTTTTAAAAATTCCCCCAAATTACTGGCATGTCCTTACAAAAGGGGAGTGAATTGTGAGCAGGAGAAACTGACAAATACCTAGTTTAGAAACAAAAACGTACCTTATAATTTTTTCTTTCCAATTAAAATCTCACCTGAGTAAAGGCAACACACCACAAAAATGGTTTTTAAGTGATTTCTAATGACCTTGAATCTGTTTTGTTAGCTTCATCAGACAGGTTAAGGATTGGAAACTCTTCTGTCAAGTCCAGAGGTTTTGGGAACCCTTCCACACCATCACAGCTGGTCTTTTGGAGAAACTGCACTACAGATAACATTTATTACTGCTGTTGGATGATGTGTTACTGCCCATGTCTGTGTGTTTCAGTTCTGTTCTCCCTGCGCTGATACTCACTTTATATCTTTATTAATGTGAGGTTGCCACATCGCTGACACTATGCCTCAGGGTATCACTAACACTGCTAATTCTTAGCGATGGCACACATTTCTGATCCATAGTATGTTGCTCTATGGTGGATGTGCTCCCTGATTCCCAGCATCTTGGTTCACACCATTAAATGGAGGCTCAAATATCTAACCAGCAGCCTTTCCTGTTGCCTCAAGCTATTCCTCCTTGTCTCAGTGTTTTTCTTCTGCTTTTTCCTTTCATTGTTTTTGCTGCCAACTCAGTCCATTCCCATCGAGCAAGAGATGGAATTAACATTATGTCCCTAAGGAAGTGAGAAAGGGAAAGAAATCATCAGTCATTGACTGCCTACTTTTTCCAGATTCTTCACATATGCCTTCTTATTCAACTATCCCTGAAATCTTATAAGAAAAGTGCTATTATTCCAAACTAATGGATAGGAAAGCTGAATTTGGGTAAAGTAACTTGGCTAAGGTGTCAACTTGTCTACCTTACTGCATACTGATATGGTTTCCTTCATATTACAGTGCCTTTCTAAGCCAACATATTAGAATTTGTTGTTGTGCTTATCATATCCTTTATATTTAGTGAGAAATCATGAAGTTCATTGCCTTTTTCATAATTCTTATTGAATATGACCTCCCAGAACACTTAATTGTTTCAAACAAGTTTAATTTTTAATTATAAAAGCAATGTAAGTGTAGCATGGAAATTTAAACCAGACAAAAGAAAGAAAATGCATTAACATTTGCACATTTGGGAAAACCTCCCAGAAATGGAAGTGACATTGATTATGGCACAGGGACCAACTCAGAGGTCAAGGTTATGTGATCAGAGCACAAACTGGAAAATGTATTTCTAGATTCTTTGATATGAAGGTTAGAGAATCCAAGATGTTGATGAAGAGTAGTAATGAGCTAGGGCAAGAAGAAGTAGAGAGTTTGGGGATGGTGGTGCTGGAGGGGAGTTGACCTACCTTTCTCCTCCTATTTTTCATTCTTTTAAAAAAAATTGACATTTACAAATGAATTCAATGCATTTTAATTATCACCTACAATATTCTGCCCCCTATTAGGGAGTCCATAAACACTTATTTAATTGAACCTTTATTCAATGACTAATATAGAAGTATTCAACATTTATGCATTTGTATGTGGATAATTCTTACACTAGAGGCATTAAATTATAGTGGAAAAAACAGAATGCTTTAATGTTGCTAAATATTTAAGTGTGCTCTGAAGGTTGTTTCTGAAAGCCTATTACTGCTTTCTTTAAGAGAGCAGTAAATTGTGAATGCATTTAGCCTTGTTGTTCTTCAAATGAAAATATGATAAAAAGGAGTAAGGCATTTCATCTTTTGGTTTATGACAAAGATCAAGATTTGTCCTTTGGTTAGAGTCAATGTGGAAAATAAATTCTAAATGCCACCATTCTTTTTTAAGCTAAAGTTGTTTCCACAATATGCTTTCTCATGCAACTCTTGCTCTACAATAAATGGAAGAATCATGTTAAGATAAAGAACGCTGGAATATGGGTGAGGGAATGGGTTACTGAACTAAGAGTTCAGTAGACTCTCAGATAGATAGACTCTCAGATCAGGATAAATTGTGAAGTAATGTGTTTGTATTCACAACAATATTAAAATTATGTGCCATTTCAAATCATATTTTCAACTGTCCCTGAATCCATGCTCTCCCTATAGAAAGCCTCTTATATCAGGGAATTACCAGAACAAAAGCCCCACCTCTTTCCCCAAAGGCAATGTAACAAAGTAAAGATATTTATTAGACGAATATTTGGGTGCAGGAAACTTCTCATAATCACCTTTAAGTTATGTGTCTGATTATATTGGATTATAAACATTATTACCATAAACATTAATTTTATTCATCTTTGTGTACTATAAATGCATTAAAAAGTATTTTTATGCAGCAGATATCTGTCTTGAATAAAAGTCCTGGGACCAAGATTTAAGAGGAAATTGAACTCACTTTGTGTTTCATACCACCTTGAGCCTGTGAGAAGTGCTTTGTGGGGAAAGCAATAGAAAAGACATATATTATCAAGCAAATAATGTGTTTTTTTAGGATAAGCTATCTTTAGTGTTCCCTAAAAAATGAAGGAAGAACTCATGTACTAGAATGAAAAAAATATGGAGATGTTTTGATTGGAAAGTACATGCAAAAAAATAAACCAACCCTATAATTTAAATTGACTGGACAAATAATTGATGAAAAGGGAAGGAAAGGTTATTACAACATCATTCTAGTAGAAAACATCTGTAGTTTTGTAAAAACCAAGATATTAGGACTAAGAAATGGAAAGCCATGGGTATAGGAAGGGGTCAGGTGTTAGAAATCGCAAGAATGAGAAAGAATTCATAGTCATGGTAGTTATCAAACACTGGTTCCTTGGTTAATCCTTCTGGCTTCCTATCCTTTTGGTGTGAATGACTTGCTCATGCACCACCATCTTTCTTATATTCTGGAAGATTCTTCCTTATCTGTGATTTTCAGTGATCTAATACAAAGTCAGTGATGGAGAGATACCTCATGGGGGTAGGTACAGGCAGAGGGTTGGTGGGGCAGAGGGTTACTTTAAGAATTAAACAATTACAGTCTTTGTAAAGTTTTGTAATTTCTGTGGCAATACAACTTCCTCACGCTTTGGCAGGCTTCATGTCTATTTGCTTTCAATAAGCTCCACATGAAGTTAATCATACATGGGGTTCTCAAACCTAATGATCTCCTCTTTTGTTTACTGCTTGTGTTTGCACATCTCTCTCCCCCTCGATTTAATGGCAATTACCTTGAGGCCATGTGAAATAATAGATTTGGGGAAGAAGGAGACACCCTTGATTAGATTGGTACAATTGAGCTAACTCTTAGAAAATCATCTCTCTTGTTTCTTGGGTTACACATACATTTGGTTTTTCCAATCCTGTAAAGCTGCAAATTGCTGGACTCGAAGTCAATTTAAATGGCAGTCCATAGCAGAGACAGCTTCCTTTAGTAAAATTCCATTCCCTTTCATTTTTCTCAGTATCTGAAAGCATCAAAAAGCAGCCAAGGCATATCAATATTGTGAATTCTTCCAAACTGTTACCTACAGATTTATTAGGCAAAGTTCCTAGTCCCAAATTTTCTATTGAACTTTGTTTATCAGAAATTTATTTGAACTCTGCTCACCCTCATATTCCATTGTCTACCACATCCAACATATTTAATTTCTAATTACTTCTCAAATGCAATAATAATTTCCTATCTCCCTATTACCATTTGAACAAGCTGTTTAGAAGAATGCTGACCGGAGGTAGAAGTCATTTAGAAAATAAATTATTTTTTGATAGACAAACTATATTCAAATAATAATCAAGGAATGACTCTATATTATAAATACCTTGTCAGTTTAAAATACATCTGCATTCATGAGAGCTTGGGAAGATGGTGGAATAGAGGGACCCTGTGCTCTCCCCATCTTGCATTTACAACTAGATATCATCCACATCAAGTCAATAAACTGGGGAGTGATCCGAAGTCTGGCAGGGCAAACTACGTGACTAAATACAGAGAAGAAGCTGCACATGCAGAGAGGGCAGAGAAACACCAGGGAGCTCACACCAGGAAGACTAATCCCCATAAGGTTTGGTTTTAAAAACCGGAGGGGCCAAATTCTGTGAGTTTTTAAAACCAGTGGGACTTGGAAACTAGAGTTTTAAAAGTCAGCTGACTCAGCACTGGGTGAGCTGGAGGGCAAGTGATAGCTGGATCACTGTCCTTAAAGAGATAGAAGCCTGTGTGGAAAGGCAACATAAAAAAAGCAGTTTATACAACACTGGGGCCAAACAGGAGACAGATCTGTTCATACTGATTTTGGAGGGTGTTGGGGAACTTTGAAAATGAGGGAGCTGGCTGGGACCATTTTCCTCCCCAACTCCCAGCATAAGCACGGGGACACCTGCAGAGGTGGTACTGCACAGACACTTGCTCTCTAACCTGCTAGCAGTGTGCTATGTCCAAAGAGTTCTCTGGAGGACTTGACCACTCCAAGCCCCTTGGCCCTGGGCTCAGGGCAAATTTTGTTACAGCTTCATGTGCACCATGCCTAGCCACTGGGTGCACAGCTGCCACAGTGCACTGCACCCATTTGGTGCGCTACACCTAGCAATGCACCTCTAGTGGCCTGGACCCCAGCTCCCAGCACCTGCAGGACTTCATGTTTTCTGACATAGGACTAGTCCCCTGTACACATTTTGCTAGCACCCCAAGGTCTCTGTCCAGCAAGCTCCCTTAGAGCTGGCCTGCCTGAGTCCTACTAACATTACAGAGGGAAGGCATAGCCCACAACAGGCAAAGGGTCAGTGCAGATGACTGCACTGAAAGGAAAAGTGACTCAGACATAACAGCAGGACATAAGCAACATACAAAGGATACTCTCCTGAAGTGCCAGGTTCTGGTGACCAGAGGACACAGCATTGAGGGGACTCCAGGATCTCTTCTTCATAAAGTCACTACTTTTAAGAGGAGAAGACAAAGCTAACTGTCTTAACACAGAGAAACAGATACAGAGAGGCAAACAAAATGAAGAGAAAAGAAATTTATTTCAAATGAAGGACCAGAACAAGGCCATGGCCTGTGGTCTAAGTGAAACAGATATAAGTAACATGCCTGATAGAGAATTTAAAGGAATGGTCAGAAGGATACTCACTGGACTTGAGAAAAGAGTGGAAGACATGAATGAGTCCCTTAACACAGAGATAAGAAATAACACAGCATAGATAAGGGGTTCAATAAACAAAATGAGAAATATGCTTGATAGAATAAACAGCAGAATGGAAGAAGCAGAAAAATGAATTAGTGAGCTAGAGGACAGAGTAATGAAATCTAATCAAGCTGAAAAAAAGAGAAAAAAGAATTTGCAAAACAAGGATAGACTTAGGGAACACAGTGACTCCATCAAGTGTAATAACGTTTGTATTATAGGAGTCCCAGAAGAGAAAGAGAGAGAAAAAGGGGCAGAAATTTATTTGAAGAAATAATAGCTGAAAACTTCCCTAATCTGGGGAAGGATACATCTGGATCCAGGAGGCACAGAGAACACTTATCAAAATCAACAAAAGCAGATCCACACCAAGACATTTTGTAATTAAATTGGCAAAATATAGTGATAAAGAAGAAATCTTAAAAGCACCAAGACACAAGAAGTCACTAACTTAGAAGTAAACTCATAAGACTAACTGGAGAGTTTACAACGGAAACTCTGCAAGTCAGAAGGCGTCGCAGGATACAGTAAAAGTGCTGAATGGGAAAAATCTGTGGCCAAGAACACTCTATCTAGCAAGGCTATCATTCACAATAGAAGGAGAGATAAAGACAACAAAAACTAAAGGAGTTCATGACCACTTAACCACCCCTGCAAGAAATATTAAAAGGTACACCCTGAATGAAAAGGAGAGACCAAATGTGATAGTATAAAGGCAGGAAACACAGAAGACATCAAAATGAATATTTCTGTAAAAAAAAAAAATCGGTCAAGGAACTCACCAAAAAAAGGATATAAAGTATTATAATATATACCTAAATGTGGAGAGGAGAGGAGAGGAGAGGAGAGGAGAGGAGAGGAGAGGAGAGGAGAGGAGAGGAGAGGAGAGGAGAGGAGATAATGTGCTCAAAATTAAATACCATCAACTTAATATAGACTGCTATATGTAGAAGAGTAACCATTTATCAAAAACCACTAATAAATACGCAGATAATAAAGAGAAAGAAATCCAACTAGATCGCTAAAGAAAATTAGCAAACTATGAAAGAGAGAAAGACAAGAAAGGATCAGAGAACATCTTCAGAAACAACCACAAAACAAGAAATGAATGGCGATAAATACATATTGTTCAGTAATTACTTTGAATGTAAATGGACTAAGCTCTCCAAACATAAGACATAAAGTGACAGAATGGATAAGAAAACAAGACCCATCCATATGCTGCCCACAGAAGACTCATTTTAGACCTAAAGACACCTACAGATTGAAAGTAAGGGGATGGAGAAACATCTATGATGCAAATGGACATCAAAAGAAACCCAGAGTAGCAATACTTACATTAGACCAAATAGACTTTAAAACAAAGACTGTAATAAGGGCGCCTGGGTGGCTCACTCAGTTAAGCATCTGCCTTTAGCTCAGGTCATGATCCCAGGGTCCTGGGATCAAGCCCCGCATCAGGCTTCCCGCTCAGTGGGGAGCCTACGTCTCCCTCTCTCTCTGCCTGCCACTCCCCTGCTTGTTCTCTCTCTCTGTCTCTCACTGTCAAATAAATAAATAAAATCTTTAAAAAAAAAAAGAAGAAAAACTATAATGAGAGACAAAGAAAGACATTATATAATAGTAAAGGGAAAATCCAACAAGAAGATATAACAACTGTAAATATTTATGAACCCAACCTAGGAGGACCCAAATACATAAAACAGTTAATAACAAACATAAAGGAACTAATCAATAATAATCCAGTAATCATAGGAGACTTTAACTCCTGCTTACACCAATGGACAGAACATTAAACAGAAAACCAACAAGGTCCCCCAAATGTCTACTAATGTCTTCCTGTGTGAGCTATGGAAATGAAGATAAATAGGTATTGGTCCTTGGTCTTTAAGATATAAATATTGATTTGCTAATTTTTTTTTAAGATTTTATTTATTTATTTGGCAGAGAGACAGCCAGTGAGAGAGGGAACACAAGCAGGGGGAGTGGGAGAGGAAGAAGCAGGCTACCAGCCAAGGAGCCTGATGCGGGGCTCGAACCCAGATCGCTGGGATCACGCCCTGAGCCATAGGCAGATGCTTAATGACTGCGCCACCCAGGCGCCCCTGATTTGTTAATTTAACAAACATTTGTTTTTGTGTATTGTTTGTCCTGCACTGTACTGTACTTCATCCTGTGAATACATCAGGAAAGACAGACATGGTGGTGGGTCTGAAGAAAAGATAGACTCTGCACAGATAAAAACACAAATGAATATGTAATTATAAAATCAGTGAAGTAGTATAATAAAAAAAATAAAAACACAATGCTTGACTTGAAAGAGAATAAGAGAGGAATAATTATTTCAGACTGGATTATCAGAGGAGCCTTCTCCAAGGAAGTGCTGTTTAATGCATTTTTTTTAGTTGTTCATTTATTTTAACTTAACATTCTCATATTTAATGGACGTGTATTTTGTAATCCATTATTAAAAACAAGTATATGGGCTATGTTCTACACAGATTAAACAGCACTGTTAGTGTAATTGCTTCAGACAGAAATTTCAGAGGACTCCTATAATATTATGAACTCATTTCAAAATATCTTTACAATCCAAATAATTGAGAAAAATCTTAACATCATTTTTCACCGTACTTTTCTCTCTGATCCACCTTTGCCTTCCCCAAACCATTCCTCACAAGTCAAATCACAGCATTTTTATTTTAAAAATCATGTCACTCCTCTGCTTAAAGCCCTTGAAAACTTCACTGTGAACATAGAATAAGGTCAAATTCCTTCTTGTGGATGACAGAATCTCTTGTATGATTTGGTCCTTCTCCCTCCAACAATACTGCCCCATTTCCTATCATACACTGCAAGCAGAAATATGATTAACTAACATTTGGAGAAAGCAGTTTGGCTCATATCTTAAAGTTAAAATTACAGAATCACTTTGACCCACCATTTCATTTATGGAAATGTAGAAATGATGGAACTGGTAATAAATGCCACGTATATGGATGTTTATGGCAAAAATTCCTTGTTGTAGTAAAAATCAATTAACAAACCAAAAGAAATTCTGAAAACAATCTTAATGTTCATCACTTTGTGAAAGACCCTGGAACGTTGTTTTAAGGAAACCATTGTTGCCAACTATTAAAACACATTCAATATTGATTTAAGAATGCATTTTTATAGGTATCTGAGAATGAGCTTGTCAGGGCAAAGATCTGGTTCTGGGTGGTAGACTGGAATTGGCACACTGGAGATGAGAAAATGTCTTTCTGGCTGGTCCATAGCAACGACAACCATGGTTTTCCTCCACTGTTTCCTAAGAGTTTTCCTGCTAGCCAAGCTGAGTGTGAGCTAATGGGGAGGGGAGGGTGAAATTCAGGCTTGAGTGCGCTCTAGATTCATTATGAATAATTAGTGCTAGTTGCTACTGAGGTCTTGAGACAAGAAAGAATAAAGAGCACAAGAAATGAAAAGGCATGGAAAGGAAAAAGAGAAAAGGAAGAGAGAAACCTTAAAAAATAACCTCAGTCAGAAAAGGGATATCAGTTGAGTAAGACAGACATTTGTTAGAGTAGCTTGAAGATAATATTTCTTATTAGGAAACTCAAAAGGAAAAAGAAAGTAAAATATGGCTTAAAATTCCCTATGTGGTAACTCGTGGATAAATAAATGAAGCCAGGATTATATTTTAGATAAAATATAAGTGGGGTAGATTACAACCAAGTGCATAGTTAGCTCAGATAGTAACTGTCTTACTAGTAAACTTGCTCTTTTCTTCATAAATTTGAATATATGCTGTGAAGTTTCATTTGGGCGTTCAGCCGATCATTCTGGCTGAGGGCTATACAGCTTCAAATTTGATAATTTGTATAATGATAGACTATACTAAGATTAAAATTAGAGTTTAGAAGATTACCAGAGCAATTCCGAAGATAAAGGGCCAGAGTATGGAAGGCCTTATTATTGTGAGTTCAACATAGTGTCTAGAAAGTCCTGTCAGAATTGTGGCTCAGATAGACGGGATCTCTGTCACCTTGTTTGGAGACCACCAGAGGCCTCCGACGGTATTTGTTCTGACAATTTTCTAAGGCTTCTGCTGGTTTTTAAGCTGGAAAAATTAAACTCTCTCTCTAGACTTTTCAAAAGTCAGCCTCATCCATGCTTGCAGATCTGCCTCTGTGTTCCACAACCAAGGTTTCAATGCAGTTAAGAAAAAACAAAACAAAACTCTAGTCATGGCTGTTTTTCAGAATTTCAAGAGGAAGAATGACAAGTTTTCTTTTAATTAGAAACATTGTTGAATGCATTAGTAGGATTTTAGCACTGAATTCTATGTACATAATTTAAAAAAAAAAACAAAATAATTGTGTAGCTAATTATGACAAGTACTAACTTCCATTCTGGAGCTAGCTTTTTCGATTCACAGGTTTCATTTAGGACTTATGCTTTTTTTAAAAAAAAATGTGTAGAAGACAATTGCTTTAAATTCAATAATGTGGCGGGATACAAAATCAATGCTCAGAAATCAGTTGCATTTCTATACACGGATAATGAGACTGAAGAAAGAGAAATTAGGGAATCCATCCCATTTACAATAGCACCAAAAACCATACGTTACCTTGGAATTAACTTAACCAGAGACGTAAAGGACCTATATTCTAGAAACTACAAATCACTCTTGAAAGACATTGAGGAAGACATAAAAAGATGGAAAAATATTCCATGCTCATGGATCTGAAGAATTAACATAGTTAAAATGTCTATGCTACCGAGAGCAATCTACACTTTCAATGCTATCCCGATCAAAATACCGAGGACATTTTTCAAAGAACTGGAACAAATAGTCCTTAAATTTGTGTGGAACCAGAAAAGGCCCCAAATTGCCAAGGAACTGTTGAAAAGGAAAAACAAAGCTGGGGGCATTACAATGCCGGATTTCGAGCTGTACTACAAAGCTGTGATCACAAAGACAGCATGGTACTAGCACAAAAACAGACACACAGACCAATGGAACAGAATAGAGAACCCAGAAATGGACCCTCGGCTCTTTGGGCAACTAATCTTTGATAAAGCAGGAAAAAACCTCCAGTGGAAAAAAGACAGTCTCTTCAATAAATGGTGCTGGGAAACTTGGACAGCTACATGCAAAAGAATGAAACTTGACCAATCTCTCATACCATACACAAAAATAAACTCCAAGTGGGTGAAAGACATCGATGTGAGACAGGAATCCATCAAAATCCTAGAGGAAAGCATAGGCAGCAACCTCTACGACATTGGCCACAGCAACCTTTTTCATAACACATCTCCAAAGGCAAGAGAAACAAAAGATAAAATGAACTTGTGGGACTTCATCAAGATCAAAAGCTTCTGCACAGCCAAGGAAACAGTCAAAAAAACTAAGAGGCAGCCCACGGAATGGGAGAATATATTTGTAGATGATACTACAGATAAAAGACTGGTATCCAAGATCTACAAAGAACTTCTCAAACTCAATACATGAGAAACAAATAAACAAATCAAAAAATGGGCAGAAGATATGAACAGACACTTTTCCAATGAAGACATACAAATGGCTAACAGACACATGAAAAAATGTTCAAAATCATTAGCTATCAGGGAAATTCAAATCAAAACCACACTGAGATACCACCTTACGCCAGTTAGAATGGCAAAAATTGACAAGGCAAGAAACAACAATTGTTGGAGAGGATGTGGAGAAAGGGGATCCCTCCTACATTGTTGGTGGGAATGCAGGTTGGTACATCCACTCTGGAAAACAGTGTGGAGGTCCCTTAAAAAGTTAAAAATCGATCTACCCTATGATCCAGCCATTGCACTACTGGGTGTTTACCCCAAAGATACAGACGTAGTGAAGAGAAGGGCCATATGCACCCCGATGTTCATAGCCACATTGTCCACAATAGCTAAATCATGGAAGGAGCTGAGATGCCCTTCAACAGATGACTGGATTAAGAAGTTGTGGTCCATATATACAATGGAATATTACTCAGCTATCAGAAAGAACGAATTCTCAACATTTGCTGCAACATGGACGGCACTGGAGGAGATAATGCTAAGTGAAATAAGTCAAGCAGAGAAAGACAATTCTCATATGGTTTCTCTCATCTATGGAACATAAGAAATAGGATGATCGGTATGGGAAGAAAGGGATAAAGAAAGGGGGGGTAATCAGAAGGGGGAATGAAACATGAGAAACTATGGACTATGAGAAACAAACTGAGGGCCTCAGAGGGGAGGGGGGTGGGGGAATGGGATAGAACAGTGATGGGTAGTAAGGAGGGCACGTATTGCATGGTGCACTGGGTGTTATACGCAACTAATGAAACATCGAACTTTATATCAGAAACCGGGGATGTACTGTATGGTGACTAACATAATATAATAAAAAATCATTAAAAAATAAAATAAAACAAAAATAAAAATAAATAAATAAAAAAGAAGACAATTGCTTTAATTGGGTGAAACAAATTATCTCTGGTTGGAGATGACAATCTTATATGTAGAAAATCTTAGATTCCACAAAACAAAAACAAACACAAAAATGAGTCTATTAAAACCAATAAACGAATTCAGTAATGTTGCAGAATACAAAGTCAACATTCAAAAAATCAGTTGTGTTTCTATATACAAACTATCCGAAAAGGAAATTAAGAAAGCAGTTCTTTTTACAATAACATTAGGAAAAAAAAAAACAAATGAAATTAACAAAGGAGATAAAAGACTTGTACACTGAACACTGTAAAACACTGATAAAAGAAAATTTTAAAACATATAAATAAATGGAAAGATATCCCATGTCCATGCATTAGAATACTTAATGCTGTTGAAATGTCTGTACTACCCACAATGATGTGCAGATTCAATGCATTCCCTTATCAAAATCTCAATGGCACTTATTACAGAAACAGAAAAAAAAAATCCTAAAATTCACATGAAACCACAAAAGCCCCCAAATAGAGCAATTATGAGAAAGAAAAACAAAGCTGGAGACATCACACTTCCTGATTTCAAAGTACATTACCAGGCTACAGTAATTAAAACAGTATTATACTGGAATAAAGACCAACATACAAACCAATGAAGGAGAAAAGAGTGTTCAGAAATAAACCCACACATATATATGGTTAACAGATTTTTGACAGTGGTACCAGAAATCCACAATGGGGAATGGATAACCTCTTCGATAGTTAGTGTTGGGAAAACTGGATACCCATATGCAAAAGAATGCAATTGAACCTCTGTATTACACCTTACACAAAAATCAACTCAAAAGGGATTAAAGACCTAAACATAAGACTTGAAACTATAAAACTCCTAGAAGAAAACCTAGGGGGAAAATCTTCATAACATTGGTATTGGTAATGATTTCTTGGCTATGACACCAATAGCATAGGCAACAAAAGCAAAAATATATAAGTGGGACTTTGTTAAACTAAAAAATTTCTTATAGTGAAGGAAACAATTGAGTGAAAAGGCAACTACGGAATCAGAAAATATTTGCAAATCATTTACCTATGGAGTTAATATCCAAAAAATATAAGAAGACCATACAACTCAATGGCAAACAGAACAAAACAAACCAAAAACCTTACTAAAACATGGGCAAAGAACTTGAATAGACATTTCTCCAAAGAATACATGCAAATGGTCAGTAAAGTATATGAAAAGGTACGCAATTTCACTAAGTGTCAGGGAAACGCAAATCAAAACTGTAGTAAGATATCACCTCACAGCTGTTAGAATGGCTATTATCAAAAAACAAAGGACAACAAGTGCTGGCGAACATATGGAGAAAAGGGAATCCTTGTGCACTGCGGGGATGCAAACTGGTGCAGCCACTGTGGAAAACAGATGGAGCCTCCTCAAAAAATTTAGAATAGATAAAATCAACAACACAAGACACAGCAGTTGTTGGTGAAGATGTGAAGGAAAAAGAACCATTGTGCACTGTTGCTGGGAATGCAAACTGGTGCAGCCACTGGGGAAAACAGTATGGAGGTTCCTCAAAAAGTTAAAAATAGAACTACCCTAGGATCCAGCAATCACAGTACTGGGTTTTTACCCAAAGAATACAAAAACACTAATTCAAAGGGATCCATGCATCCTTACATTTATAGCAGCATTATTTACAGTAGCCTAATTATGGAAACAGCCCAAGTGTCCGCTGACTGATGAATGGATAAAGAAGATGTGGTATATATATATACCTGGGATACTACTCAGCCATAAAAAAGAATGAAATCTTGCCATTTGCAATGACATGGATGGAGCTAGGGAGTATCATGCTAAGAGAAGTAAGTCAGAGAAAGACAAAATATCGTATGATTTCAATCATACTTGGAATTTGAGAAACAAAACAAAGGAGTAAAGGGAAAAAAAAAAGAGAGAGAGAGAGAGAGACAGAAACCAATTCTCTTAATTATAGAGAACAAACTGATGGTTACCAGAGGGGAGGTGGTAGGAGGATGGGTGAAAGAGGTGATGGGGACTAGGGAGGGCACTTATGATGATGAGCACCAAGTGATGTACAACTATTGAATCACTATCTTGTAAGCCTGAAACTAATATAACATCGTGTGTTAACTAACTAGAATTAAAATAAAGACTTACAAAAATTAAAATAGAGCTACCATATGATCTAGCAATTTTACTTCTGGGATAGATGATGGATAAAGAAAATGCAGCCTTAAAAAAAGGCCAACATCTGTGAGGACCTGGATGAACGTGGAGGACTTACACCAAGTCAAATAAGCCACTCTCAAAAGGGCAAATGCTTTATGTCTCCACTTACATCTGGTATATAAAATAGCCAAATTTACTGAAGAAAATAATAGAATGATGGTTTTCATGGGCTGTAGGAAGAGGGATATAGGGAATTGTTCAATCCTTACAAAGTTTCAGCAAGATAAATAAATTTACAGATCTGTTGTACAACATGGTGCCAGTAGTTAACAACACAATATTGTGCACTTAAAATTTTGTTCAGAGGGTAGATCTCATGATAGGTGTTTTTATCATTAAAAAAAGGGGGGGGGCGCCTGGGTGGCACAGCGGTTAATCGTCTGCCTTCGGCTCAGGGCGTGATTCCGGCGTTATGGGATAGAGCCCCACATCAGGCTCCTCCGCTATGAGCCTGCTTCTTCCTCTCCCACTCCCCCTGCTTGTGTTCCCTCTCTTGCTGGCTGTCTCTATCTCTATTGAATAAATAAATAAAATCTTTTTTAAAAAAAAAAAGAGCCACACAGGGAGACTTTTGGGGGAAATGCTTATTACCTGATCGTAGTGATAATATGGGTGTTTGCATATGTTCACATGCATCAAAACACTAAAGTTGTGCGTTGATTATACCTCAATAGAGCTGTTTTTAAAAAGTCAAAGTATTGATAGGTAATTTCAAGGTGGTATGGTCATTGAAGTCAGACATACAGTTTTGTCTTCAGAAAGCTGGCCAATAAACCTATGCAATTAATAGTATAAAATACATACCAGATAAGACATCTTAAAGGGAAAAAGGCAGGTACTGTCAAATCGAGTCCAGGCATGAATAGAAGTTGATGTGAAGAGATTATCTCACTCAGGGAAACAAAAGAAGAGAGAAATGTTTACACAGAGGTTCGCCACCCAAAAACTTTTGGAAGATCCACAGCCATTTCGCTGTGAGGGCAAAATATAAAGAAATATCTTAAGAAAACAAATTTCTGGGGCATAAAATAAAGAAAACATCAGGGGATAGAAAGTACTCAATTCTAGCAGTACAAATATAAAAATATTCTATATGCATTAGGGAAGGGGTAAAAACACAAATTTTTAAAAAAAGGTTGAATTCTTGGGAATCCAGCTGAAAACTCTTGAAAGGGATAAGACAATGGCAGAGGGAATTAAGCATGAGAGGCACATTCCATAACTGCAGGGGAAAAAGCCACATAAAGTAATTATTACTTCAGTGCTTGGAACATTCAAAAAGTTGATAAAAAGGAACATGTATCACAGAGAACATGCAGAAATATCAGTTCTTACTAGGTTCCTTTTGTCAGAAGTTTGAAAAGCATCAAATAGCAGTTCTAGATTGTGAATCTGAAAGTGATTTTCCAACTAAAACAGGAGGAGGAATGATGTAATGTAAACTATTCCGTAATAAGAAGTAATAGAATTAATCACTATGCCCCAGGAATTTGAAAGCTCGCTCAGAAAATTAATAGATCCTGACTCACATAGATGCTAAACTCGGTGCAACAATTGGGTGAGAGATATGGGAGTTGGGTCGGGGTAAGTAGCAGTGACTACTTTTGGTTTTAAAAGGAAGACACTTCAAATAACCCATTAACTGCCCTTTCCATTGGAATTTTCTAGACACCCAAGATGCTAGCAGTATTTCAATGCCAGTGTATGTGATAGAATATAGATGCATAAGTGAAGCTTTCCTCCAGATTTAACAATTGCTTAGAAGCAAAAATACTTTGCAGAGTTATTGCTTTCCCACAAACCACACGTTTATAGGGCATAGATTCTGAGTAACAGGAACGGACTGATTGTCATTCTGGTCAGGGTAACTCCATGAAGATTATCTGTAGGTACCCTCCCTGATTTGGTTTTTGCTATGGATTTTGGTAAAACTATATACTGAGTTCTGGGAATATAATTTTACCTGGGATCACTGTTAAAAGGGCTAATGGTTGTTCCATGTTTGTTTATGGGAATGGAGACACCAAATTGATAATATTCGGTGTTTTGTGAATGCTTTTAAACCAATAAAAGTGAAACAAATCTTGAGAGATTTGTTACAGGTGTAATTTCTCAGGCCCTGAAGTCACCACACCTATTAGAGAGACAACATAAGCTGTCCCAGGCTGCTGTCAGGAATTTCTAGGGAGTTATCAAGAATGTCTCTGAATGAAATGAAACTAAATAAGAAATTTAAGAGGATTTTTTTCCTTAAATTAAATGTAAGAATTTTGGATTTTACATTTTTAACTTATAAGAGTAAAAATAATTGATTCTAATTGCTTTGGATTTTAACTTGAAAGGGTTTATGTATTTGAGCTTTAATTTCTTACTGGGAATATTTAATTCCATAGGATTGAAATCAGGAGCCTATTTCAGTTGGCATGTTTAACTGGAGTTTATGTATTGTGTTTTATGCATCTCATATTACTGTTGGCGTCTAACCTCACAGTACATCGTGGCTGGACATGATTTTGAATCAGAAAAGGAGTAGAATAGAAATGTGATGACTGAGGAGTTATTTTTCTCACCATAGAGGGACTGAATCCAATCTGCATAACGGGAGACCCAGAAAGATCAACAGGGGACCTTCATTTGGCATAAGAGGAACCAGCCTCTTGAAGGTGGAGGGAGGGCTGTCTTGATAAACAGTTCACCCCTAACCTCAGGGAGACGCGCATCCCTCTTTACAGCAGAAATAGTGATAAGGCTCAAAGAATTCTCAGAACAAAAACGGTCTCGGATGGATGCCAACCTCAGTGAACAGGGAAGACACCTTTTCCATGAAAAGAGATGTTCAGTAGGCAAATTAAAGCCACAGCACCTTTGTTCTCTCCCCCCATAGACAGGTAGACAAACTTAGTCATTCACTAACCTTGGGAAAAATAACTAGGGGCACATAGCTCAGCTCTGCCCTCACTTTTCCTTTTGGGAATCAGCTGCGCACAATGAGGACATGTTTGTTTTGCTGCCAAATGGGTGGTGAGTGTTCATAATTCTGAGGTTTAGTTGACACCTGTCTTTTATCAAGCTGCACATTTCAATTTTCCTTTAGCGATAAATTGATGTTTTGACATACACAGTTGTGATTTATTTTCGAACTGTTTAGAATCTGGTGATTTTATTGTATGATCTTCCTGGGGAGACTCTGGACAGTAAGGACAATTATCCATATTTTAAAGAAGGAGCAGAAGCACTGAGTAGTAGAAACCGTGATGTATAGATCACACAGATAAGTAGATCAAGAGTGACCCAAATCCATGGAATCCTAACTCTAGAGACCGCACTCTTAACCACTAGGTTATATTGCCCTAGTGAAAAGTTCAGTTTCTGAAACTATTGCCAAAAACAAATTAAAAAGAGGATAATGGAATAAGAGCCCAGGGTCTTCAAGAGCCTGTGTCAGGCTCCCTGCTCAGCAGGGATTCTGCTTCCCCTCTGCCCCTCCCCCTGCTCACTCTATCTCTCTCTCAAATAAATCTTAAAAAAAAAAAACAACAACAAAAACTTGATCACCTTTATTTTTTTCAGTCAGAATCTATAACACTCATTACGCTAAAAAAAAAAAAAACCTAGTAATTTGTCCACTGAAAATACATTTATAACATTTACCTTGTTCAGCCATGGTCTTGGAAAGATTTTTATTTTATTTTTTTTTTTTGCCTGAAGCAGAAAATCCAGCTTTTTGAATGTCACTCTATTTCCTTCAAGTAAGCCATTCACAAAATGTTCATTTCAGTCTATTCAACTAAAGCCCATAAATATTTTCCAAGCACCCAGTGTGTTCCACGGCCACAAAATAATAGGAAATAGTCATAATCATAATCAATGTCTTACGAAGTTTAAGAGTCTTTTAGGGAACACCAATATTAAACAACACAAATAAATATATAAAAATTATTGCAAATGTGACAGGAGTATTATTTTTAAACCGTAATGATTGGGGTGGCATTTAGGTCCCAGGTGTCTTGTGGTGCATTACGTTGTTTGGGCGACAGCATCCAGACTCCCTGGCAACTGCCCACACAGTTAGCCACTAAGACGCACATGATGTATTATCCTTGTTGGGGTTTTAGTTTCCAAAAATCACTCTGTGCTGAAATCCCCTAAGAAATCTGGATGAAATATGAGTTGGTGGGAATGTGTATATATATTAGAATGAAAGTATAGCTTGAGAGAGGATGTAGCCGGGTTGCACATTAACTCAAATTCACAAACTCATTGTTTTCTCAATATTCAATACAGGCTTTTCCTTTTCTTGTTGTAAAACAGAATATTAAAAGAAAATAGAGGAAAATATCATTGTTCTGAAAGCAAAGAATGTAGAATTTAACATTCTGTGACTAAATAAGCATCTGGTGGTGAGGGAAGTTCACTTATTCACATATACAAGATCAAGAAATTTATCATCATGTAGTATTTCTGGAAAAAAAGTGACAGGACTTATTTCATTAACATGCAAAATAAGTCCAAGAAAGAGGAAGCTTTGGGATATATAAAAGATTGGAAAAACATACCGTTAAATCTAAATCACTGTTGAAAAACAGCTTTCTAACTTAATGCAAATAAAAAATAGAAATGTTAAGCAAGAAACAAAAACAATTGTCTCACAATTAAAATAGGAATCAGAAATGTGCAAACTTTTTTTGGTCAGAGGACAAAAGATCTTACCAACTTTGTTTAAAAATGCAAAACAGGAAAAGCAACAACTCTATATTGTTTAAAGTGACATGGGACATCTATTTATCTAGCCATCAATATATCAATATCCAATCTTTCAAGAAGTTACTGCTTAACAGAGAATACACGTTTTTCTAATATCCATAAACATTTAAAATAAAACAATTGACCACATACTAGACATGGAGAAAAGAAAACAGAATAAAGTCTAAAGAGATGAAATTGTACAAATCCATTCTCTGAATATGAGGTAAAATTTATTTAAAAATTGAATAGAATAATTTGCCCTCTGGTTGTTATATGCGAGTTAAAATAAAATCTTAAATATTTTGAGTTATCAGTTATATTATAAATAAATGTAAATGAAAGCATTAAATATCAAAAATATGGACCCTAAAGCTATAGAGGCTAATTAAAAAAACTTAGGATAATTTTAAAAACCCAAAAAGACTGATGATAAATAAAAACACCTTTTAATGAAAGATTTAGGAGAAGAATAATAAGATAATTTTATCATAGTTAATAGGAAGAAATTAATATAAAATAGAAATTAAAAAAATAAAAAGTATACCTCAGCATACAACTACAAAAATGTTCTTTGAAAGCGCCAATTTTAGGGGAGGGCATGGGAGATGGGAGAAATAGATAAAGAGGATTAAGAGGTACATACCTGTAGTTATGCAATAAGTAACGGAGATGAAAAGCATAGGGAATGTAGTCAAAAAGATTGTAATAATGTTGTTTGGTGACAGATGGTGACTATACTTACTGTGGTAAGCACTGAGTAATGTATAATTGAATTGTTGAATCATTATATTGTACACCTGAAACTAATATAATGCTGTATGTTAATTATACTTCAATTTTAAATAAATACATAAAGTAATTGATAATTAAGAAAAAAGGAAAGAACCAATTTTAGCAGGTTTGATGGGGAGGGACTAAGAGACAAAAACATAAGCAAATATGAGGAATAAAAAAGAAGACAAACTACAGATAAAAATAATTCTATGCCATCACTTTGAACTGATTCATACCAATTCAACTGAAATTACAGATGAAAGGGATGACTAACTAGGACAAATAAAGATTGGCAAAGAGTTTAAAGAATAGGCAGAAAACTTATTGGAACAATAGCAACAAAAAGTAAAGAAAAATTTGGAAAGATAAGGAAAGTTTTGTCCTCCAAAAGGACATCAGATCAATCATTTTAACAGGTTGAATTCTGACACATTGTCGAGAACATTGTAGCTTACTTAAATAGATGCAGAGCATGGAAAAAATAGAAACCTTCCTAACTCATTTTATGAGGCTACTCACCTTGATAAGAACTGGATAGGGTTATTTCTATCCATATGTTTCCCAGATCCCTTCCCTTTGCTCCTTACCCGTCTTGGAGTTCATGGTTCATGATTATTAGTACACCATTCTAGAAAACCTCGACTCTATTGCCTTCTGTGTACTTCGCTGATAAATTTTCAACACTGTTAACCTAAATATTTGCGTTCTCCCCTTTTTTTAGAGATGTAATGAACATATAACACGTGTAAGTTTAAGGGGTACAGAGTGTTGATTTGATACATTTATATTGCAATACGATTGCCATTATAGTGTTAGCAACACCTCTAGTGAGAAAAAAAAGAGTTAAAGCAGTTGGTTTGGAATCCTTTTCTCTCCTGATTACTAGGGGTTTATAACTCAGGGTAAGAGCGCAGGCTGGTAAATCTATCTTAATTTCCTTGTGAATCTACTGATAACAAGACCTCCTTAAAATAGTCTAAGGATATCCATTGGGAGGAAATCTGCTACTTCTGTAATGATTCTATCAAGATGTCCCTGGTTTAAGATTGCCCCTGGTAAACAAAACTAGAATGTGCAGATTTATGAGGCATAGTATCCTGTAAAATGCCACATAAGCTAAGCATGTTTCTGTGTATAAAATAAAGATGTTTGATAATCTAAATCTATGCTGGTTTAGGAGGTAAAATCTATCTTAAAGGTCTCATCTCTTACTCTGGGCTAAAGAGTCAGTGCCCTTGACCTCTCAGACCCCTCCCTGCTTCCCCTTGTCTCTTGATTATATTCTTGAATTATTAGAAAAGCTTGATACTGAGTGAGATCTCTAATATTTTGATTTTTTGTGTGCTAGTATAGCTAGTAAATGATGTGATTAGATTCTTTGCTTTCAAAGACAGCAGCAGAGATGGTTCTCTGGCTCTTATGGTGAAATTTTGTTTTTAGTCTGAGTGATCATTTCACTATAGCACAGTAAAACTATCGAAGACCACTGTTCTACTAAGATTCTGAAGAGAATTCATACTGTTTTTCTATCTTATCAAGATCTAGTCTGTATTTTACGATATTTATTACAATGGAAATTCTTGTTTCCAGTGAAGATAGTCTAGGAATTGTGTTTAAATATAATAAAAATTTTTACCACTAACAAATACTTAAAATATATTCACCTTTATTTATTTATTTTTTTAAAAGACTTTATTTATTTATTTATTTATTTATTTGACAGAGAGTGAGACAGCCAGGGAGAGAGGGAACACAAGCAGGGGGAGTAGGAGAGGAAGAAGCAGGCTCCCAGGGGAGCAGGGAGCCTAATGTGGGGCTTGATCCCAGGACCCCGGGGTCACGCCCTGAGCTGATGGCAGACACTTAATGACTCAGCCACCCATGCACCCCTATATTCACCTTTAATAAAACACAGATTTCTTAAAGAAAATTGCAAAGTTCTCTTTTCTAGTATTCTTAAAATAAAATGATAATTAACATTTCTATAGTAGTTTATAATTTACAAACAACATATGAAAACTGTCCCAGTGATAACAGGAAATACTGAGTGAAATTTCTGCAAATCATTGAATATGGTTTATTAGAGATTTTATCAATTGATTTAATGTGATTTAAAAAATTTTATCTATACTAGGATTTATCTATACTATTACTTAAATATTGTTTCCAAATTCAAGACTTATTTAATTATGCACATGAAAAGTTTAAAAATATTTTTTCTTATTCTGAATGCCTGTGTACTTAGAGGCCACTTTGTCCAATACTCATGAAGAAACTAGAAAGATGCCAACAATGAAATTTGCCTTTGATAATAATTCACATAAAGAAACAACAAAAGCATTTTGAAAGGTAGGGGGGAAAAAGACTATAATAGAAATTTTCTGCTTGCTTCAATTAAATTTACGAACTCTTTTACCTAGAGGACTTATGTCAGGCTTTCTTTCATTAGTTTAGAAGAGCTAATTGGAAACTGTAAATG
The DNA here is from genome assembly GCF_024610735.1 of Ursus americanus. Lineage (NCBI taxonomy): Eukaryota > Metazoa > Chordata > Mammalia > Carnivora > Ursidae > Ursus > Ursus americanus. Next base: position 8,217,747 of record NC_142145.1, read on the forward strand.
ATGAATTACTTAATTCCCATGGTAAGAAGGAGACACCAGGGCTGGTGGGTGAAGAAAAATGGAAAAAACATTTTCATTGCTAAGATTCTCACTCTTACCTTAATCTATCACAAAAAGCATGCCAAATATGTCTAAAATGAGGATGGGTATAATTGTACAATGCATTAAATTCATTGTGGTTTTAATTTTACATAATAAAATAGATGAAATAAAAATTTGAGAGACAGGAAGCTATGTTACATAGGTTTTGTGAAAAGGCAGTGAACACTTCAATGATGGTCAAATCGAGGTTGGAATGTGGTAGGATCCCTTCCTTTTTATTGCAGCTGGAAGCCACAATTCCAGCATAACTTTTCTGGGCCACTGGTTCTATGTCTGTTCTGAGATATATGAATTCTCTCTTGTATATTCACAAATTCTGGGGAGGATATTGGCAATCTTACAGTGGACTATTGCCCAGGCATTTATAACCTGGACAACAGCGTCAAGGAAGATAGTTGGTGTAGAATGAAATGTAGTTTCTTAGAGTATTAATTATTTAGTGGAGCACCTGGGTGGCTCAGTCAGTTAAACATCTACATTTGGCTCAGGTCATGGTTCCAGAGTCCTAGGATCAAGCCCCACATCAGGATCCTTGCTCAGTGGGGAGTTTGCCCCTCCCTCTCCCTCTTCACCTCCCTCTCTGCTCATTCTCTCTCTCTGTGTCTCTCAAATAAATAAAATCTTTTAAATAAAAATAAAAATTATTTAATAATTATGTAAAAAGTATGTCATTTGAGTCAAGTTCATGGAGAAACTATGAGTCATTGCCAAAGTGACGGAAAAGCCAATTAGAAAAGAGCAACCTGAAGAAGGAATGCCCTGGAATCTATCAATATAGGTGTGGGGGTTGGGAGGTTTAGGGATAGAGATTTCTGCTTGTAGGTGGACCATAAAAAACACAGTGAGGACTAACATCAGGCCACTCTTCTGCTCAAAACTCCCCTATCATTCCTGATTTCACTTGAATAAAATTCAGGTTCCTTATTGTGATCCAAAATGTCCTATAGGATCTGGGCCTGTAGAACCCCACTGACCTCATTCCTATTCTTTTCCCTGCCCTCACCCTGGTCCAGTCAGACTTTAGCCTCCATTTCACTAAGTGGGCATAGAATAGTGCGCTTGATGCTTAGAAATACTAACTAAATAGGCAGTGTACATTCTTATAGCTATTTAGCATCACATACCCATCTACATATATCTGAACTTTCATAAAACAACAAAGGCATCTCTATGCCTGCATCTAACAATATGATGCCATCTTTTAAAAAGATTTTATTTATTTATTGTGAGAAAGCATGCACACTAGCAGGGGGAGGAGCAGAGGGAGAGAAAGAGAATTTCAAGCGGACTCCTTGCAGAGTGCTAGAGCCTGTCATGAGGCTTTATCTCATGACCCTGAGATCATGACCTGAGCTGAAATCAAGAGTTGGATGCTTAACTGACTAAGCCACCCAGGAGCCCCAATATGATACCATCTCTTGTACAAATCAAGATGTTCTCTCCTTGAACTGAGGAGATGCAAGGTACCAATTAGTCATTCTATCGATCTTTGGGACAGAGTTGCATTGTCTTTCCAGGTTATGTTAATCACTCTTAAAACTCAGTCACAGTCCCAGCTTAAAATTCAGTCGCCTAAAATCTAAACTGTTAACAGCAACAACATTATAAAAGATAATAATAGGAAGAAGAAAAAAGGAGAAAATAGTGGATGGTCACATGCATAGCAATTGAGGAGAAAAAGATGCTGTTAGAGTCTATATTTCTATAACTTGTGATGAGATAGTAGTGGATATTTTAACTTTTTTTTTTTTTTTTTGTCCACTTCACTTCCACATATACTTTTCCTTAGTTCAGGAGATCCCTGCTAGAGCACACCAAACACATTTCAATTAAGATTTTTCAATTCTGTACTTCTGGGTTAAAACAGATAATACAATCTGGACTACAAAGCTAAGAATTCAGATGCCAACAATATCACCCCACTAATATTTTCTGCATCTCATTTGCAAAAATATCACAAAAATACATCTGAAGAAAGACTTCTGAGTAGCTGAGGACAATAGTGTCAGCATAGCTACACATCGCCAAAAATATCTTTCCCAAACCATAAATAAAACCAAGAGGAAAGTAAATTCTATACAAAACTACACCCTCAGCATAGCGTGAAGACAAAGAATGCTGAAGCTACAAAATAACTTGAGTAAAACAACAACAAAAAAAGTTCACCACATCCCATCATGGTTTTTCTCACATTGCAAAGCTCCCTCCGTCCATTCCTCAGGCTTTGTGGTAAACAAAGGCAGACTGAGAAGAGCTGGGGATGACAGCAGAAGGAGGCTAATGAGGGGATCTCGTTGTGATTTGGAATATAAAACACCAAAAAGATGAAATCTATCCGAAAAAAACACCAAAATACAAAAACCGAGAAAGTGTTCAGGAAGATCAAGGCGTAGAACACAGAGAAATAATTCTAAGTATGCTTAATTTAAAAGTCTACTCATTTAAAGGTCCAGGCACAACTTTTAAAACGTACATGATTTTAAAGTTCAAGAATAATGAAATGAGGAATATTTGAAATATATAACTTCTAGGGAAGGAAAAGGGCAAAAATGAAAGAAGATATACCCTTTGGTAATTGGATGGTGATGGAAAAAAAAATTTAAGGAAAATTTAGAGTCCTGTAAGACAAATAGCAAAGTAACATTGAAGGGCTCTTAGGCAAGACTCTCAGATATAATATCAAAACATAAATAACAAAAGAAAACATAGGTAAAATTGGATTTCCTCAAAATTAAAAACTTTTTCAAGAAGTTGAAAAGACCATCTATAGAATGGGGAAAATATTTGCAAATCTTACATTTGATATGCATCTAATATCCAGAATATAAAAAGAACTCTTACAACTCAGAAAAAAAAAAGACAAAAAACTTAATTAAATGATAGGAAAAGTACTTGAATAGACATTCTAGAAGATATACAAATGAACAACACCAACACATATACTAAAGATACTCATTATCAGTTGTCATTAGGGTAATGCAAGTGTAAATCAAAACCTCAAAGAGGTATCATCCCCTATGGTACTATTAAAACTAATAATAATACCAAGAAAATATCAAGTGTTGGAAACGATGTGGAGAAATTAGAACACTCCTACATTGCTGGTGGGAGTGCAAAATTGTTCAGCCACTGTGGAGAACGGTTTGGCATTCCACAAAAAAGTAAATGTAGAATTGCCCTGTGGCCCTTTATCCCACTTTTAGATATATTATATATTCTCAAAAGAACTTAAAACTACTTAAAAAAATACTCAGGGTAGTACATGTGCATGAGAACAGCCCAAAGGTTCTTCAGTGGATGAATGGACAAAGCAGTTTTGGTATAAATATACAATACAATCCAACTAACACCAATTTTGGTGGGATTGGAACAAGCAACATTATTTGTGTTCTACATATTCTTTCCTCTCTGAAACAGTAAATTAAGAATAAGTAGGAATAAATTTAGAATCCATTATTACCCAACTATAGTCTCTGAGGATTCATGGCCAGCCAACACAGATCAGAAAATCAGGCATAGGCTTTCTCTTGCCTGAAAACCATACCCAAATTATAGGGATATACTTAAAGGATGTACTAGGCTGGCATTACAAATAAAGATCTATGGGCATATCTGTTTTTTCTAGCAATGTTAGAAAACTGCAATTCAAATGAAAGAAATCTTATACTAGTCCAGCACAGATGTATTTTACTTTAGATGAAATTTGCAAGGATAGATCTAAAGAATGATTTGTAAAAACCTGATAATAAGAGGGGGGTGGCTTACATTTATTTAGTGTTAAGGAAAAAGCTACAGTGGCTTTAAGTGTAGTCTATGAGGGGCAATCAGGGAAAACTGTAGATACAACAATACATAATCTATAATAAATGCAGGATAAAAGAAAGTAAGAAATAAGCACGATAATAAACTTAAATCATACAATGTTTTAAAATATTGGCATTTTTAATAAAATACACAGAAAAAAACCAGCACGTGGTACATGGAAACTTGAGCAGGTAGGCTAAGAGACACATAGTCTGTAAAGGCTGCATAGGGAATCAAATGGTATCAGATTAATTAAAATATAGACCAAAAACTAACTTTAAAAATTCAAATGTAAATGGATTAAACAATCCAACAGAGGGCAGAAATTGGCAGAACTGATAAAAAAAAAATGTGATCCAGCTATATGCTATCCACAGGAGACACACTTTAGATTCAAAGATACAAATAGGTTGAGAATAAAAGAATGGGAAACAATATTTCATGCAAACAGTACCCAAATGAGAACTAGAGTGGCTATACTAATATAAGCAAAATAGATTGTAAGACCAAAATTGTTAATGCAGAAAATTGTTGCTGGAGAAGAATAATTTATAATGATTAAAGTGTCAGTCTCTCTGGAAGACATAAAATTTATAAACATATATGCACCTGAGAACATGGCATGAAAATACATTAAGCAAAACTGACAGTATTGAACAGATCAGTATTCTGTTCAATAGTAATAGAGATTCAATACCAATTGAATTGGTATTCAATAGTAATAGAGATTCAATAGTAATAGAGATTTCAATACCAACCTTTCAATGACTGATAGAACAACTAAGCAGAAGAGGAATAAGGAAATGTAAGTATTGAGTAAGAATATGAATCAACTAAAACAGAATTCTGTGAAACATTCCAACCAAATACTGCCTTTCTTAAAGGCAAATGGAAATGTTGTCCAGGATATACCATACATTGGGTATAAAACAAACCTCAATAAATTTAAAATAATTGAAATACAAAGTATGTTTTATGACCACAACTGAATGAGATCAATAATGAAAAGAAATTTGAGAAAATCACAAATATTTGGAAATGAAACAACATGTAGTCTTAAATAACCAATGGATCAAAGAAAAAATATCAGAGGGTAATGCCTGGATGGCTCAGGCAGTTAAGTGTCTGCCTTCAGCTCAGGTCATGATCCCAGGGTCCTGAGATGGAGTCTTGCATCAGGCTTCTTGCTCAGAAAGGAGCCTGCTTCTCCTGCCTGCTGCTCCCCGTGCTTGTGCTCTCTCATGTGCTCATTCTCTTTCTCTCTGACAAATAAATAAATAAAATCTTTTTTTTAAAAAAAGAATAATATCAGAGGAAATATATATATTCATAAACAAGTAATCCTGGGTGGATTTTTAAAATTCTTACAAATTTGTACAAATTCCAGACATTTTTACTAATTTCTGAAAGCAGAGAAGAAAGTTTATTTTAGATTAGGAAACTACAGTCCTATATTTGTTTTATGTTTCTTTGTAACCAATTACCAAAACCTTACCAGCTCGAAATGACATGATTTCATTATCCTGGGTTTCCCTGAGTAGGAAATCCAGCCCCAGGTTAGCTGGGTGCTGCACTCAGGTCTCAAGAGGATGAGATAAAGGAGTCTGCTCGGACTATGACCCCATCTGATCCTCATCTTGGTCCTCTTCCAAGCTCACTCAGTTGGCTGAGCTCAGTTCCTGCAGCGTAGTTCTGAGGTCCTCAGCAACTAGAGATGGCTTAACATTTCCTGCCACGTGTCCCTCTCCATCCCACGGCAATTTGCTTCTACAAGGCCCCAAAGAAGGCTTTTCTCCTGCTTTGAATCTCTTCTTTCAGGAAGGGGCTGATTAGTTCAGATTCATCCAAGACAATTTTCCTTTTGATTAACTCAAGTCAACAGATTGTGGCAGTAAAATCCCAATTTATTCTTGATTCCCTCTCATACTCAAAGGGAGGAGATTACACAGAACATATATACCATGGCACAGAAATCCTGGGGGCCATCTTAGAATTCTGTTATCACAAGTTCCAACTGCAAAAGGAGGAAGGGACACCAGAAGTGGGGGTCTAGGGATAGCTAATAGAATCACAAACTGAAAGACTAAAACAAAGAATGTCCGGGTATTTGTTTAATATGTGTATGTTTGCATGTTTTATTCTTTAATTCACTTGTAAGATGAAGTCAACTGAATTTATTTCCTAAGTATCCGTCTAATTACTTGTATAACAATAATTAAGCAACTCTCATTCCAATTGATTTGAATGACTTATATGTAATATATTAAATTATCCCATGCAACAAATGCTATTTTTGACTTTTACATAGTTGTTATTGATGTGTAAAATGGCTATTTGTGTTTTATAATCTTTTACAATATCTGTTAGATCTAACCATTTCCTGTATCACTAATTAGATATCTTTCCTAATTTGGGGTGGGTTTTTTTTTTCCCCCTCTATTCTTTCAGGAAAACCTTATGATAAAAAGAATGTATTGTAAAATTTCCTCTGAAGGTGACATTGGTTTTGTATTTATGTAATAAACAGTGAACTTGAGAAGCATTGATACATTTATAATGCAACTGTTTATCTTCTTATATCTATTTTAAGAATCTTCCTTTAGAATTTTTTTTCATATGCTTTCCATGGATATCTTGTTATTGATTCTTGTTATCAAGGTAACTTGCAACAATCCTAGTTTCATTGATCTCAGAAAAGGGGGAATATTTTCACAGTCAAGCATTTTGAGTCAGATATACTAAGATTGCTTTTTTTAAAAAAAGATTATATTTATTTACTTGAGAGAGAGAGATAACGAGCGAAAGCATGAGCAGTGGGGGAGAGGGAGAAGTAGACTCCCTGTTGAGCAGGGAGCCTGATGTGGGGCTTGATACTAGGACCCTGGAATCATGACCTGAGCCAAAGGCAGAGGCTTAGCCCACTGAGCCACCCAGGTGCCCCAAGAAGTAAAGATTGTTTAACAAAGTTCCTTTTCATACAGAATTGGTAAGATAACCTTGCTAATCAGTTTACTACCAGACTGGTGCCTATAAGATTTAAACCTGGAAAAGGCATCTTCCAAGACAGAAAATGGCAGCAAAAGGCAAGGTTCTTGTCCACTCTGCCCCAAACACACATGCCCAATGCAGCCCAGTCATGAGACTTAAAATGACATGCATTATTAGCAATGATATAGTATTATTGTTGCCACCTCCCTCACCATTACTGAGGCCGGGTAAAAAAAATATAATATAGTTCTGTCCTGAATTCCATCTCAAGATGGTTAGTTGGACTTCTTGTCATTTCATCCACACTCTGGATTGTTTACTTGAATCTCAATTGCCAACTGGACTAATTAGAAGTTATTTATAGTGTATTGATAGCTCCTTTAAAAAATCTGCTGAAATTAACTTCATATATAAAATTAATAACCCGATTTTTGCACTTAATTTTCTGCAGGCTAAGGACTACTACCTTTGTAATTTATTGAGGCATCAGACATTTTAAAATTATTTTGATAAATGCACAATTGCTAGCTTATCTCTTGTTAATGGTACTAAATTTAGAAGCTGGAGTTAAAAACTAAGTAATATGCATTGAAATGAAGCATTAATTTGGAATTATTTATCATCAAATCTTGGGCATATTAATGATTATACACCATATTTTTCCATAGTCTGTTGAGCCTAATAAAAGCTTGAAAAATAATTCATGTTGTTTGAAAATCATGAAGCTTAATAAAACTCTTAATGTGATATTTTATCACAACTGAAAGGTATCCTATACTATTAATAAAAGAGCTCTATCACTGACCTGCTTAATTGGCACTATCCAACAAATTTATTTTGATTGAGATTAATAGTTACTAATGTTAAAACTTATATGGGTTAAATTTCAATGCTAATGCTAATGAATTTTTAATTCCTAATTAAAAATACTTTCATCAGTGATATATAAATTCTTACCATCACATTTGGATTCTAATAAAATGGTACTAAATGTGATAGCTGAATACGTCTACATTTATTGAAATAATTAGTAATTACTTCTTTAATGATAAGTCATTTTAGCTTAATCTGTAAATTGAACATTAAGAAGTAATTTCAAGGTGATTTTGAATTGATATACATATTCAACAGTTTCACATTACATTGTTGTATGTTTTACAATTTGTAAAGTTTTATATCCAATTTCAAGACTTTTGAATCTATATTAGATAAGGAGAGGGTGTTTTATGAATATATATTATGGATGACTGAGTCAATTTTTTAGTAAAGCCTCTTGAATTTCTTTAAGTTCTAAAGAAGTATAATAACATTTTTAGGGGCACCTGGGTGGCTCAGTTGGTTAGGCAGCTGCCTTCAGCTCAGGTGATGATCTCAGAGTCCTGGGATTGGGCCCTGCATTAGGCTCCCTGCTCAGGGGGGAATCTGCTTCTCCCTCTCCCTCGGCCCCTTACCCTGCTTGTGTGCTCTCTCTCTCAAATAAATAAATAAAATCTTTAAAAAAGAAAAAAAGAAATATGTAACATTTTAATTATTCTTTCTTGCCTGGAAAATCCATTGAATTATAAAATATGAAAAATCTTTTAAAATCCCGATCCTCAGTTAGTAGGTCTACAACTAATTCAAAGAAAAGATAGGAAATTTCTTACCATTATATTTCTTCTTAAGGTAAATTTTACATATGGTAAAATGAACAGATTATAAACATACGATTCAATTACATTACAAATACATACATTTGCATAACAAATACCCCATCAAGATATGCAATATGTCCATCTCCTCGGAAAATTCCCTGGGCTTCCCTAGAAGTCAATTTTCACCTTTCCAGTTATTCACTGTTCTGATTTCTACCCCAATAAATTTGTTTTAGCTGTTCTAAAACAAAAAAACACAAAAAAAGAAGAAAAAGAAAAAAAGGAATCATATAATATTAAGTATTCGACATCTTTGTTCCTTCATTCAACATAGTGTTTTTGAAATTTATCAATATCATGTATATCAGTAGTCACTGTTTTGATTTGCATCATTTTATAAATATACCAGTACTTATTCCCATGTTAATGGACATTTTGGTCATTTACAGATTTGGGGTATCATGTACAAGTGCTTTCAGTGAGGTCACGAGGCTGGGGTAGATGTTTAGATTTATAAGTGGTTAATCTTTTTATACTCCTCTGAGAAAGGAATAAAATTTCCACTTGCCTGGTGTTGTCAGGCTTTTAAATGTTAATCATTCAAGTGGTTTTGAAGTAGTTATCTTATCTTGATTTTAATTTGCATTTCTCTAAGTTTTAATGACTTTGAGAAATATTTTAATGTGCTTGCTCTCCATTCATATCTTCTCTTTTGAATTATCTATTCACATATTTCCCTCTTTGTTGTTTTGTCTTCTTTATTTTTTGAAAACAAAACTTTACATATTCTAGATACATGTACTGTCATATATATGTATTTTTAATATTTTCTCCCAGTCTTTGGATTATGTTTTCATCTCCTTGTCTTTTGATGAGGAGAAATGTTAAATTCTAAAGAAGTCTAAATTGTTATTTTATTATTTTTTGTGGTCCTCAGTTATGTATCCTCTGAGATAACCTTTTGCCTTCCCCAGTTGATGAAGATATTAGTTCTGTGTTGTCTTCTAGGAGCTTTATAGATTTACCTTTAATATTTAGGTTTACATTTTCTAATTACTTTGTTATATGTTATGAGGAATGGGTCCAGATTCATTTTTTCCAATGTGTTTATCCAGTCGTTCCAGCCCCATTTGTGGAAAGGTTGTTTTTTCCCACATTAAATTGTCTTGTTTTTATGATCATAAATCAAATGGCTGTATATGGGAGTCTATTTTTCAAGTTTCTACTATGATAGATTGAACAATACATCTATATGCAAATACAACAGACCTTTTTCAGTGTTGCTCTATGAAAGGTCCCAAATCACACAGTGTGAGTCCTTCAACTTTGTTCTAATTTTTAGAGATTGCTCTAATTATTTAGGTCTTTTGCTACAATCAGCTATGGAGTGTACCAAAAAAAAAAAAAAAAAGGCTCTTCAGTTACAGATTGGAATTTAGATAAATTTGTAGATCATTTGGGAGAAAATTAACATCTTATAAATAATGCCTTCCAATCTATTAACATGGTATATCTCCACCTGTTTAGATTTTCTTTGCTTTCACTCATTGGTAACTTAATTTTAAATTCAGTGTAGCTTCCTATATAAATTTTTAGATCTCACACATCTTTTTTTAAATTTATTTATCAGTATGTGTGTGCTTTGATATTGTTGTAAATAGCATGGATTTTTAAATTATTTTTCACTTGCTTGCTAGTAGTTTATAAAAATATGAATAATTTTTGTATACTTGTGACTGACCTCATATTTCCAGAATGCAGCAAAGAGCAAGACAGTCAAAGACCAGAGGAGGGCATTTTTGATCAGTTGCAGTACACTGACTTTCAGGACTCCCCGGGGATTCTTAAGTTTAAGGATAAGCTGTTTTGTGTAATTTTTTTTAGGTTATCACAGTTAACCTCCCCATAGTAAGTATGTCAACTGTACTTCTACTCCCACTTCTTGTCTTTTATGATATTTTTTCATGCATTCTATTTAATGTAATAAACTCCATAATACATTGATACTGTTTTTGAACAATTAATCAATGGTCTTTAAAGTGATTTTAAAAATGAAAAAGCCCATTATATTTATTTACCCACATACTTTCCTTTTCTCTTGCTCTTCACTTCTATTCTAGATGCAAATTTGCATGTGATATCATTTTCTGTCAGCCTAAAGAAATTCCTTTATCATTGCTCCAAGTTTAAATTAGAGTCTAAATATGCTGGTGACAAATTCTCTGGGCTATTGTTTTTTTCTGAAAATGAATCATTTTGCCATTAACTTTTGAAAGACATTTTTCAGAGAGTAGAATTCTGGGTTGACAGCTGCACATGTGTGTCTCTTTACATTACCTAAAGCATATTTCTCCATGTTTTTCAGATTTGCAAAGACTTTGTATACCTGAAAAAGTCATTTCACCCGTGTCTTCGAAAGATATTGCCTCCAGGTAAAGAAGTCTAAGTTAACAACTCTAGCTTTCTTTTAGTAGTTGAAAAATGTTGCCTATATGCATGAATTTCAGTTACTGCAGTTTAGTTAGATAACGTGTCTCTCAGCAACACACTTAAAATTTCAGTCACCACAGTATACTAACTGTGAGTAATTTCATAAGGTGCAAATGTTGCTTCTAGCTCTTGTACAGATATAACTATGTAACAGACACACATCATGATTGGTGTTTAATCACATCACTTATTTCAAATTCTGCTGGTGACTGACACTGTGCATTTGTTACTCAGTTCAAACAGAGACAGAAAAAAAAGTCTGCATTTGTGTTCCCAGTGTCTCCCAGCGACACACCTCTCTGATATTTTAAAACAATGGATGATCAAAAGAGGAAATTGGCCAACAAAGATGGAAGTGCAGCAAAGAAATGAAAAGTAATTTAATGTTGGGAGTGAAATTCAAATGAAACATACAATGAGTCATGGAAAAAATAGCTGATTCAGGGATGTTGACACTGATGTTATTTAAAAAACTGTAGATATGCAGCTAGAGGAATTTAGCAAAAGCCAATTTACTGATGTAATGAAGGAACTGTTTTTGACAAAAAGGATGAAGATGTCCCACAGGAAGTGATGTCAGCACTGCCTTCTGTTTGTTTCACTCTTATTTTTAGTGGATTCTATCTAAATATTATGATTGTAATAGAAATTATATTACTCTGTCACTGTGTATAAGAATACAATTTCTTTTATTTATTTCTAGAATATTATCATTTAGAAGAAATTTTAAATACATCAAACCAGATACACAATTTTTGGTGTGGACTAAGATAATTTTATGTGCATGAAATAATCTTTCTATGGCAAAAACAATTTTTCTGTGATCCTCCAAGCAGAATCAGCTATCTTTTCTCCTTCATGGTAATTTTGGTAGGTGCTGTCCCTCACTCATAAATCTTTCATTTTAATAATGGCTTATCAAATCACTTGTTCACCTCTGCATGTTAAATATGACTTTGTTAGGGCTCTGACTTTAAATTATCAAATTATCTTTGATTTACATTTTTTTTCTGAAAGCTTGCATGGGAAATGCATTTTTCCCCCTGTATTTTACTGTACATTTTGGTTTGTTAATTTTACTTAGAATTGAGCATTACTGAAAGAATTTGCATGTTTCATTAGTACTAGAAGCATAAAAGAAAAAAAATGTGTTATTCCTTCTTTCACAGAATCTTCTGAAGGAAAAATTTGGGTGACATTTTTAAGGAAATTCTTATTCATATAGCATAGTGGTAAAGATATTTATTTATTTATTTATTTATTTATTTATTTATTTATTTATTTATTTATTTTAGAGAGAGAGCATGAAAGAGTGAGAGCAGGGGGTAGTGGCAGAGGGAGAGGGAGAGAGAGAATCCTTAGCAGGATCCATGCTGGGCGCTCTATCTCACAACCCAGAGATCATGACCTGAGCTGAAACCAAGAGTCTGACACTTAACTGACTGAGCCACCCAGTTGTTCCAGGAAAGACATACTTCAATTAGAAGATACCCAATTATAAATTGGGAGTCATAGTCAGAAGACACATTTTCATAAGTAAAATTTGTTTGTAGGCTAAAAATTTTATAAGAATTACGGCTTTGTCATTTATATTTTTAGAGAGGGGGTCCATTTTTCTTATTCATATGAAATTTGCTTTTTTTTCCCACTACATCCTCTTATTGAACATTTCTGGTGTCCAGAGAGACTGGGGAACCAACTGATGAATATTGAAATTTCCCTTCAGGGGCTTTCAGTGCAAACTTTGTTAGAGGGACGTAGTTGAACATCGTAATGATTGTTCTCAGCAAAAACATTTCAGATGACTTAGTTTAACCAAACCTAAGAAAATCCAAATCATATACTAACAATAGAGAATGCTGTACCTAACTACCGGATATGAAATAAAAAATAACAGTTTCCTGTGTGCTCGCCTTGAAGATTGACAACTGAGCTAACAGACAGATTTCCCAACATTTCTTTATTTAGCTTATTCTGTTTGCAGTGCTGGCTGATGGAGAATACATACAGGAAAACAGATGTGGATTCTGTTCCCATTAAGGGTTTTGATTATATTATGGCGTAAGATGTAAGGGTTATGAGAGGCGTATTAATAAAGTAGTATGGAAAATTGGAAAAAAATAAGTGAAGTCTGATGATGATTTGTAGAGATGTTTGAACGTCTTCAAAACGGTAAGGAGGAAGATATAGAACCCTGATTCAAGACCAATGTGAAAATGGGGAAAATAATAAACCAAGGTAGGTATAGGTACCAGACAATAGATAACTTTGACCTGCCACTCCTGCCCCCAGAGAAAACACCTATTAAAGGGAATAAAGAATATTCTTAACTGAAAATTTAGGTAGGAATCAGATTGTGGGAGAACTCAATCTTCTGTATGTCCTAGGGACTTGGATTTGATTTAAGAAGGGCTAGATCAGGGGCACCTGGCTGGCTCTGTCAGTAGAGCATGTGACTCTTGATCTCAGAGTTGTGAGTTCAAGCCCCATGTTGGGTGTAGGGATTACTTAAAAAAAAAAAAAAAGGATAGATCAGCTGACTTTTGAGCTGGGAAGTGCTATAATCAGAACTGTGCTTTAGCAAACCGAATTGAAACCATTGTAGAAGATGCTGTAAAAGGTGACAACTGGATAGACAGAGGTCCCATTCATCTATGTGACCTTTATGTTATCATTCATTTTCCAACATTTTTTATCTTAATTGGTTCAAACTCCATTAGAATACAAGTTGGCAGTTCATAATTAAACTGCTGGGTTTTTTTTCCTAATTACTTATTTGATTAAAGAAAAGAAAAGAAATGCAGACTTATAGAGCTGCTTTATTGCTCTGGTAGGAGAATAATTCATAAGCAAGACATCAGAGAAGATCCCAAAGATCTCCCCTCAGCCATGCCATCCCGGCCTTTGAACACGTCCAACTCTGCGCGGACAGCAGCAACCAGTTCCCTAGAACATCACCGTAGGAGAGGGAAGAGATGAGAACATGAACCCCGGAATCACAGCACACACATTTCAAGCCCATTCCAGTAACCTGGAGTACTTTTGTCCAGTTCTAGCAAGCCAGAACACTATTCTTGCTGTCAAGATGATAAATAAACCTTCATGTTCCACATATTTATCATATCTAGACTCAGCCATTATAATGTGCTTTATCTGAATATTAACACAACAGGCAAATGAAATGCAGTAAGCATAAAATAGATCAGCTCACCCACTGGTAGGAGCACATTTCTCATCAACACAAAGGCACACACTCACCACCACCACAAACGAGTCTTGTATATTCAAGGGGCCCGGATGAGTCTTTCTCCCCAAGTTCATCATCTTTCTTCTCATAATGAATCAGACTCTGTTAAGTGCAGGGTCATTTACTCCAACATCATTTTAATTAAACTGTTATATGAAGAAGTGATGATCTCCAAAAATAAGTCATTTTATCCTTAAATTGATGCATGGCAAATTAAAGTTAAACAAACACATGATAATAATTTCCTCATCTTTTCACAGAATACTCATTGTGAGCTATTCCTGCTTTGTTATTTGCACCATTCAAAAAGGATCTTTTAAAACCAAGCAGTAATTCTTCCTCATTGTAAATCATACACATTGGGACTTAGGAGTCAAATTTCTCCATGAATTATGCCATATGCCAACCTATAAATCAAGAGTTTTTTCTGGGGTAAGTTATACTGAACTGCACAGATTAGAAATCAAGGTTCATCAAAGTCTTCAATGGGTATACACCTAATTATTTAAAACTATTCTTTAACATTGAATCTCATTCTCTGGCTCACGAGAGAGCATGTTATCACACGTACCATCTTTTTGTGGTAACATCAGGATATATTTGAAGGCTGAATGAGAACAACATCTGGTATGTGGGAGCCTCTGGTGATGGAAGAGCTGTATCTAATCTTCTGGGAAATACACATTCTCACACCACAAGTTACCTGAGAAACATGAAGAACCTTAGAATTTTTATACTGTCTTACTGTGCAATTCTGAGAAATAAGAATATGAACTAATATCTACTGAAATTTGAATATGGACTCACTCCTAAGTAGAAGCAGAGTGAGGGAAATAAGGCAGTGCTTCATTAGGTATTATATTAACAAATACGTTATGAAACATATATACCTAGTGTATAGTAAATATTTTTAAACTATGAGCTAGGACTTTGTGGAATATCTTTATATAAAAATATCCCACCATGATGTGTATAGAGTATTTGTGCCATTCTTTTTTATGCCATTTTTATGCCAAAAAAAGAATATTTATACCATTCTTAACAATTTCATAGTATAAATATTTTCCATGAGAATGTATAAGCTATTCATATTTTAATGATGTTATAAAACAAATAAAAGGCTTGCACGTCTCACTGAATATTAATCACAGAGCCAGATATAGAATGTATTTTTTTTGCAAAATAACTTACTATTCTTTATATTTTTCTTAAATAAGAAATACACTTATGAATAGCCTATTCAATTTTGGTAATATTTGATTATAGTTTTTTAAAGTTTTCTAAGCTTAGCCCTCAATATCCTCCAGTGTATTTTTTTACAAAAATTAATTTAACTTCCACTTCTGGAAAGGATAGGATCAGACACGTGATGAACTATCCCGCTACAGGCAACACTGAACAAAATAGATTAAACAGTTTCTCACTCCACCCTCCAGATATTGGATAACAAGTTCTTTAGGGTTGTGATCACTGAAAAATGAGAAGTAAAATAAGATCACTTTATTGTTGCCTTGGTATTCGGCCTGGAGGCAGTGACTTTAACACATACACATACTTAAATTTATTTGCTTATTTATTTATTTACTCATTTACTTTACGATGGGATTATTTTACGAATTTACATTATTTCATTTACTTCACAGCAAAACTCTGCCAAATGCCACTTTACGTGATATCTTGGTATATAAAAGAAATTAAACAATAGTATTGCTTTTACTGGAAAGGGAAGGGAAGCTATTTCTGTTTTTACCCTCAGCACATTCTGTATGGTAGCTGGTAGCAGAATGCTAGAAAACACAGGTGGAAACTGTAAGAGAGTAAACTTCCCACAGCAGATTTAGTCAGGTTGCAAGATCTTGGTTGCAAGCATTGTTTATAGATTCTTTCTATAGAATATTCCAAATTAAGTTGTGAAATTTAATTATGCAATATCACATTGAAACATACATACATGTTATGTGATCTAGGCTCTGTCCATGTCATCACTAAGATTTGAATGAGTCTTTATATTTGACTGACATTAGTCAATCTGTTTGAACAAAGCTAGCCTGACTGTTGGAGCAATATGACCTCTTCTTGGAATAAATGTGCTTTGCATTGAATATGGTTATGTCTGATAAACTAGCTTTACCATTTTGGGGTGAAGGGTAGTTTCTGTACCTAATTAGTGTTGTCCTGCAAATGGAGCCCACATTGTTGATGTTTATTTTTGGTCTGAATTATCATAATAAATTATGATTACTTGAGCATTCAGATTTAAGTAGATGATTAATGTAGAATCTATTTAAAATGAAGGATTAGGGTGCTCTGTAATGATAGTCTTTTATCATCATGATTTATCACATCTTTCCACTAATATAGTCAACCTTTTAAAAATTTATAACTTTTAGACAAAAAGTACACATTTTTATCATTTCCAAATGAGAAAAGCATCTTTTAAAATTAAGTACACATTTTAAGCTATCAAAAAACTACAGTGGCTTGCCTTGAATAGAGTTGTCATTCATTGAATCATTCCATTGTTTTCCTTTTAATATTCTTACTTATCTTGAGATTTCAGTAAGAAATGTAAGGGTTTAAAATTAATTTTAAGTATACATGCAGGCATTTTTACTTTAAAATTATTGATGTGTTCCTTACTCTTTTGTTTAAAATATCTTTTAAAACCAAAACAGACATTCTGTATTTATTCTAATAGTAAATTATGCAATAATGTCACATTTTTAAGAGAATTTTTAACTTCCATGAATTATATCCAGTATTCTGTCTGGATGCTTTTGGTAGGAAAATAGGAAAAACTGAAATAGCTTGAGTTGCATTCATTCAGAACCCACACCTCTTCTGATTTTAATTCTATTTATTGGGAAGTATTCCACATCTCTTCGGGATACTGGTGCCTATTTATTAATGTGGATCTCAAAGTGCCTAACTTCCTTTAAAAAAAAAAAGACATTCTGAAACAGGAATGGAACATTAGCCTAACACCCTGGACATATTAAATGTTCCTCCTTAAAAAAAAAAAAAACAAAAAAGAACTAACTTATTTATGGAGCTAGACCTGAAGAGGAGGAAAAAACAGCATACCCAAAAATGTCTTGGTTATTTTATTTTCTCCCAGATAATATTTATTAATAATGGTAATCAGGCCATGCCTATCTATTTCTGGGTAGATCTTTTATTTCTTTTTTTTTTTTTCATTCTTCAGTTTTTCTTTACATGTTTTTTTCTATTACTTAAGGCATTTTTTTCACTCAATATTCTAAGCTTACTTTTGGGGTTTCACAGTTATCCTCCTATACTCCAAAAAACCTAAGGGATGAAATTGTGTGATATCTTTTAATTCTGAAAGGAAATTATCTTTTCTGTCCTTCATCTGTCTTAACAAGTAACCTGATTGAAGAGCTCATCTTGTATTCTCTTGTGATGGGCCCACAGATGGGCCATTCTCCTTGGTTTGCTCCTTGGAATTGAGGTCTACCTGCTGGAACCCATTATGAGAATTCAGGCCGATGAGCGGCTAGGATGTGGTTTCTCCTGTGTGCTGGTAGTTTCACAGATGGCCAGTTAGAACAACACAAGTATACCTCTCTTCTGATCAGGAACACTTGAGAGGCAGGGTTTGACCCCTCTGCAGTAGACAGAGTCCCGAAAAATCAAGCAATGTCAGATTCCTCCTAGGAGTTGTGGTGGTCAGGGCATCTATTATGGGTCTCTGGGGGCCAATATCACCAAGTTTCTCATTCCATTTCCTTCCCTCAAATGCTGCTTCCTAGATGCTTACCCACGCTAAACATCTGCAGTTGTCAGAGTTTGTTTTTTTAAGAGAGAGAGAGAGAGAAAGTGCACATAAAGGGCAGGGGAAGGAGCAGAGGGAGGGAGAGAGAATCTCAAGCAGGCTTCACTTCACACCAAGAGTGAAGCCTGATGCGAGGCTCGATCTCAGGAATCTGAGATCATGACCTGAGCTGAAATCAAGAGTCAGAAGTTTAACCACCTGAGCCGCCCAGCCACCTCTCAGAGGTAGCCCGAATTTTATGCATCTAACCCTGTTTGCCTAGTAGCTCCACCAAGATCCTGATCTGAGAATGGTAGATGGATTCCAGATTCTCTTAAAGGTACTCTTTTCTCTCTTATTATTTTAAGATATATGAGATTGCATAAAACTTTTGAGAGTGTATTCAGTTAAAAATAAGATATTTATGGGGTGACTGAGTGGCTCAGTCTTTAAGCATCTGCCTTTGGCTCAGGGCCTGATGCCCCGCATCGGCGCTCCCGGCTCTGCTGGGAGCCTGCTTCTTCCTCTCCCACTCCCCCTGCTTGTGTTCCCTCTCTCGCTGGCTGTCTCTCTCTCTCTGTCAAATAAATAACTAAAATCTTTAAAGAAAAAGATATTTAGGTTTAAGTTTACTTACAATTACATTATTTGACAGAAGGTAAAATGTAATATTCTAAATGCCCTTATTTCCATCTTAGATGCATAATTTTTGTTTAAGTTTAAATTCAATAGTGATTTAATAAATGTTAAATACAGTACTTATAGTACTTGATATTAAGAAAACCAGCTAAATTATCATTTTTATATATGAACTACTGATTTATAGTTTAATTTTTAAAGATAAAGAAACTATATTTATATTCCTAAGGTATTGAATTATCAGAATACTGAAAAAAAAAAACTTCAAAAATCAACCAGTACCCAGTAAGTTTTAAGATGTAGCTATAACCAAGCTACCAGATGGCACGATTACAAGAAGTAATCAAAATTTTATGAGCATGTAGTTGGAACTTTAGGAGCTGTTCTATTGCTATAATGGTGCTGAAGATTTTAGTGAACTGTTAATTATGGTTTTGAAAATAAATTAATTTTAGAGAATCATGGAATTTATCCCTGAGGGTTGAGGCTTAATCTCGTAGTAGAATACAACTTTAAAATATCATTCTATACGATATCAATAACGTCTTTATTTGAGAAAAAGGAGTTAATTTAATGCCTCAATATGAATTAAGAGATCATCTCTCTTTAAAATGGTGCTCTAGTCCCTAGATGCTTGTTGTATCATGATATATGATGGTCTCACTGTTAATTACTAAGGCATTTAAAGGATATGGGAGTAGAGAAATGAGTCATGTCTTATGTGGGGACACGTTGTCCCCAGGCTGTCCTTTCCTGCTCAGGAGCCCTATTATTTTATCCAATTCCAAGCGTGACCTCAGGCAGTTTGGCAGATGCTGAGCTTACAGTCAAGGTGAAACATCTTGAGCACTGCAACTGCCATCGCTGACATGAGTAACCCAATTAGTTAATTTTATACTTATTTAGTGCCTCATTTTGGAATAAAGTCCTTATATATGAATTAATGATAGCAAAATCTTTTCTGTCTTTGACAAATTAGCAAATCAGACTAAAGTTCACATCAACATAGTGACTCTTCGGACTACTATGTTTCTTGTATTAGTATGTTCACTGGCAGTTTTCTATTTCGTAATGTTACAACTGTTCCTATCACAAAATACCTCCATCAAAGGTAAACTGAGGAAATCTCTGGGAACCAAATGCAAAGGATCACATTTCAAGTATGATAGATATTAACAACTCCGTTTTGAGAATACTTCAAACTTTTTGTTCAATATTTTTTTCTTTCTAGAAACTATAAAAACAATGGCAAAGAAAGAGAGAGGAAGGGAGAGAGGAAGGGAAAATGCATATGCACCTATTGGTACAAAAACAAACACCCAAAATGGCAACATAAACCTAGTTCTTGGTTTCTTTACTTCCAAACTTCTCACCATATTTTCTCTACCCAACTTTATCACCTACTCCTAAGCTCCTATCTTAGCCTTTACTTTTAATAGTAACTAAACCACTCCCCACCCTTTTTTTGTTTCAATCACCACATTCTCTGACTCTTTCTTTACTTTCCTGATCACTTATCCTGGAACTGATCCATGGCAACGAATATTATGTGTCGATCTGAATGGGCTGTGGGTACCCAGGTGTGTCTGAGCGAGAAACATCCAGAATGATGGGTGTTGAATAGGTGGACTCATTAGGTGGATTGCTCTCCCCATTGTGGGTGGGCATCATCCAATCAGTTGAAGGACTGACTAGGACAAAAGGCAGAGGAAACAGGAATTCAGCCCGTTTATCCTGTCTCACTATTGTAGCTGGGACATCTCAGTTTCATCTTCTCCTGCCCTTGGACTGGGGTTTACACCATCAGTTCCCTTGGTTCTCAGAGGATTTGCTCTTAAGATTTTCCCTATTTTCTGTTATCAACTCTATCATCTATCTAGCTAGCTAACTAGCTAGCTATAGAAGTTACAGGTATAGGTCCAGGTATAGAAATATGTAGGTATATACATCTATACACACCTAAACATATGCATATAGAAAGATGTAAGAATAGATATATCAAGTTATGTATCAGGTTATAATATAACTCTATATTTTTATAAAAAAAGAAATTCAAAAATCAAAATTGTGTAGATCTCATGCCCCTCCACTCACTTCTGACTCTTCTCTCTTCTTTATATCAAAACTAAAAATAGTTGTGAATACTTGGTGCATTAATCTCACAACTCACACACTTCTCAAACTACTCTCTTTCCCATTTTTTTTTTTTTACTGAAATGGTACTTGTAAGAATCATCAAAACCTCTATGTAGTCAAAACCACAACCTTTCTTAATACTCGTTTTTTAAAAAAAAAAAGATTTTATTTATTTGAGAGAGAAAGCAAACACAAGCAGGCAGAAGGACAGAGGAAGAGGGAGAAACAGGCTCACTGCTGAGCAGGGAGTCCGACGTAGGGCTTGATCCCAGGACCCTGACTGAGATCATGACCTGAGCTGAAGGCAGACCCTTAATCAACTGAGCCACTCAGGCACCCCCCTTTTTTAATACTCTTATTTGAGCGTTTCATACATTGAAATCTTTCTCTCTCTGCTGCTACTTTTGCCTCACAAAATGCTCCTTCTCTTTTCCTTGCTCCTTCTCTTCTTGACTTCAAGAAATGACCTGAAGCAAGAACTGATTCTTGTAACTTTTCTCTTCTCTAGTTACACATACTTTCTAAATTATTTCATCCAGTGCCATGGCTTTGAATATAGCTTTAGTGCTCATGACTCCCAACTAGGTATTCCAGGCCCCACTTTTCCCCTCTGAAGATGTTATGTAATATTTGACCCTCACAGAGGCATTAAGGTATATTCAGGCCAGAGTACTACGATCCAGTTTTAGATGAAAAGAGAGAGTGAGAAATCAACGTTAGAGATACGTGCCAAAGAGCTAATAAATGAAGGAAACAGGTCTGAAGCCCAGGTCTTGTGCTGAGGTTGATTATATTACACAATTTTGTTCACAGTTAGTGTTGTTCAAATATATATTTTTCAAATTTTATAAGTACTCCTGAATACTGTACCCTGAATTAGTTCATGTGAAATTCATAAACGTCTATCACTCTTACTTACCTTCTACATTTAGTGAAATTCAGATAGTAACATTAGCGCTTATAAAAGGAAACAAGATTTTTAACGTGGTTAAAGAAATTAAAGCTGCCCATTTCCAAGAAATCATCTGCGTTCTTGTGTTGCAATCTTTGCTAGTGCACTTCTTACAATCACAACTATGGCGCTAGAATCAGTCACCGATGTTACTGGGTAGACTAAAAAATCATTAAAAAAAAAAATCTAAAAAAAAAAAAAGATAACGTTTGGTGAAGTGTCACAGATAAGGGGATTACTGTTTACTTCTCCTGACTTCTCTCCATTTATTCAGGTTACCTTACTAAAGTGCATTTGCTATCTTCCATTTTTGATCTATATCCTTACTCAGTGTTGGTCTCACAACTTGCTGGAAACCATGAGGCAATTACTCAAGAGGTGTCAGTTTGTCAGGAAGGAAGCCAATGAGCGATGCCCCTTCCATGACAAGAGCAGATGTGATATGGAGAATACACCTATTGATAAAAGCAGTAGGAAAATGAAGAAATAATAGCTAAGGTTACTTGCCCACTCTCCAAAAATTATGAAATCCAAGCAATTTCAGACTAGTTGAAAAAATGGTAGTAAAGGAGGTACTTCAGAGCCTATTTCCCCCATAAGTGTCAAGGAATACAACATCTCTTAATAACACATTTATCTCTAGAGGAAATACTGCTGCTTCTATCTAACGGGCTAAGTGATTTTAAAAATAATTAAACCTTTAATTTCAGAATAGCTTTAGATTTCCAGAAAAGTTGCAGAGATGTTACAAAAAGTCCCTGTATATCCCTCACCAACTCTCCTTACTGTTTATGCATTCTATTACTATGACACATTTTTTGAGACTAAGAAACCAACTTTGGTGTATTACTATTGACTATATGCAGATTTCCTCAGTTTGTCCCAGAAGTCCTTTTTCTGTTCCAGGACACCACATTTCAGTTAGTTGTCATGTCTTAAGTTTTTTCCAGTCTATGAAAAGTTTCTTGGACTTTCATTTTTCATGACCTTGGCAATCTCAAGGAGTACTCCCAGATATTTTGCACAATGCCCCTCCATTTGGTTTTGTCTGATCTCTTTCTCATGATCAGACAGGGGTTCTGTGTTTGAGGGCAGAAGGCCACCACATTATTTCAAGAGCTCCCTATCATCATGATTTATCTCCGTTGATGAGCACCTTGATCACCTGACTGGGGCAGCATTTGTCAAGTATTGCTGCTGTAAATTTCCTTTTTTTTTCCTACTTCTCTACTGTTTGGAAGTAGAGAGACTATCTCTTTTTATTATTTGTAATAGCTTAATTAAAGGCAAAAGTATCACAGGATATGAGGGACACCCACATAACACAGCAGATGCAGACTGCGGTGTATTGAGATGGCTTCCCTGATAGTTCCTGCTATAAGTCTCCAGGGTG
Source organism: Ursus americanus (assembly GCF_024610735.1). NCBI lineage: Eukaryota > Metazoa > Chordata > Mammalia > Carnivora > Ursidae > Ursus > Ursus americanus. Next base: position 8,240,907 of record NC_142145.1, read on the forward strand.
GTGAATTGCACTCATTTCTCCTGGGAGGTAGATGCTACTAATACCTATGGTTAAAACTGTCCTTTATTGTGAAAAGATAGCTTTTCCACTGGAAGAACTGGGAAATTTCCTCAATTTCCCCTCTATAATTAGCACAAAATAGTCTATTTTCTATATTTGCTGGTCTTTTTTAGGCTCTTTACAATGGCTCTGTCCCAAACTGTGGCTCATGGAACACTAAACTCTAAGAAGCAGGTGTTTCATGAGAATGATTTCATGTTCAAGTAAATTTGGGAAAGGTGTGGTTAGAAGGGAACAAGATTATGTACCGCAAACCTTTCACAGTTTTTTAAATGGTGATATATGTTGTTCACACACAACATACATTATGTTGTATTTCCCAATCTTGCGGTTACGACATTAAAACTTCTATAAAGTACCGCCTTCAGGAAGCACAGGTTTTGTGAAATTTTTTTTGTGAAGATGAATTGGATAACACAAAGCACCAAAAACATTTTGAAACAGCAATGCAGTTCAGCTTGAAGACACGTAACATATGCACAACTCAGAATCTGAATGATCTTTATATAATTTCTTTCCAACTCTATAATTGAAATGTATAAATTATTTTTTAATACATCTGGCCAAATGTCACTGCATTTTTTAAAAGTAGACATTTTTTAAATAGAGTTTTAGTTTTTACAGTTTTTGGTTCACAGCAAAATTCAGCAGAAAGCCCAGAGTTCCCATATAACCTCTTCCCACCACTCCCTCTACTCTACACACAAGCTTCCCCAATATTAACATCTCATTGTAGAGCAGTATGTTTCTTAAAATTGATGAACCTACATTGTCAGGTCGCTTTAACCCCAAATCCACAGTTTATGTAACAGTTTACTCTTGGTGTTGCATATTCTGGTTTGTTTTTTTTTGACAAATGTCTAATGTTATGTGTCCACCTAATTATAGTATCATACAGAACGGTTTCACTGTCTTAAAAATCTTCTGACCTCTGCCTATTTCCTCTCTCTCTCCCTCCAATCCATGACAACCACTAGTTTTTTTTTTTTTCTGTCTCCATAGAGTTGTCTTTTAAAAAAATGTCATAATCTTGGAATCATTAAGTGTGGATCTCTTTAAGAATGGGTTCTTTTACTTAGTAGTTTTTTTTGTTTCCCCAATGTCTTCTTATGGCATGATAGTTCATTTCTCTTAGCTCTGAATAGTATACCATTGTACAGATGTACTATAGTTTATCTATTCACATGTTGAAGAAAATCTTGGTTCTTTCCATGTTTTGGCAGTTATGAATAAAGCTTTTTAAATTTTTTTTAAATTTTTTTCTTTTGTGGGCCTAGGTTTTCATCTCATTTGAGTAAATACCAAGGAGTCTAATTGCAGAATCATTTGGCAAGCATATATTTAGTTTGTTAGAAACTTCCAACTGTGTCTTGAAGTGGTTGTAGAATTTTACATTTCCACCAGCAAAGAACGAGTGTACCTGTTGCTTAGTATCTTTGTCAGCATTTGGTGTTGTCAGTGTTTTGGATTTGGGGCATTTTCATAGGTGTGTAGTGGTATCTCATTACTGTTTTAATTTGCGTTTCCCGGATGACATATGATGTGGAGCATCTTCTCATGCTTATTTGCCATCTGTTTATCTTGTGTGCAGCAGCATCTGTTTAGATCTCTTGTCTATTTTTAAATCAGGTGGTCCATTTTCATATTGTTGAGTTTTAAGTGTTCTTTGTTTATTTTGGATGAGTCCTTTATCATATATATCTTTGGTAAAATTATTCTTCCAGTCCATGGCTTGTCTTCTAATTCTTTTGATATTGTCTTTTGCAGGGCAGAGTTTTTAATTTAGTTTAATTTCTTTAAGATTTATGTATTTATTTCAGAGAGAGAGAGAGTATGAGCAGGGAGAGGGGCAGTGGGAAAGGAAGAGAGAAAGAGAGAAAATCCTCGAGCAAGTTCCCTGCTGAGTGCATGGCCCCACATGGGCCTTGATCCCAGGACCCCAAGATCATGACCTGAGCTGAAGTCAAAAGCTGTCTTCCCAACCAACTGAGCCACCCAGGTGCCCCAAAGTTTTTAATTTTAATGAAGCCCAACTGAAAGTAAAGTTAGTTAGTTATCTATTCTTGCAAAGATCTAAGTAGCTTCGTTATTTGTTTTATAATTCTGACAACTTTAACTTACAAATACTATTGTTCAGTAAGAATACTCTCTGTACACATTTTTATAGTAATTTATCCGGAATAACTTGCCAAAATATTCTTACCTGCCTTATTCTAACAGTAGCAATGGTGTATGATTTGCAAGAATATGGTAGATGGATGGAGTTGTATTTCTGATTTCATGATTTTGACTGAAAGAAAATGAAAGTTTCACTAATTAAGAAGAAACACACACACTACACACACACTCACACACACACACGTACACACACACATATACTAGCAATAGTGCCGCTGGTTCTTGGTCCAGATGAATTCCTTCTGAGTTTATAAATGCAACAAAATCCTATTTTTCTTCTCTCTTTGGCTTCTGTATGCCAAAGTAAATATTCACAATACTCATGGCCTTGTGTGTTGTAAAAGTCCTGTTCATGTTTGTTTTCCACTGATTTTGACTTCAATTCAGCTTTGAAACTTTCTCTCAATGAATTATGGAACAAATATTTATTAATTCATTTCCTTTCCTCAGTGTTTCAGCTCAGAGATTTCAGCTGATTACATTTCAAATTTGAAAAGGTTAACATAATTGATCATAAAAACTGATACTAAATTTTCTTTTCATTCTCTTTCTTCCCAAGAAATAAATCCTATGATTTTAAGTGTATGTTTGTTATGAGATAACAAACATGATATAATGTTTAAATATCCTCACTTTAGCTGTTGCTGAAAACTCGGTTCTAAAAACATAACAAAGATTTGTTGTAATTGTTAGATTAACTTGCAAAGCATGTTTGGGAAAGTGAGAGTATTATTTCAGAGTATGGGACTTTTTTTGAGCCTCAGGGATATTTCAAGGGTTTTTCATTTTAGGGATAGCTGGCAGAGAAGAAATTCAATTCACTCCTCAGGATTAAAGCCAAATTAATAATTTAATGAGGGAAATGAGGACATGACATAATTGCTGAAATGTGCATTTATGAGGGGATATCTCCACTCTATCATTTAGAGGGATCATCCTGAAACACAAATCTCATAGACAGCAACTCCCCTCACATGCTGCTTCAATATCCTTAACAAGATTCCTATACTCTGAACACATTGAACTTCTGATGCCACCATCCAAACAGTTGCCAACATTATAAACATGTACAAACACTGTGACAAGTGCAATAAATGCTTTGAGAACTTATTATGTGCTAGACATTGTGCTTACATTTTATCAGTTATCATTTCAATGGTCAATTATCAATGATTACAGTTCACATCTCCATTTTATAAATGTTAGAAACGAAGTTTCAAAGAATCTAAATACCAAGCCCCAACGACACTCCTTGTCTTTGCGAAACCAGCTGATGCTCCTTTCTTTATGCCACCAGATCATGACAAGCTGCATGCCTTTGTGTGATTTTTACCCCAGATGATATCTTTTCTTCTCTTGTCTACCTGCGGAATTTACAGTTTCTTTAAGATTGATTCCAGACATCTCACTCAGCTCATGTTCTTTCTCCTTCCTAAAGTTCTACTGAGTTAAATGTTTAATCCTCTTCTTTTATGTATTCAGACACATTATATTTCATAGTATCGTTGACATATCTGAACCTATGAAAAAAACCAAGATGATAAAATCCTTCAGAACCAGTGTTGTGTTTTGTTTGTCTCGATTTCCATAATCTTGCATGGCTTTGGCACATACGTACTAGCTGCAGGATAGAACTTTTAAATCGATATGATTATCTATGATGTCTGCCCATCAAGGGGTAAAAATCTGAAGGAAAAATTCTACATGTACACTTAAGAAATATATTCAGTGTTACGTGAGATAGTATATCCAAGCAAAAGCTGAGATATAGTAAATGAAAGAGATGTGGGGAAAGATTCAATACAGCTTCAGGGGGGCCAGTTTTATACAAGTGACCCTGTGATAGCAGCCCATAAAAACTCCCTTAGGTCCTGTGACATCTTCAGGGTCAAATGTCCATAATAAAAGGAAAAAAGACAGCAAATGACTATAGCAACTAACGCATAAGCTATATGGAGTATATATCAAGTGCTTAAAAATCAAAAGGAGAATGTTGGTGATGGTTGTGACATTCCCAACACACCATGTCTGATGTACCCATGTCCTGTTCATTTGAGAGCCCAGATAAAGAATACCATAATACACTCCAGCTCTTCAATTGTCCTATCTGACTCAAAACAAGAGTTTTATTAACTTAAAATTATTTTTTTTCTAGATGAGTTTTAGAAGCTGAATTTCATTACTCTGAAGTAATCTCTGATAAGTATGAAAACTCATGCACATAAAAGCCCCTTGAAGTAAGGCAAATATTTTATTTCAAATCTCTTCAAAATAATGAGGATTTCATGAGACCAAATGATTTGCATTCCCTTTAATACTGCTGCTACATTTTGAATCAGGGTATTATGTAAGATCTTCAGCTTTTTTTTTTTTTTCATTTTTATTGGTCTCTAAACAAAGAATGCTCCTTGTAATGGATTCCTTAAAAATGTTTGAAGTGACAGGAAACGTCAAACTCTTAGGTGCTAATGTGAACTTCATTGTATATAAATGATTAATGCTTTTATGCCATATTGGAGGAGCCCTTACTGAGCTTGTTTGTCATACTTTGTGCTATGTGCAGACACGTGTGTGTTATAATCATTTCTTCCTTATAGAGCTCAAAATCTGTCAATTTATACCTATAAACAAAGGCATTGCCATTTGTCCTCCAAAGCAATATGAATAAAGAACTCATAATGTTTTAAACACCAGTGAAAGTATTTTAATGAGAAAAATGAAAATTTTTTTTATTGGAAATGGTCTACTGTGTCACGGAAAATTGACAAGTTATTGACTGAGAGATTTTCTTAGTTACATAATTCTGCTGATTATTAAGTTTCTTTGCCTGTATTTATCAAGAATATAAAATCAATACTGTCACAGATTCTTTATGATTTTGAGGAACTTTATAGTATTCAATGGGAAAAATAATGATTCTCAATGAGTAAAGAGGAAAAGCAAAGTTTAATACGATTAACTGAGAGAAGAAAGATGCAAGGAAGCTTGAAAAATAGGAGAGGGTTTCTATTCAAAACACTGGTGAAGTTTTATTTCTTATGAGGTCAAAGCACAAAGAAACAAGTTTAAGTTCTAAGATGAGAATTTAGGGAAAATATTGTAATAATTGTGGCATACAAGTAGGGTAAAGGCAAAAGAAAACAAAATAATAGAATCCATGTAGAAATTTTCTTGCAGTAGGTTGTATTTGAAATTGTCAGCCCTCATCTCCTTCCCCATAGCTGACCCACATTCATCATGTAGTTGTGATTTGGAGTTGGGAAGAAAATAACACAGATTACAAGTTTCAAATTGTTTTATCATTCACGTAATATTCCTGAGCAATTTCACATGCCAGGTAATATGTTAATTTTAAAACATAACCTTCCATCAGAGAAATTGTGATCCGCAAACACAGAAAAACAGGTAGATGGATATTCTATAACAATTTGGTAAATGCCGTAATAGTAGTAATGACAAAATGGATATTATGGTGAGGAAAATTACACGTGGTTTCAGGAGAGGGTCAGGAAACACTTGCAGAGAAAAGGTGACCACTTAAATTTAGAATGACATATAGGGGTCCGAGGAGGGCCAGAAGAAAGTGGGAGAACAAGTAGGGATAGAGGCCAAGATGTAGAAAAGCTTGTCACATTTTGGAAACAGCGAATTGTTAGGTGTGTCTAGAATAGTTTAAGGGGTGAGTGCTATTTCTAGAAAGGCCTTCATGTCATGGTAAGAAGTTTGAATGTTATTGTGAACAAACGTTTAGTCATTAAACCAAGCAAGTAGCTTGGAAGAATTTTATAGAAACATTATGACACAAAGTGCAAGGAGACTAGAAACAGAGAGACATACACACACCTATGTAATAATTTTGTCAATAAAGAACAGAAGTCTTCATTTAATGCTGTCGGAAATGGATAAAAGGAAGACACTGTTTGGATGTACATTTGCATTTATATGCACATAGACAAATACATATACAAACACAATCTCTGCCTAGTAGAACCCTGGTAGGTAAAATTAAAGCAAGATAACTGCTCTTTCCTCAATTAAAACTCACATCCACTTGAAAATAATACTTAAAAGAGCATAAAGGACCTGGATATTTCTCACTAAATCATATACCCTCATCACTATTATCTGGCTACAGAGTTAAGTTCATATATTAGATTTTTTTCCAATACTGTTCCAATTCTCATTTCTAAAGAGACTAGAAACATTAATCTCTTATGTGTTTCTGGGTAAGTCTTTCTAAAGGACAGAAACATGTTAATCTCATTTCTTTTCTGAAATTTACCATAAAATGATGCATATATTTATGTTGCTTGCCATATGTATATTATAACACTATGGGGCTACAGAATCCCCAGTAAAATCACAGAAGCTGGAGTCACTTTGGATCCATATTAGGGTACCTGAGGTGATGCTGTAGTCAGTGGGCAGGATCCAAGTAGTAGAGACAGTTAGATGTTGGCACCTGTTACTGGCAGTTCCCTCGTAGCTACCTGTGAAGGGCTGTCATGAGAAATAACATGCTTATTGGATCAGTGGTAGAAATGGATGAAAATAACTGTGAGACTGGGTTCATTGACAGAACCCCTAACAACGAATGGGTTTGTGACCAACCATAAGGGGTCCCATGAATATATGGTGACTGAGTGCATGTGTTGGTGGGTGGGTGGGTGGGACAGGCAGGGACAGAGGTGGGATGCAAATCTCAGGGGCTGCAATTTTTAAGCCAGTGAGACCTCTTGCACCAGAAACAGATTAGCCTGGAAAAATTCATTCTTTCTTTCTTTTCTCTTTTTCTTTCTCTTTTTCTTTCTTTCTTTCTTTCTTTCTTTCTTTCTTTCTTTCTTTCTCAGTTTTTTTTTTTTCAGTTTTTATCTTTTTCAAAGATCATCTTGTGTCTACTCCTCAGTTTGGAAGTCACACAATGACCTTTATTCAAAACCAATAAAACTGTTACTTGCGTAGGAATTATTAAACACTGGAATAGGTCACTAAGAAGTCCTGAGCAATGTCTTTGAAAGGGAGCTTTTCATTTTCTCTGGTCTTTTGACAAAATTAAATGGAGTCCTGGGCATTCTTATTTGAAAGTAAGGGAATGGACTAAATGTCCTCTTCAATTTACTTTTTACCTTATCTAATGTAAAATTGTGTAATACTGAATCCATCTTGAATTTCATGGAAATAATTCCTTTTAAGCAGTCTTCTCAGCTACCAGGTCTTGGCCTTGACTCCCAGGCCATTAAGAGAGTCAAAATTTTGGCAGAGAGATGCATACTGTTGTATTGTCAGTCGCTTTTTCATTCAACTTCATTGCCATTACTTTGGTTGATCATTTGCATTGGAAGAAACAGCAAGTACAGGTATGCTGTTTCATCAAACTGGTGCTAGATGTTTACAAAGTGAGTTTTGTCAACCTTAGTTTGCTTGTATGCTTCATAAACCATTCTTAAAAATTCCATTTTACCTGAACAACTATATAACTCAGGAAAAGCAATTTAACATTGTACTTTGTAAATGCTAGGCTTGCAACTGTGAAAAGGGTTGAGGAGTCCAGAAATCAAGCCCGTTTCATATGCTTGAAGGTCACATAAGGCCAGTGTGCTGGTTCCATGAATTTGAGGGTGAACATTAAGTCTGTGGAATTGTCAGCACAAAATATCCATCATGAAACGGGCTTACTTGTGGAATTTCTATGTAGCATAAAGTTGGAGAAAGGTTTGAAATCAACTTAACAGATGGAAACTGGCTAAAGTGATTAAACACTGAAAGTTCAATCCTTCTTTACAGAGCTGCACTGAATGTTAAATCAAACATTTGACCAATGAGATCAGGCAAAAAGAGAAATGCATTTCTGCTCACAATAATCCATACATATAATGTATTCAAAGTACTCCTGAACTGGGATGTGAACTCTGGATATCTCCTTGGTAAGAGTAATTTTATTTTATCCCATTTGAATCCTGCAAAATATGCTTGCAGAGAATTTTGAGTTCTGAAAGCAATTATTCTGTTATTATTTGTTCTCAATATCTTGTATTTTAGTTCAAATATGAAGAACACTTCTCTAGTTAAATCCACTTAGTCAATTCAACTGTCAAATAATAAAGGACATGGAAAGAAATAGGCTTATTATTATTCAAATAAGTGGCCCTGAATAAAATATTCTGTCTATGCTATTATTTGGGAAATGCATTTCTCTGTGATTTTAAAACGCTAAATTTCTAATCATAAATACTATAATTAATGATCAGGCAAAATTTGCACACCCAGAATGCCTAATCCAATTTATCTACTTAAAAAACAATTTTATACAGCATTTGATTGGAACAGATGTAGCTTTTGTATTCCTGATAATTACAAAACTGCAAGTAGCATTATCTTCTAATAAAAATTTAGTGGAACGATTGGGGCAACAAAATAAATAAAGTAGTATCGGATTATAACCCAAAGTTAAAAACACATATCCATAAGTGCTTTCTGATATTGATAAATGATCAAATACATAAATAAATCGGAAAGGAATATCCAAATCTCCCATACAGAAAAATTTCAAATAATTGATGTAGACACCCTGTCCTTGAAGAGGATAAGCATAATTGTGTACTTAAATATGGGCTGCTCATAGCGAATTGCTTTCAAAGAGGACAGTGTGGCTGGATAGAGGGAGGTGTAACTTCACAGTGGAGAATCTTTCAAATGCTTCCTCAGCCAGGTAATCAAGGTCCACATCCATAGTAATGTCATGTTGATAGCATGTATCCTTGATGCAGTGTGATTGAAAATGGTGCTCTCCTTCTGTGTTTGTCCTCCCAAACATTTGATGAAAAACATCAGATAGATTCGGATAAAAGGACATATTACAAAATACTTGACCTATACTCTTTGTAACTGTCAAGATCATCAAAAACAAGAGAAGTCTGACAAACTGTAAGCCAACAGAAGCCCAGGAAGACATGATGACTAAATGTAATATGGTATCCTGGATAAAATCCTAGAATTGAAAAAGAACATTAAGTAAACATTAGGGAAATCTGAATAACATTTGGACTTTGGGCTGTAGTAATGTATCAGTGTTGGTTCATTAGTTGTAATAAACAAACGTCAGTAATGCAAGATGTTAATAAAATGGAAACATGAGTGCAGGGTGTATGTACTATCTACTCAGTTTTTCCATAAATCTAAAACTGCTCTAAAAATAAACGTTATTTAAAATAATATTTTAGAACATTATGTATATAATAAATATATGTGTATATAATATATATTTATAATTTTAAAAATTCATTTGAACACATGCCCTAGTATGACCAGTAGAATTTCTACAGAAAAATAATTACTAATAATCTAACCCAAACTTTCAGTGTCATGTGTTTTCCTTCTTTTCCAATCGATAACGATTGTGAACCTCTTGACTTGGGGAGATTAAAACACTAATTGAAATGCATAAGTTACAAAATGAAGGGTTAATTTTATCTGCTGACAAGTTGCTAAGAAATATTCCGCCGGTTCTCAAATTTGCATGTTAGGTGCTTCTTTCTCAATTTAAATGTTTGTTAAAGGCAAAGAATTTATCTTCAAATTATTTTGTAGCTTTTTCATTCTTGAGTCTTGAACATTTTCTGCTTCGCCCAGCCTTTGAGAGTTCAAGAAACATGTATAGATTCACCTTCAGGGAGGGCTTGTCGGCTGCAATATACTTACGGTTCCATCACATCAACAATGCAAGTCTTTCACACTTCAGAACTCCCACAGCACTTTGGTCCTAATCATATTTTGAGAGTAATCATTGTTGACCTTTTCATAAGCAATTCTATCTTCTCCACTTCCTTCTTTGCACCTGTGGCAGGCAGAGAAATGGCCCTCCAAAGATATTCATGTCCTAATCTCCCACAAACTAGAAATATGTTAGGTTACATGAAAAAAGACAATTAAGGTTGCAAATGGAATTAAGTTGCTAACTCCAACTTTAAGATAGGGATACAATCCTATATTATTCAAGTGGGCCCAACATAATCACAAAGGTCCTTGAAAGTGAGATGGGGAGGCAAAAGAGGAGGGTCAGAGTGAGATGTGGCTAAAGAAGCCAGGTCAGGGGTGCCTGGGTGGCTCAGTTGGTTAAGGGTCCAACTCTTGATTTTGGCTGAGGTCATGATCTCAAGCCGTGAGACTGAGTCCTGCATAGGCTCCACACTGGGTGTGAAACCTGCTTAAGAATCTCCCTCTCCCTCTACCCCCCTTCCCTGCTCATGCACGTGCTCCCTCTCTCCCTCTCTCAAAAAGAATAAAGGTACTTAAAAAAAAAAAAAAGGAAGCAAGTTCATAGAGATTCAATGCCGTTGGCTTTGAAGATGAGGGAAGGGGGTCATGAACCAAGGAACGTGGATGACCCCCCAGAAGTGGGAAAAGGATAGGAAATGGATTCTGAATTTGAGCCTACAGAAAAGAATGCACCCTGCTGACATCTTGATTTTAGCACAGTGAGCCCCATTTTTGGACTTCCGAACTACAGAACTGATAGATAAATTGGTGTTGTTCGGGGTGCCTGGGTGGCTCAGATGGTTATACATCTGACTATGGCTCAGGTCATGGTCTCAGGGTCCTGGGGTCCAGCCCCCTCTGGTTTCATGCTCAACAGGGAGTCTCTCTCCCTCTGCCCCCCCACCCTCCGGCTAGTGCTTGGTCTGTCTCTCAAACAAATAAAAAAAATCTTTAAAATCAATTAATTAATTAATCAATTAGTGTTGTTTGAAGACACTTAGTTCGTAGCAATTTGTTATGGCAGCCATAGAAAACAAATACAGTGCCCCAAATATATGTGAAGCTGTGTATACATTTAATACAGCGTTCCTTCATATTATAGTGCTCTGATTTGTTCATTCATATTTTCCCCAAGGATCGAGAATCCTATCAGGCTAGAAAGTGTTACTGTTTGCAATTCTAAGTTAGCAATATTGTAATTTTGGAGTCATTTTGGAACTCAGTAAATAATTGCTGATCAAGTGAAGACTGTGCTTATAGCACGTAAGACAAATGCCCTGGGCTTTGAGATAGAAGAAATTCTTAGCTTCTCTGATTTTCAGTTTCCTCATTTATAAAAATTGTGTTCTTTACGGTTATGATTTTGAATATTACAGTGTAGTTGGGTATGAAACTGAAAACACTGTACAGATATAAAATGGTATCATTATCTAGTTTAAATGGCTGTTAGCTGTCACAGCTTTTCCCAACTAGTCTGGTAAATACTTGAAAATACAGACCAGTTCTACTTCAGTCATCTGCATGTCTTCTGCAGCATGCATTATATAGGTTTCATATTTGTTGTTCAAAAAATAGCTACATTTTTAAAACAGCTTAACTAAATGTAGTAAGAATGGGTTAGGGCAAAGAAAGTACAATGACTTAAAGTGAGAGTAGAAGTTTCATTGTTAATGGTGGGTATTCATCCATTCTGATGGCTGAGTAATATTCCATCGTATATATGAACCACATCTTTTTTATCCATTCATCTGTTGAAGGACAGCTCAACTCCTTCCAGTTTGGCTATTGTGGACATTGCTGCTATGAACATTGGGGTGCAGGTACTAAATTGAATTTAAATTTAAAAAGCAAGTTTCATTGTTATTCAAAATGCCATTTCTTTCATTGCCATCTCTGAGATTATTCTAAAAATGTGGTTCCTTTCTTGTCTTCAGTGTCTGTAATATCATTCTTAGTATTTTCTAAAAGATGGGTAAGCGGTAGGTGTTGACAATGATATAATGATAGAGTTACATGATTTACTCAACTTCTATAAGTAAGAAAATAGGTTTGTGCTTGACTTATCCATATCCACAATCATTGCTGATAAGCTATGTGGTCCGGTGGCCCTTTTCTATGTTGTGCTTTAGCTAAATACTTATTAAGCATCCTTCAGTCAGGGTTATGGCAAGAGAAGGCAAAGTTCTGATGCAGATATGCAAAATGTTCAAGACACAGCCCTCCTATGAGCACCCCGGGGTATCTTTCTGAATTCTTTTCCTTTACTGGGAAAATTCCACCTTCCATCAAAGTGTCTAGAATTCTCTGTTCTCACCAATTTCCTCCAGTGCTGAAATCCAGACCAGAGAACATATCACTCCTTTAAGCCTACCAGGTTACTTGCAGTTTTAGATTTTCAATTAACTCTGGGATGAAAGGATTTGGCCATGTTAGAAAGAATTTCAGCCATCATTGAGCAAGTTAGAAAAGCACACTTTGGAACCAGGGATCTAATTTTCTAAGACCTCATCACCTAGACAGCAGCATATTTTGCGCCCTTCTGAAACCGGTCTGTGATTCCTGTAACTCGGCACATCCGTTTCAAGACTTGAAATGTCTTTGACTGTAAGAAAAGAAGGCAAGTCCCAAGATAACATAGCTTAGCAAAAATGAATTTTATAATGAAATTCCTTCTTATGGTGCTTTAATATCAGTGTTATTATAAGATTTAATCAGTATATTCTGAAAGCATGTTGAGATCTTTTGAGGATGACAGTTAACCACTAAAAAAAATTTTCTGTTACCTGTCGTATTCTATCATAATTTACTCTAGAGAAACATACCTTCTGACATATTTGAAAGGAAGAAGTATGTGTGTGTGGTGGGGGAGGGGGCTTGCTAAAGGCTTTGTGATAGAATAATGCATATATATGAAATTAATTCAAAAACGCAAGCAATGTTACAATGCAGGTCATAAAAACTATACTTGATGAACAGTTCTTGTTCAGAATTAATGTTCACATTTTCTCAAATTGGTATCTGTCACTTAGATTGAAGTGACTTCGCTCTAGATGTGCCAGTTCACTTAACCTCTTGATTCTCTCCTATAATGTTTTGTCATGTTTCAAATTTTTAATCTCTATACTGCTCTTTGGCAGCAGTGATTCCCTGCCTAGGAAAAGTGCTGGAATATATTCTAATATAAACAAAATCTTCGTATTACTTAAGATTTTCCTTGGTAATTTTATATTGCCTAGAAGCCCTAACAGAAACTTCGTATTTTGGATCATTTCTACATGTACCTGTTAAATTAGAAGTTATGCCTATTTACTATTAATTATGTTTCCCAATATGGGAAAAATAATCTACAGGCTTTTTAAAGTAAACATGCTCAAATTGATTCCGAAAGCGAAATTAGTCATTTATGGTCTTGAGACTCGAAAGAGAGAGGAAACAAAGCCGTTTAAAAGCTACTTATATCCAAATGTTTCACTAATTATAGTTGGCAAGTGTGAGTCATAATGGTCATCATTTTAGGACATACAGACAAATAGAAAATCTTGTAACACTTTTTCAGCTACCCTATTTTTTTTTCTTCTAAGATTTTGTTTTTAAGTAATCTCTTCTACATCCAATACAGGGCTCGAACTCATAATCCAGAGATCAAGAGATGCATGCTCCATGGACTGAGCCCGCCAGGTGCCCCCAGCTACCATATTTTCTTACTGAGTTTTGATGGTAGGCTCAGTTTTTGCCTCACTTATTACCTTTATAAATACCACTAATCAGTACATGGTCCCTTTCTTTCAATTCCTTAGGTTCAAAGTACACAAATGATCAACACACATGTAGCCAGAAGAAAGTCCTTAATATATACCTTAAATAAATAGATTTGTTATCAAATGGCATTTTACAATGAAGCTACTTTAGTCTTCAGTTAGCTGAAACCTGGAAATATAGATTATACATTTCAAAGGAGGATTCAAGACCTCTTTGGAACTCTTGCAAAGGTGATTTCGGCAAATATCATCAGTCAACCAAAAGAGGATAGAAAGGCTAAGAAGAGAGTTGGAGATTGGGAAAAGATTGAGAAAGTTGTTCCTATGCTGGGAGTTCCTTCGCCCCAGCCCAAAGCCTAGAAGAAGAGGCTTCAATGGGATAACTTGAATCATTTGATATTTGTTTCCTCAAGTTTCAAAGACATAGTGAACCAGTGTTCCACTCATGTCTTAAAAATACACACATAATAAGTTCGCTGTCTAGCTTGTAATGGCAGGAAAGGGCAGGATGTTAGAGGTGCGCTTTTTCTGACTGTGAGGTCAAAAGTCATGCGAGCGCTTCCCATGGGTGGAAGGAAAGTGGAGGAAAAGCAGCATAGAGTTGCCTTGGATCCTGTCCAGGATGGCATCTTGGAGATCAGTGGGAACTACAAGGAAGAGAAAGAGAAAGAGAAAGCATAGGAGGAAGAGGAGAAGAGACAGCAGTTAAGAACATAAGAACATACTACTGTGTGCTCAAATGCGCCATACAGAGGGGGTGAGAGAAGTGTGCTAATCACCAAGTAACCCGAATAAATTGGCTCAGTGGAGAAAGTGGCAGCTGTAAAGAACTGCCAAGCACCAGAGCAGAATATGCAAGGGTGCGTCTCTTATTCTCCTTATAAACTAAAATACAAAGGTTCCAGAAATACAAGTCTGCAAAGCAGAGTGGAAGCACCAGGTGAGGGAGGGAGAAGGTAACAACCTTGGCCCATTCACAACTGGCTGCCAGGAGGCCAGAGCTGGGTGGGGTTCCCTCCGAATGCAGTTTGAAGATTTACTTATACCTGGAAACAGAAATATTATTTATCTGAGACTGTTTTTGTTACTAGAAATAACTGAAGCCCTTTTTATTATCTGAAAAGAGCTAGAGGAATCATGGGAAACTATTTTATTTATTGTCCAACAGGAGGAAAGACCTAGCCTTCTAAAATGAGTTACTATGGACCATGGCAGGAGGGGGGAGACAAAATGCAGTGATTTTAAAATTCTACCCTGTGCGGACCTCTTTTTAAACCTAACAGAGCACATTCAGGGTTACAGATGAATGGATATGTGAATAAACAAATGAATGAATGAATAAGTAAACAAAATAAACAAAAGCAAATAATAAGCACTTTTTCTGAATCCGGTTTCCTTTACTGCTAGACTTTTTTAGCTCTTTATGTTAACCTCTCAATTATAGCTTGTTTTCTGACACTTTTACTTTACGTCTTTCTACTGGACATTTCTTCTGATTGGGGTCTATTTCTTTTCTTTCTTTTTTTTTTTTTTTTAAGATTTTATTTATTTATTTGAGAGACAGAGAGAGAGAGAGCTAGAGAGCACAAGTGGGAGAGAAGGAGAAGCAGGGTCCCTGCTGAGCAGGGAGCCCGATGTGGGACTTGATCCCAGGACCGTGAGATCATGACCTGAACTGAAGGCAGACGCTTAACCGACTGAGCCACCCAGATGCCCCTGAGTGGGGTCTGTTTCTTACTAATTTTTTAAAAATAATTTGAGTCTACATAGTATCAAGTTATATGATTAAAGAAACTTGTAAAAATCAAAATTTCCATAATGGTTTCTCACATGTTTGTCTTATTATATTTACATGAGACATGAATGATTTAAAGTCATAGATGAAACTTAAGTGGCACTAAATTCTGTGATGAATTCCATTTTCAATTGAGGAGCAGCATCCTGCACTTATGCTGAACTTGAACATCAGTGATGGTTACCCAACCTCTCCCTATGTTCACATTGTCACAGGCAGTGCTGGGGCTCAATCAATTCAGTAACCCGTTGTCAGGTCTTCTAGCTATTTCAACACACAGAGCTAGGAGGTACGTGCATGTGTGCTAACACCTGCATATACATGTCTGACAGTCTATGTACGTACATCTATCTATCAACTGATATATCTAACTATCTATCTATTGATCTATGAACTCATACTGATACCTCTAATTTCAGTGCAATACCACAGGTACTTTGGTCTTCCTTCTTTGCTTACTTGTAACTTCTTTCTCCCACGGAGAAAGTATTTTCAATCCTCATATACACATAAAATAGATTTACTATCTAGATCACAGCATTTAGGCACAGCTGTTGTTTTTAGCCTTATGGTATCCAGTTGAAGAACTGTTTTAAAAAATTACTTAACTCGGTTCTTTTCTTGCCCACCACTTTCAGGATGCTTATGTTATCAATTTGTAATAGAATTAAGTTTACTTGTTAGTGTTTATATTTCTTTTTTGGGTTCCTGCCAAATCCTGCTTGCTTTCCATATGTATATTTTAAATTAGATGTTCTTTCTCTCTCAGACTCACTTTCCCTCTCACATACAAAGCCTATGTAGTCGTTAGCAAAGGACTGTAATACAGCAGATATTTTTTAAAGATTTTATTTATTTGAGAGAGAGAAAGACACAGAGAGAGAGCACATGAGTAGGGGGAGGAGCAGAGGGAGAAGCAGATGCCCCCCTAAGCGGGGAGCCCAATGCGGGACTGGATCTCAGGACCCCGAGATCATGACCTGAGCCGAAGGCAGCCACTTAACCAACTGAGCAACCCAGGTAACCCAGATTTTTTTAAATTCAAGTTGGCCACTTAAACAAAATTGATTTGGGTGGGAAATGACCAAAATGATGTGTTTAGCTGTCTGATTAACCTGCCACATAGACACTGAATAAGCACCATGATTGAAAATGTATGTTTAAAATAAAGATGAATGGGGCACCTGGGTGGTGCAGTTGGTTAAGCATCCAAATCTTGGTTTCAGCTCAGGCTGTGATCTCAGGGTCATGGAATTGAGTTCCCCGTTGGGCTCTACGCTCAGATTCTCTCTCCCTTTCCCTCTGTCTGTCCTGCTCATGTTCTCTGTCTAAAAGAAACAAATGAATCTTTAAAAAAAATAAAGATGACTGATAGTAGTGCTCCCCAATTATTAAAAGATAACTAAGAGAAACTTAATCGTTGAATGAATCATTATTTTACCTTGGTTTATATATCTTTCGTATATCATAAGTACTTGGCTCCTGTACAGTGTTGTTTATTTTCAGATGATGTTGCTTTCTGTTATGGACTGCATTTTTAGGTCCCCACCCCAATTCATATATTGAAACCATAAATTCCAATTGGTTGGTATTTGGAGGTAAGGGCTGTTAGAGGTAATTAGGTCATGAGAATGGAGCTTTTATGGCGTGATTAGTGCCCCTAGAAGAAGAGACAGGAGAGCTTGCTTCCTCTCTCTGCTCTCCATCAAGTGAAGTCACAAGGAGAAAATAGTCATCTGTAAACCAGGGAGAGGGCACTCACTAAGAACCCAAGCATGCTGGCTCCCTGATCTCAGACTTCCAACCTCCAGAACTGTGAGGAATAAAACTTGGTTTGTGTAAGCCACTGAGTCTATGGTACTTTTGTTATAGCAACTGACATAGATACTTGGGCTGATGTCATTGCACATCATCGTTGGGAAATCCAGTCGTGCAGTGTATGCCCTGCTGACCTGCTGGAGATGGGAAACACAAAATCAAGTGCCGGGAATGGCCAGCAATCCCTGTACCGAGATTACTCCAAACTTTGCTGTGAAAATGAGGAGGAGGTAAGGGGGTCAACACTCAGAGGCAAAGACCCTTTGCTCTTCTTTGCTCCCGCTTTTATTGGTCCTTCAGGATAATCACAAGTCCTTATCACTGTTTCTCAAGCACACGATGTGGGACAAGGGGACTTACTGAAACTGGGAGGATCTGTTTACCAGAACAATACAATATACTAATTTGCATGTTCCATGAGTGTTGCTAAACACAGCCTAAGGGACAATGCCTACATCTTTTAGGTCACCATGGCTGTTTGGGCTAAGAAAGTTTCAGGAAGGCAACTCCCCAAGGCATTCCAATGGCAGAGTGGTCACACAGGCCTTGGCATTCCAAAGGCCTACGCCCTTCTCCGAAAACTGCCCTGCCCTCAGTGTCCTCTGTGTTACATTTTAGCGAGCCAGGTATTATGGCTGATTTCGTGCTCTACATTAACCCCAACAATCAAGGACTTAGATTCTAGCCAAACTGCTTTGGAAAACTTAAGAGATAGTCAAGAATTATTATACCGTTAGAAAATTATAGAGTGCAAAGACATTGGACATGCTGTAGAGAGATCAGGTCTGTCGGTCAGCAATGAAATAGTAAAGAGAGGGAGAAGACAACTTACAGAACATTTTGATGAGGACCAATCCTAGAAACTCCAGGTTGCTTAGGGGTCAAGATTAACTGGCCTGAGGGAAGCTTTTGGAGATATTACTGTCATGATCAATAAAGGAAGTTCAAGTGATGGAGCTGTATTTTGATTTTTCTCAAATGAATTTCAACTGTGTTCCACATCAGAGAGTTTAATTGTGAAGGTGAAATGCCACTGGGTAGGTATGGACATGAAATAGGTAGAAAAATAGGCTTCTGACCTAGTGACAAGAAATTAGAAAATGGTATAATGTGTTCTTTACTCCCAGAAATGATTTCAAGGTTTTTACTGGGAAAAATAGCCCTGGATTTGTATGTGTGTTATTTTTATGTAAGTCTTCTTGGGAAAGGTTGGTCAATGTGATAAGGCTGATGCATAGCAATGTGTTTGGGGAACTGCTTGAGAATGCAGATCAGAAATTGCTTAATTTAAGGGTTACATATAATATTTTGAAACGTTATTCTTTGGGAATTAAATAATGAGTTAATTGTCCTTTTTAAAATGATGATTTCTGTATGTATATACCATATTTTCTTTATCCATTCATCCATTCATGGACATTAGGTTGCTTCCATATCTTGACTATTGTGAATAGCGCTTCAGTGAATATGGAAGTACAGATATTTCTTTGAGGTTCTTTTTTTTTTTTAATTATTGGTGTTGGTTATGGACACACACACACATATATATACACACACACATATATGTATATATTTTACTATTTTCAATTAGCCAACATATGGTATATCACATTAGTTTTGATATAATGTTCAATGATTCATCAGTTCAGTATAACACCCAATGCTCTTCACATCATGTGCCCTCCTTGATACCCATCACCCAGTTATCCCACCCCCACCCACCTCCCCTCCAGCAACCCTCAGTTTGTTTCCTGGAGTCAAGAGTCTCATATGGTTTGTCTCCCTCTCTGATTTCTTCCCCTTTGGTTTTCCCTCCCTTCTGCTATTGTCCTCTGACTTCAATCATTTTGTATATATATCCAGTAATGAGATTGCTGGATGAAATGATAGTTCTGTTTTTACTCTTTTGGGGAAACTTCTTGAGTACTGTTTTCATAGTGGTTGCACCAATTGACATTCCCACTAACAGTGTATAACAACAGTTCCAATCTCTCAACATCCTTACCAATACTTTTTTTTTTTTAATCTATCCTGATAGGTGTGAAGTGATATTTCATTGTTTTTTTGATGGGCATTTCCTTGATAATTAGTGATATTGAGCATCTTTTCATGTATCTGTTGGCTCTTTGCATGTGCTTTTTGGAAAAATTTCTATTATAGTCATTTACCCATTTTAAAATGTGCTATATGTTTTTTTCCTATCCAGTTGTAGGAGTTCCTTACACTTTTTGAATATTGACCCTTTATCAGATATATGGTTTGCAAATGGTTTGCATATTTTCTCCCATTCCATGGGTTGCTTTTCACTGTGTGGACTGTTTCCTTTACTGGGCAGAGCTTTTCTGTTTCATGTAGGCCCATTTGTCCTAACTTTCTGTGCATGTTCTTTTGTTGTCATAGCCAAAAAATCACTATTTGGACCAATGCATAAAGTTTCCCCCTTATTTTTTCTTCTAGGAGTTTTACAGTTTCAGGTCTTACATTTAAATCTTTAACATCCAGCCTTAAAAAAAAAAAAAAGAAAGAGAGAGAGAAATCCTGTTATATGGGACAACATGGATGATACTGGAAAGACATTATTGTAGGTGAAATAAGCCAGTCAAAAAAGGGCAAATACTGCATGATTCCATTTATGTGAGGTACTCAAGTGGGCAAATCCATAGAGACAGAGACTAGAATGGTGACTGACAGAGACTGGGGGAGGGTGAAAGAGCAAGTTGCCATCCAACAGGTGTAAAGTTTCAGTTATGCAAGATGAATAACTTAGCGAGACTCGCTGTACAACACTGTGCCTCAAGTTAACAAAAATGTATTGTGCACATTTTCTTAAGAGGGTAGATCTCATGTTAAGTGTTCTTGCCACAATAAAAATAAATAAATAAAACAGTAAAATGTCTTTGCTTTTTTCCCCTATATTTTATTTATTTATTTGAGAGAGAGAGTGCATGAGTGGAGTGTGGGGGAGAGGCAAAGGGAGACAGACATCACGCTAAGCAGGGTGCCTGATGCAGGGCTTGATCCCAGGACCCTGAGATGACCTGAGCTGAAAGCAGATGCTTAACCAGCTGAGCCACTCAGGTGCCCTTGTTCGTTTTGGTATTCTATGTACTTAGGAAAAGAACATCTTAAATGGGATAAGGTTGATTAGATTGTGACTACTTCTATTTACATTAAACTAATATGAAGGTAAGAGTATTTTTTATTTTTTATTTACAATTAAACCTGAAAGCAGGCAATGTATAGCATGGATCAGAATTGTATGATATAAATAAGAAATAAAATATTATTGTATTTTAAAATACAATACCACGAAGCAGTTTAAAAGGTACCAAACGAATGGCAAAGTTTTCATGTTTAACTTATTAATTTAATTTTTTAATTCACTTGGAATTTATTTTAGTCTATCAAGTGAAGTTAAACTAACTTGAATATGCTTTTCCAGAAGGATAAGCAATTATATCTGTTCCATTTTTGACCAGTCTGTCTCTTTTCAATTAATCGATGCTTCATTTTGCACATATTATGCCATATTAACTTGAGAAAAGGAAATATCCCAGTGATTATATGGAGGAACAATTACTTCTCTAATCATCCCTCAGTTCCACTACCAACTATCATCATAAATTCCATCTCAACAGAATAGTGACAGTCATTCTAATAGATCAATTTGGTGGGGATGATGGTGGTGGTGGTGATTATTTTCTTTTTACTTAAATAGCTTTGAAAGCCCACCTTTTTATAAATTTCTGGCTCCATGTTTCCTAAGGGAGGAAACATTCAGACTAACTGAAGTTAACTTAACTCTTCCTGAGCAATCTTTCAATCTCTTTCTTAAGTTCACCTCAATAAACAACACATTTAAAGATAAGCAACATGCAAATATGGCGATTTCTCTGAATTCCTCATTCAGTTTCCCAGCTTGGTCTTTGAGAGATAGATACATATGACCCAAAAGCTAGCCAAGAGCAGCTCCACTTATAGCTACTCTGAATGTTAACTTATTATTGAAACATATCTCCTCCCCCCGCTGCCCTGTATTAGTCCGGTATTAGTACAGGGCTACTGATAGAGTGAAGCCATTTCTTTTCTGCGATTTTTCACTTGAATGACCAAGTGTTTTATTTTTATCTGAAATAACAGCAACACACTTTCAGAATTCTGCCTCAAGGTCATGTAAAATTCCTTGTCCTGTACTCCAAAGTTGTCCACCAGCAACTTGATGGATTTACTCTCTTCTAGGACATTGTCCTTGTCTGTTAAATTTATAACATCAAGTATGAAGTGACAAGTCCTTTATGCATGGAAAAGGAAGAGATCTCAATCTTGTGAAGATCCATTGCATTTCTAAAGTTTCTGTGCATCCAGTGACTTAGGGCACAGAGGGGTAGCCTCAGGAGTGAAGGGCATGAAGCAGCATCCTGAACACCGTAACACGAAGAAGATGGTACAGTGACTAACATAACATCATCATAATAAAAAAAAAAAAAAAAAGAAGATGGTAGAGGGATCAGTGTAACATTTTAGATTTTAGACACATATAACCCCAAATAGGGGACCTTCTCCAGCTCATTCATCATATGACCAGAAAAGCAGTTTACTCCAGTAAAGCAAAATCTTTACAAGTTCGATAGTGCTTGAAGTGTCTAAAACAGAGGGAATGCAAGTTGAGACTTGTGCCAAGATTAATAGAAGAACCACAAGAAAAACCTCCAGGATTTGGAGGAAAGCCATAGTTTCTTCATATATATAGACAATTCTCACTTAGGAAAAGAGAATTTGGCTTGCTGTAGGATTCTACTAGAGTCTAAATAGTTGACCATGGGTTACTAGATATTTTTCAACCCAAATTATACATTAAACTGGCAGATAAATTACATGACTTGCAGCAAAGTTGATTTATCCCACCAGAGTGATACACAGCCTCAAAATATCTCCTTATTAAATGGAAGCTGTATAAAAACATGTGGTGCCCAGGGTCATTGACAATACATTTCTTAAATTAGAAAATTCCTCAAACACCCCATGCAATAAACCTGTTGTTTTAAAAATCTGAGTTCATCAAATAGACAAATTCAGGAGTTTCAACGAGGTCTCTTATGATTATAAGACCTGACATAAAGTAACAATACTTTTCTCTTGTTCATAGGCATCTTTACAAAGAAATATTTTAGTATAGTGGTCATTCACAGGCATGACCTCAGAAAAGACATCCTGGACATGAACTTGAGCAGAATTTTGATTGTCCAATTTGTCTGGACCTTCCCTCTGGGAAGGTCCATAAATATGGTTGAAGAGAGGTGGGAAGAATAGAAAGAGGCACAGTGCTTGGCACACAGTAGATGCCTCCCTCCAGTGCAGTGATGATTATTACTATCTCTTGGTTATTGATGAGCTATTTTACAACCCAGTCCTGGGTGATTTATAAACAATGAATTGATTATGAAAGGCATTTTTCCACTTAAATGCTCAGGGAAAAGATAACTTCCCAATGATAGTGCATGATTATTCCACTCAGCTCTTTTTGGTTGGCCTTTGAATTTTACAGGTCATGAGATGGTATCTTATGATTTCATATTTTTAGAAGTGTCCTTATTATAAATAAATAATCCTATTGCAGCTAAGATAATATGAGTATCTCTTTCGCTTTCAACACAAAATGATCTAACTTGCAAATCTGAAGTAGAAACATGTGTCACTTTCTTCCACCTGCTAACATAGGTGTTACATCTGCAAAAGGAGGGGCTATCATTAGCACTGGGGGAATTGCCAGGCATATCAGCAATTACTGTAACGCATTTCTAACAACTAAATTTGTATAATAATTTTTAAAAAGATGTCAAGTTTCCTTTTCCTCCATTTGTAGGCTAAATCTTGGAAAATAGAGGGAGAAGGATTTTAGACACACAGAAGATGTTTGTGTCAAGTTTTACCCTGTACTTAACCCCCTGAGTTGTGTCTTGAAATGAAGAGACCTAGTAATATAAATCTTGAAGTGTTGGGGAATCTGAGAGGAACAGAAATAGTTCTATGTGCCCCATGGTATGTATAAACAATGGTAGATGGGTTTCAGAGAGAAATCTCTATCATGATGAAGGAGTATAGAATGGAAATGTCAATATGGTGTCTTCAGTGCATTATTCCAGATGAAGAAAAGTCTCAAATGGATGTATATTACGTAGTTATGTTAGAGACTACAAAATGTCAATGGTTTTGGCTCTCCATAGAGATCTCTGGAGCATGGGGCCTTGAGGAGAGTCCAGAGCATTCATGTCAATGGCAAAGTAGACGTGCAGTGCATTATTCAGTAATACCTGCCATGGAGTAAGAATTAGAAGCAGATTCTGGGAGGAATCAAGTTTTTCATCAGGCCTGGAATTGATGTCATCACTACTTAAACCTCTTACTAGAAGTGCTCCCACTTTAAACTTAGAATCCATGGCAATAACTATTCAATCAAATGAAAGAAAAATGAAAGTTAAATAATTTCTTGTTAGTCGACTGAACCAGGTCTTATTTTTTTTATTGAAATATAATTAACATTCAATGTTACATTAGTTTCAGATGTGCAAGATATTGATTTGACAATTCCAAACATTGCTCAATGCTCACCATAAGTGCAGTCACCATCTATCACCATACAATAGTATTACAATATTATTGACTATATTCCCTATATATAGGGTTATTGAGGTAAGTTTTTTTTTTAAGGTAGGATTTTAAGGAGGGAAGAAAACAATATTGGGAGGATATATCTGAGTGAAACCTTTTACAATTTTTGTAGGAAAATTACTTGGGATTATTATTTTTCTTTTTGGTAATGAAATGAAATTTCTTAAAGTGTTTAGATTATGACCGGATACAAGATAAAAATTTTAAATTTACAAATATGCATTTGACAATGGTTAATGACAATATACACATTCTATCACATACTTATATGTAAGTGGACATATAAAACTTTTTCAAATATTTTATATGAAATGTACTCTAATAAGACATAAAATAAATACATATAAAATAACTAAAGGCAAATAAAATCTAAAAGGGGTTATTTGTTGAATTATATGTATCTTTTTCCCAATGGGTATATAAGCACAATCTTTCTGATGAATAACAACTTTATCATCAGTTGAAATGATATTATACTGAGCCATTGAAATGGGACAGTTATGCTTGTTCTGCTCATCCTAAGTCTGACTGAAAAACAATATTAAAAATCTCACAGAATTCTTGTAGTGCCTTTTTCCTCTTACATAGTATTTTAAAGTATTGTTATTTTTCATTTCCATAGAATGTGTGTATTTTGCAAATCTTTATTCTTTATGTTTTTCCCATTGAAAATAGGTCCTGTGATAAATCATTCTGACACAGAATTTTTCTGTTTTCTCATTTCTGGTTCCAGTCCACAGTTATTTGAAAAGAATAGACGAAATGACAATGAAGGAAAAGTAATTACTAAATTTATATTTGAAACTTATTTCATATTTAAGTTGAGAGGAAATGCTTTGATATTTAATTAAAATTATAGGTCAATAATGATCAAACATTAGAACACTCCAGATGGTCTTTAGTATGTTTGTAGATACTATATGAAAAAGTATAAAAAAATCATCACTCTAGATAGAGCTGTTAGATGGGTCTTCTGAAGTGTTTGCCCATTGGTCTAATTTCATGCTGCTTTATGATATTCCTCCTTCAGGGTCTAGAATATCTCAACTTATTCAATCATTAATGGTGAATGTAGCATTACATTTGATTATTAAATATCTTCAGTCATTTTTTCACATATTGACATTAATTAAGCACATAATATGTTCAAGATATCAGAGCTAGGGTATGGGGGACTAGGTCTGTAGGTGGCATCAAGATATTTAAAGAATAGTAGGGGAGTCAGTTATAATCAATAGACTATATTAAATTTAAAAAAATAGTAGAGATACTCAAAGTCCTAGGGAAGTTAAGGGAAAAAAATTAATTTTGATATGGAATATAGAAATTATAGAAGGTGGAATTTTATTTGAGTGCTATAAGCTTTGGATAATTGAAGATAGATAAAATGTATGCCAAGCCTTTAAGAATGAAGAAATAGTTTAAGCCAAGTTATGGAAAATGGAAAATATATGGTGCATTCAGGATGAAATGTAATTAAGACTGGAATACAAAATATATTGATAGGCTGAAGAACTGGATGAAAGGTTGGCAGACACTGTTTGGGAACTTTGTAAAGAGTTAGATTTTTATGCTGTTTGCAGTGGTGAATTTTTTTTCTTTTTAACAATGGACCAATATTGTCCAAGTTGGTATCATACTCAGTGAAAAGTCACAGTGCCACACATTTGTAGAATGTGGTCCAAATGCCATTTTTTAAATTAAGATATCGTCTTAACACTTTTCTGGTTCCTTCACAGAACACAGTAGTCTTATTGAACAGTAGGCATGAAATTAAATGACCCTTTGTATTGTAATGGGTGAACTTCATGGCATATAAATTACATCTTAATAAAGTTGTGTAAAAAGACAAACTAAACAAATACAAAACCTTAATGATTACCTACACTTTCAGTTTGGTAAAGATCAACATACAAAACCAGTTTTACACGCACAAAGTTGACTTTCAAATAATTGACCTCCAAATAATTAAAGCTCTTTCAATGGCAGAATAGGTTCTATTATTCTGTTAATAAAAATGACTAAATGAGTAAAAGCACTAATCACTGAGTCCGAATGTATTTGCAATTACTAGTTTCACCAGTGCAAAAAGCATCCTTTTAGTTCTTTTCTCTAGGGGGACAATTAAATGAGAGAAATTACAAATTATTCTTTGTAAGTGCCATCATTGGCCAAAGTCTAAGTGAGGCAGAAGTTTCAGAAAGTAGTAGTGCCATCAGGGAGTAGGAGAATGACAGACTTTATATGTTTCCATCATTTAAAGAAATTTTCCAACTGGAGAGAAAAATTAAATGTTATATTTCTTCTCATATCATAGTTAACTCCATAGTAATTAAAATGTTTGCCATGCTTTAAAAGTTTGTGTACCAGTCGGCCAGGAATTTGGTAAGTGATATTCATAAAGTTTTACCTTAAAGAGATCTCAGTCTATATAAACACATTAAATTGGCCCAAAAGATTTGTGTTATTAAATGTGAAGAATGGGAATTTTTGTATGAAACTACTTGGCTTACTATTTAAAAAGTAAGGGACAAGCTGGAAGCCTTTCCCTTAAGATCAGGAACACGACAAGGATTCCCACTCTCACCATTATTATTCAACATAGTACTAGAAGTCCTTGCAACAGTGATCAGACAACAAAAAGGGATAAAAGGTATCCAAATCGGCAAAGAAGAAGTCAAAATGTCTCTCTTCGCAGATGACATGATACTGTATATGGAAAACCCAAATGAATCCACTCCTAAACTACTAGAAGTTACAAAGCAATTCAGTAATGTGGCGGGATACAAAATCAATGCTCAGAAATCAGTTGCATTTCTATACACAAATAATGAGACTGAAGAAAGAGAAATTAGGGTATCCATCCCATTTACAATAGCACCAAAAACCATACGTTACCTTGGAATTAACTTAACCAGAGATGTAAAGGATCTATATTCTAGAAACTACAAATCGCTCTTGAAAGACATTGAAGAAGACACAAAAAGATGGAAAAATATTCCATGCTCATGGATCAGAAGAATTAACATAGTTAAAATGTCCATGCTACCCAGAGCAATCTACACTTTCAATGCTATCCCGATCAAAATACCGAGGACATTTTTCAAAGAACTGGAACAAACAGCCCTTAAATTTGTGTGGAACCAGAAAAGGCCCCGAGTCGCCAAGGAATTGTTGAAAAGGAAAAACAAAGCTGGGGGCATCACAATGCCGGATTTCAAGCTGTACTACAAAGTTGCGATCACAAAGACAGCATGGTACTGGCACAAAAATAGACACACGGACCAATGGAACAGAATAGAGAACCCAGAAATGGACCCTCGGCTCTTTGGGCAACTAATCTTTGATAAAGCAGGAAAAAACCTCCAGTGGAAAAAAGACAGTCTCTTCAATAAATGGTGCTGGGAAAATTGGTCAGCTACATGCAAAAGAATGAAACTTGACCACTCTCTCACACCATACACAAAGATAAACTCTAAATGGATGAAAGACCTCAATGTGAGACAGGAATCCATCAAAATCCTAGAGGAGAACATAGGCAGCAACCTCTACGACATTGGCCACAGCAACCTTTTTCATAACACATCTCCAAAGGCAAGAGAAACAAAAGATAAAATGAACTTGTGGGACTTCATCAAGATCAAAAGCTTCTGCACAGCCAAGGAAACAGTCAAAAAAACTAAGAGGCAGCCCACGGAATGGGAGAATATATTTGCAGATGATACTACAGATAAAAGACTGGTATCCAAGATCTACAAAGAACTTCTCAAACTCAATACACGAGAAACAAATAAACAAATCATAAAATGGGCAGAAGATATGAACAGACACTTTTCCAATGAAGACATACAAATTGCTAACAGACACATGAAAAAATGTTCAAAATCAAGGAAATTCAAATCAAAACCACAGTAAGATACCACCTTACACCAGTTAGAATGACAAAAATTGACAGGGCAAGAAACAACAATTGTTGGAGAGGATGTGGAGAAAGGGGATCCCTCCTACATTGTTGGTGGGAATGCAGGTTGGTACAGCCACTCTGGAAAACAGTGTGGAGGTCCCTTAAAAAGTTAAAAATTGAGCTATCCTGTGATCCAGCCATTGCACTACTGGGTAT
This sequence comes from Ursus americanus, assembly GCF_024610735.1. Classification (NCBI taxonomy): domain Eukaryota; kingdom Metazoa; phylum Chordata; class Mammalia; order Carnivora; family Ursidae; genus Ursus; species Ursus americanus. The sequence goes on from NC_142145.1 coordinate 8,269,060, forward strand.
TTACCCCAAAGATACAGATGTAGTGAAGAGAAGGGCCACGTGCACCCCAATGTTCATAGCAGCATTGTCCACAATAGCTAAATCATGGAAGGAGCCGAGATGCCCTTCAACAGATGACTGGATTAAGAAGTTGTGGTCCATATATACAATGGAATATTACTCAGCTATCAGAAAGAACAAATTCTCAACATTTGCTGCAACATGGACGGCACTGGAGGAGATAATGCTAAGTGAAATAAGTCAAGTAGAGAAAGACAATTCTCATATGGTTTCTCTCATCTATGGAACATAAGAAATAGGATGATTGGTAGGGGAAGAAAGGGATAAAGAAAGGGGGGTAATCAGAAGGGGGAATGAAACATGAGAGACTATGGACTATGAGAAACAAACTGAGGGCCTCAGAGGGGAGGGGGGTGGGGGAATGGGATGGGCTGGTGATGGGTGTTAAGGAGGGCACGCATTGCATGGTGCACTGGGTGTTATACGCAACTAATCAATCATCGAACTTTACATCAAAAAAATAAATAAAAATTAAGATTAAAATTAAAAATTAAAAAAAAAAGTAAGAGACAGACTGATGCCTGTTTTCTGACAGGTTTTTAAAGTTATTACAATATATCGAGAAACATCATTTTAAAAATTGTGTTAACAACCTAAAATGGTACTGTTAGATCCTTGGCTTCTTAATGTTAAATGAATGATTTAAATATTTAGTTAATCTTGCCTTTTATACCAAGAAGGAAGCAAAAAGTTTCTTGAGGATAAGACAGTGTAATATAATATTAAGTCCTTATTTTTTAACGCTGTTTCTCTTTCAAAGGTAGTACTAACAAGTTACATTTCTTCTAAAAAGAAACACCTAGATTACATATACTTTCCTTCCCCTTGGCATTTAAAATCCCTTGTTTTTATTTGTTTTGGCGTGTTCTGGTTTCTTTCTCTCCAAATCATCTATAATGCAAAGCCTGTCATAATGGCATGGAATGCATTTCTTAGAGCATAAACCATTTTAGAAATATCTTTGTAGCCAAAGATAAAATGAAGCATAAAAAGCATGTAAATTGATTTAACATTTCCCCCCAAATAATAGCATTTTAAAATCCTGCATCTACTATTGTGCATGCTTTAGGCTTAGAGGATTCAAGAGGTAAAAGAGAAAATGCCATTGCTCAAATTTATTCTTCACCTTTTTAATTCATTTTTGGAAAATGTGATTGTTCCCATTGTGCATAAAGAATCTCAAACAGGAAGATCTTTTTAGAATCAAATATATTTGGACAAATGTCACCTTCATCTTAAAAAGAAGAAAATAGAAAAGAAAAACATTTTTCTAAAATTATATGTGTAGGTACATAATCATGCTAGGATTAAATAAAAACACTGATAAACATGTGAGATACCTTGATCCGAGATCATATTAATCTGAAATTCTTAGGTAGTCCAGGATCAAAGTGGAGTTGAGATATTTTGTAAATTTCAAACAAATTTTACTATGAGGAGATCTATGATGTGAGGACTTTTGCTGTTATAATATATTATCAAAATTCACACGTGAGATGAATTTTGCTCAAAGGTTAATCCAGTCAAGATGGAGCTTGGAATATAATTTTAAATAGCAGGTGTGCTAAAATAGCTCTAATTTAATTTTGACTTTATGCTACAACTGTATTCATTTGCCCACGGAGGCTGATATCTGTGTTGGACTCAGTTGGCAATGGGATGAACTAAGTGTTTTTTGAAAACCAAAGCTCTGGACACTGAAAAAAAGTCAATCTCAAGGCATTTACTGGGGAAAAGAATAGGCTGAAGGTAACTGCTGTATATAAATTCCTAAACAAAATCAAATCAAAATCCAGGTCTGTTCAGGTAGATAATGTGGACTGCAATTAGTGCAAGTCAAAAAAGCAATAGAAAAGCCACAATGCAAATATTAACAAAGCTTTAACTCGTTTAGTGGACATTTATTTTGTGCCTACTAGTGTTTTGGTAGACAACTGGAAGAGCAGAATTGGTCGAGAGAAATAGGGTCTACTTTCTCTTAAAGTTTGTTTATCTAGGTGAAAAAAATTCATCATGTGGAACATGGAGCACCGGAGAAGTGCTATTTACCTCTAGAAAGCTTGGGCAATCAAATCAGTAGCATTTCAGATGAGCAAAAGGGGGAAAAGCCAAATGTTGACTATTGGTAGATGGTTGGAAAAAAGTGATTTTATGAATATCAAAGCAAAATGTGGTCATTAAAAGAGAGAATTATTGATCTAGGATTCTGTTTATGCATCCAATAATATAATAATAATAATAATAATAAAAGCTATTGATATTTAACGTGGAATGAGATTAAAGGGATCTACAGGTATGCATTAAGTGGATTAGAGGCAGAGCATGAAGTAAGTATAACAGCCCAGATGACAAAAACAAAGCTTGTACTGGCATGTTTACAAACAATAACCACGAATGAGTGAATGAAAGAAACTAGCAAGTATTGATTATCTAGCATGCGATCAATAATGTGTTAGATGTTATGGCAACCTTATTCTCTATAAGGTGAGATGATAAACATACAAAATAATGTAAAATATAGTAGTAAGTGTTTAGTGTGTGGCACAAGCCAAAATAGAGACATTCAGAAAGAGTCCAGGATTTTGTGGAGTATTAGAGAAGGATTTATTGGATATGTGAAGAAATGGCCACGTCAGGGTCCTCATACTTGAAGAATTTGAATTAAGTTATACTTGAAGAAAAGGATGGAGGGAAGGAACCATATGAGCCAAAGACTGAAAGTATATGCAAAGCCATTTAAACAGCTTAAGTCAATTAGAAATTAGATTTGGAATTGTATACAATTAAACAGGAAGTTGAGTGAGGGACCATGGGGCATCAAATGGTGGGATGAAGGGTCTGGATTTGATTTATAACAAAAAAGAAAGAAGAGAAGTAAATTAAATACATGGAAAAAATGAAATAGAAACAAGATTGGACTGAAAGGTAAACTCAAGTATGGGGGAAGATTTAGAGAAAGAGTTGCTGATATTTACCAAGAATAATGAGGCAGATTTAAACAAAACAAAACAAAAAACCTTAGAAGTAAAATTCAAATTGGTGTTTGTTATTATAGCAACATACAGATTAAAGTAAAAAAGACCTGCCACTATTATATTTCAAAATGTATATGCTAGCATCTCTGTAGGAAGTGAGCCTAAAAAGATATAAAACAACTTCCAATATAAACACATTAAGAAATTATAAATGTATCTTAAGAACCACATTAAATGGGTTGGTAACATGAGATGATTAAGCAAAGACAATTTAGAATACTTTATATTACCTTTCTTGTATGTATCATTATGAACTCATAAATTCAGTGTTCTCACAATTAACTGACATCTTTATTCATCTTTGGATGCTGAAATTGTCAACACTTTGTTCAATGGGAGACCCTTTATGTGTACTTTTGATGTGATTCCATTAACCCTGGAAATGCATCTTGCTTTCTGGCACCAGAACATGTTACAGGTTCACCTTGGACAGATGGAATTATCTCTGTCTTCAAGGAGCTCTTCTTTTTTGTGGACAATAGTATAGAGCCTTAGGATGACATTGTCCCTAGTCCATTTCAGTAGATGGAAGAGTCATAAGAATTGTATTTTTCAATTTATTTTTTAATTAATTAATTTTTGATATAGAGAGAGAAGAGAGCGTGAGAGGGGGAGGGACGGAGGAAGTGGGAAAGAGAACCCCAAGTAGGCTCAATGTCCACTGTGAAGCCTAACATGGGGCTCGATCTAAGGACCCTGAGATCATGACCTGAGCCAAAACAAAGAGTTGGATGCTTAATTAACTGAGCCACCCAGGCGCCTTGATAATTGTATTCTTTTAAAGACATGAGTGTATATTAGTAATTTCAATTCAGTTTCAATATGAGTGTTCCTTTTAAAATGTTTTGATTCCATAAGTGAGCTTCATTTTTTAATTACAAATATTCCTGAAAAGTTCCAAAATGATAATTTGAGAAAATAATCTATTTAAAAGAGTTTGTAATTTTCTCTGAGGTTCTTTTGTCCTTAGGAATGAGAATTTAAATTACTTTTTTCTATTGACTGCCAACAATATCTTATGATGGCTAGTTTTATTCAGTTTGTCTGTTTTCTTTTTAAATTTTTTTTTTTAGTTTCAGTTAGTTGATATTCCAAGAGTCCAGCTCTAGACTCTTATAAGGTGACACTCATTGTATGCTTATTCTTTTGTATTATTTTTTCATTTGTTTTAGGTTTTTGTGAATTTATTAAACTATTGGAAGAGGGAGGTGAATTTCTCTGCAAGTAATCTTTGAGACAATTGAAAGAAAACAAAGTTCTCAACAGGACTTTAATTTTGTTACTGAAGTTCATCTACAATTTTTTTTACAGTTGTTTTACAATGTTCATGTGTGAGAGTTCTGACTGAACAAGCCAGTTGGCCTCACACTCTTTAATTCCTAGTAATATTAGATTTTACAAGTTTTTACATACTCGGTTAAATTTTTTCTTCACTAAATTCTGCCTATATTAAAGCTTTTAAACTGATTATCTGTTTACCTTAAGTTTTTCCTTATATTATGATATAAAACATTCCTTTACTATCACATTTAATGCACTATGCTATTTATTATTATACTATACATATTGTTCCAATGCTTGCTATGTATCACCCCAATGATTCTCTCAGGTGATATTATTTAGATCCAATAACAAAGCCCTTAAGTTTCCTCTGGAGAAATTAGGGAGATGACTCTTCTCTTGGAATTCTCCATGACTAGCAGATAACAGTACATATAACTCTATGCTGTGGAGGTTTTGTCAAAAATCTCCTTTTGAATAACATGACAAAATCCAACATCATTTCACGCCTCTTTCTTTTTTAAAACATGCTTACATTAACTACAAGAATCCCTAGTATAAAATCCAAAATCTCAGAGGCATTGGACAAATATACGTATTCATTTCTGTGATAAATTCTTATTTCCACAAATTTATTAATAATGTTAGGAAAAATCAACAAAGTATATACATAAACATCATATAAATTAATTTTTATTTTCTGGATTCTATAGATTCTGTTTAATAGAGTCACATTTTTAAACTATTATCAGTCTGTAAAATTCTAAGTCAGTTAAACTTTAAAACATTCTAAGGACAGCCCTAAATTCCTATTACATTTACATAAGAATTTATGTACTTTGTTTTAGTCAAGAAAGGAAGATTCTTGAAAGACAGTAATGTATGTTTTGTCCCAAATTCCAAATTTTTGTATTACCAGCACTGGTGCCCATTTCCACAAAGAAACACAAAATATTCTTCTAAAATAAGTAAGATAAAACATTAAACTTGTTGGTTTTGTTATACAATATGTACTTTTAAATCACATTTTCAAATTTAAGCAGAGTTTAATATTTACCTTCAAAATTAGAAAATATGTTATTGAAAAATAAGACATTCATAAACAATTTTTTGACCAAAAGATGGAGGTTGGAGATGTTGATCCCTTTCTAAAATCTGGGTTTTTGCTATTAGAAGATTTAAAACTGGCTCTTGAAAAAATGAAGACCTTTCAGCCTTAGTTAATCCTTTTATCACTTTGTTGGCTTGCAGCCTGCTCTTATCACCCCATTAGTTAAATTTCTTTCCAAATACTAGACTCTGCTTTTAAAAAGAGAGAGCATTTTTAGTTAAGTTTAATTCCTATCATTTTTAGCCTCATAAAAATGATTCACAGCCATTCTGTCTTTTTAGCTAGAAACACATACATTTAAGCAAAGAACATAAACACAAGTCTTCATATTTCTATCAACAGAATGTCTTGTTTTCTATTTGTTAAAATCTGTTTGTGGAAGCAGCTGTGCTGATGTCTTTGGTTTGGCATTCCATGTCTATTCTGCCCTTCTCCACCTTGTCTCCTCAGGATTCTGACTTCTGTGAGCTCCGGCAACAGGGATCCTCTCACGTCCTATTGGCCCATGGAAACTCCAGCAGATGGTAGGGAAAGGAAGGAGCTTGAGATGAGGGCGATTATCTCCCCCAGCCTATCAAAGTCACCTCAGGCTAGAAGCATCCCTCAAGACCTTCTCTCTGTGACATTCCTCTTCCTTGTTCTGGTAATTACTGAACAGTGCTTCAGCACTGCTGGTCCAGGGTTCCTGCAACATCCCCGCGCTCAGTGATCAAACTTTGTAAATACCACCTTTCTTATACTAGCTTGATTGTAGCACTACTGTTAAGTCTCTGACTAGTCCAGGAGTGTTTTTAAAGATCTCTTCTTGAAACATGAGCTCTCTGAATAAGTTTTTTTTTTAATATAATAAACATGTTTGTATGAGTCACATACAAATAAGTTCTTTTTGGAGGAAATAAATTTCTAAATGTGAAATAAATTTCTAAATATAAAATAAATGAGCACTTCAGATATTAAAACATAGCTGCTTATCTTTATACATCTTTTAGTTTGGTTTCTATCCAATGCTTCTTGATTGGTATACATTATTTCAAATACAAACAATTTCTTTAACCTTTCATTTTAATCATCTGGGCTTTTTTTAAAGGAAAGGTTCTCCGTTTTGGCTGTTTCCAAGTTCTAAGATTTAATTTTCAATATCTTAAGGATTTTATTTAAATATAAATAGCTTTAGGAGAAGGATTGTTCAGTTTTTTATTTTTTACTTCTATTTATTTATTTGAGAGAGAGATAGAGAGAGAGCCAGCGCACACGTGCAGGGGGAGGGGCAGAGGGAGAGGGGAGAATCTTGTGCAGACTGCACAGCTGAACAGGAGCTCAATCCCATCACCCTGAGATCACAACCTGAGCGGAAACTGGCTGTAGCACCCAGGTGCCCTGGATTGTCCAGTTTTTTATATGAGAGTACAGTGGCCTTCTTCGGATTACAGAACTTATTTTATTTGGTGAGTTTTGCAGAATTTAAGGTCCACCTCCCTGATGAGGGAGCAGAAGGCTAGCTGAAGACAAAGCATAAGCTGACACCCTGCAAACCTCCTCACTCCCCTCACTCCTGGGTGGGACATGTGTGACATTTTTCTAGGGAATTCCCAACTATCTTAATGTTAATACCTTTCGAGAGGGGAAAACAACCTTAACTTGACAATGGCAAGGCCTCTGGTATTTTATAGGTATCTTGGAGGTCGGTCCTCTTTAGCATATGAAAGTTCTTTTGAAACCCCCTTTTCCTTAAGTCTCCCAACTCCCGAGTGTATAATCACCACTCCTCAAAACCTCGGTGCAGTCGTCTTTCTGCCTCCCGGTCCTGTGTCCCAGTGCTTTAATAAAACCACCATTTTGCACCAAAGACGTCTCAAGAATTCTTTCTTGGTCGTCATTTCTTCCAGACTCCACCCCACTGAACCTCACCACCCCCACCCCCTCTACCCGCCCCCCATATCTCCTACTGGTTTGAGAACTTTCATTATAATGCCTCCAGGGCTTAATCTTATATTGAGAAAATAATGATGAAAGAATTTCTGACATCTAGGAGATGAGAAATTGAAAGAGGTTATTTTAGGCGATCTTGGGGCAAGTAGGAGTTAGAAGTCAGGGATCTAAAAGATCACTAGATCTTGCCAATGTTGGGGGAAGAAAGTACACAGCCTTGTTTTAGTCTAGAAGCAGCATGGGATTTCATGAGCTTGGTGTTTTCTCTTTTAATTTTTTAAAATTAGCAACATTATTATTATTTATATTAATGTCAATTTCTTGCAGTTGGCAGTAAAGGGGTGGGGCCTGCAGTTCTAAATTGGGAAGGATTGGTCCTTTGCTTTCGTAAGTTAGTATTTTTATTTTTCTTTATCTAGCAAATAAATTTATTTTGCGAGACTCACTTTCCACTGAAACAATGAGACAATAATAGAGGACCTAACACCATGTATTAGAGAACGTCTTCTATTTTAACAAGATTTCTAATACATTCAGCTTGACTCATTGTAAGTCTAAAAAACAGGTGCTATTTTTTTCACTGCCTGTTTAGAGTTACAAAGTAACTTGTTCAAGGTTTGCTCGGAGACACTCCTGGCTACAGTCTATTATCCCCCACTCTCCCACATATTTCAGGATATTATACTCAAAAATACATCTTGGATAACGGAAATTTCTGGTCATTTCTGACATTTAAATTCTAGATTTTATAGGCTATGGGCCATAATGGTCTAATCTGATCTAAGTAGACTTGGATTCTTTTCTTGACCCTTAGACTGGGCGAATTCTGTAGCCTAGCTTGAAGAGAGGGAATAAAAAAAACGTCCTAAGGGATAAAATGGAAGGGGTACCTAGTTAATAATTTACAAGGTTACTCTTTTGTCACACTAATGAACAAAGATTTCCACTCTGAGCTGTGACCTTCTACTGGGAAGTTAGAAGGTTAGCCTACCTGGAAAGCAACAAGCTGCAAATCCTTTTTAAAGGAAAGTAAGTTCTTAAACAACTCAAGGATTGAATAAAATTATTTTCCTATGTTATGTAAATACATGAAAAAATAAATCTAGGTAAGAACTTTTACGGATGTGGCTTATAGAAAGCAAAAATTTATAAAAGTAATTGCAAATTAAGTAGAAATCAAATCACAAAGCCAATTAAAATTGAACTTCAAGGTATTATCTTAATACCTTGATGAATGATGTCTAGCTGAAATTAACTCACCATTGTGAAGTTTATGTTTTACTGCTATCAACTGGTTCTCTGGGATTCACCACACCCATTTTCCCATATGGGAGGGCTGATTTAATTCTCATTGCAATTGTTTCATTTTACTGAAATTTCTTTGAAATCTTCACGGATACATTCATTTGCTACAAAGACATTATTTTGCCTGTTCTGTGCATCTTATTTTCTCTATAGCTTGTGGCAATTAAAGTAGTACTACTTGGAGATTTTTGTTATTTTAATAAAAATTCCAGTTGCACCTGCTGAAATTATATGTCAGTGCTTGGATATAAGGTGGTCATCAGAATGATCCCACGTATGTAATCAAAACTAAAACTATAGGGGTGCCTGGGTGGCACAGCGGTTAAGCGTCTGCCTTCGGCTCAGGGCGTGATCCCAGCGTTCTGGGTTCGAGCCCCACATCAGGCTCCTCTGCTATGAGCCTGCTTCTTCCTCTCCCACTCCCCCTGCTTGTGTTCCCTCTCTCGCTGGCTGTCTCTATCTCTGTCAAATAAATAAATAAAATCTTTAAAAAAAAAAAAAAAAAAAAAAAACTAAAACTATAAATTACATATGTGAAGCTTCTGAAGACCCTTAACAATTTATGTTCTCAGACCTTGTTCTTGATAAATCCTTGCATAGATTATTACTGCTTCCTACATGGCAACATCCACTCTTGTTCCTCTGTAATTCATTCTTTGTACTGAAATCTACCCTCCTCACCTGACTAATTTCTTACCACGCACAGCTTTGACTTTTATGGTTTAAGTAAATGATGATTTACCAAAAATGCTTTAATCACTGTAGATGAACTCTGTGCAGAATGCTTTTCTCACATTTATGAACCAGGTTTTAAATAATTGTAATTCATACTTACCCTTCAAGTATCATATTAGGTATTATTTTCTCCCTCAAGTTTTCCCTGATTAGACTATACTTGTTTTTTCTTCACATACATTTTTTTCCATATTTTTTTAAAGATTTTATTTATTTATTTGACAGAGAGAGAGAGACAGCCAGCGAGAGAGGGAACACAAGCAGGGGGAGTGGGAGAGGAAGAAGCAGGCTCCCAGCAGAGGAGCCCGATGTGGGGCTCGATCCCAGAACGCTGGGATCACACCCTGAGCAGAAGGCAGACTCTTAATGACTGAGCCACCCAGGCGCACCCATACTGATTTTTTTTTTAAAGATTTTATTTATTTATTTGTGAGAGAGAGAGAGAGAGAGTGTGCACAAGAAGGGGGCATGGTAGGCAGAGGCAGAGGAAGAAGCAGGCTTCCTGCTGAGCAAGGAGCCTGATGTAGAACTTGATCCCAGGACCCTGGGATGATGACCTGAGCCAAAGGCAGATGCTCACCTGACTGAGCCATGCAGGCATCCCTGTAGTACCTTTTAATAACAAAATAATTCTAATCCCTCCTTATCATCCCTTATATCATTGATGTCATTCATTTTATTTACATATAAATATTCATAAGCGTATATATATATAGACACATAAAATATAGACATAGACATGAGCATACATAATCAAATATATTGTTGGTATTTTATTTTGAACAAACTATTATCTGTTAGATCAATTAAGAAACTAAAAGTTTTAAGTTTACCTTCACTTATTCCTTCTTTGATGTTCTTGCTTTCCATATGTAGACCTGAGTTTCTGATCTATATCATTTTTCTTATCTCTGCAAGAACTTCTTTTAGCATTTCTTTCAAGGCTGGTCTGCTAGCAACATATTTACTCAGTTTTTGTTTGTCTGACAAGGTCTTAATTTCTTCTTCACTTTTGAAGGATAATCTCAGAGGGTACAGATTTCCAAGTTAGTGGGTTTTTTCCCCTCTCAACATTTTAAATATTTCACTCAACTCTCTTCTTGCTTGCATGGCTTTTAAAAAGAAATCAGACCTAATTCTTATCTTTATAGGTAAAGATTTTTCTCCCTCTGGCTTCTATCAGGATTTTTTCTTTATCCTTGCCTTTCTATAGTTTGCGATGATATGCCCATCATTTTTGTTTTGTTTTGTTTTGTTTTTCTTTCCAATTACCCTGCTTCATGTTCTCTAAGCTTCCTGGATCTATGATTTGGTGTCTAACATTAAATTGGGGAAATTCTTAGTTATTATTGTTTCTAACATTTCTTCTGTTTCTTTCTTTCTTTCTTCTTCTTCTGGATTCCCATTACTTGTATGCTACACCTTTTGTAGTGTTCCACAGTCCTTGGATATTCTGTTCTTTTGTTTGTTTTTTAGCTTTGTTCGCTTGAATTTTCAGTTTTTAAGGATTTTGTTGATATATCCTTGAGCTCAGAAATTTTTTTCCTCAGCTAATAGTCCTTCAAAGACATTCTTCCTTCTGTTACAGTGTGTTTTATCTCTAGCACTTCTTTTTGGTTCATTTCTTAGGGTTCCCATCTGCTGACATTGCCCACCTGCTCATGCATGCTGTTTACTTTCTATCAGAGCCCTTAGCATATTAATTTTAGTTGTTTTAATTTCCCAGTCTGAGAATTCCAATATCCCTGCCATGTCTAGTTTTGATGCTTCCTCTGTCTCTTCAAATTATGCCTTTTGCCTTTTGGTATGCCTTGTAATTTTTTCCTGATAGCCAGCCTTGATGTACTGGGTAAAAGGAACTGCCGTAAGTAAGCTTTTAGTAGTATGGTGGTGAGGTGGGTGTGAGGAAGGTATTCTATTCTCTTAGGATTAGCTCTTAGTCTTTCTGTGAGTCTATGCCTCTGGACTGTGAAGTTCACAGTGTTTTTAATTTTTTTTCTCTCCTCCTTGAGTGGGAGAGGTAGAATGGGCTGGAGTTGAGTATTTTTGCCTTCACCAATTTGGAAGGGTAGAGCCAGCTGGAGTTGGGCATTTCTACTCCCCAGGCCATTTAGGCTGTAATATCCCAGCAGGCTAGGCTCTGGTTAGCTAGTTTCCCCTGTAGGCAACCCTCGCTAAGAAAAACAGTGCTCTGGAGTATTTCAAATCGTTCCTTTGCCCCTCTCCCTACAGTTAGAAGGGGATTTTTCTCAGATATGTACTGTGTGAACCTGGTCTGGCTCCTGGAGGTGAATCTCACAAAATTGTGGGAGTCTCTATGACTGGGTCCCCTGGAGTTTTTAACTAATAGAGGTGTCCACACTGAGCCTTGAGCATTTTATCAGTTGCAGTTCTGGTTGTCCTACTCCGGTGCCGGCTCCTGTGGTGGTTTCAGCTTATTAGGCTCAGCTTGGGTAAGTTGTTATATTTTGTACTTGCCTGTTCGTCTCTCCAATCTTGGAAGCAACTGTTTGCTTGGTATGCTTACCCATCTTGTGGATCCTAGAACAGTTGTTGATTTTCAGTCTGTTTAGTGTTTTCCTTGTTATGAGGTTGGAGTGGTGGCTTCTGAGCTGCTTACACAGACTGGAAGTTCCTCCTTTATTAAATGTTAAAGTATCTTTGTTGCTTTGTTCAATAGGTAGCCAATTTGTTTCTCAACAACCCATGATCCTATCTTAAACAAGTCTTCAAATACCTTTACATCTTTTGGTATTTTCTCTGTCCCAAAATGTAATCCATCAGAGGATATCTTTTCCAACTAAAACTATCTTGAAGGGTCCCTGGAAAATCACAAAGGATTTGTTCTTTTAACTTGTAAAAATAGAGGTGTTATAAATAATTAGGTTTATTTGATATGGTACTATTCATGATTGGCATGGAAAAATGACATGTCAAGAGATACGATAACACTCTTTAGGTTAAATTGGTATAGGTAAAATATTATTAATATAGATAATTCAGAAATTGTAGGTTGTATGGAAAGATCTGAAGAATTGTCAATACCCTTGTTGTCTATAATATATTTCTCTTTGTCAGAATTCTGGTGTCGCCTTGCTTAAAATTGGATAATGGTTCAGTGCCATCAATTATAAATTCAGTTATTTTTAAAATGTTAAATTGGTTACAACTTTTCTTCTTTAGTTTAAATCTAACGTCTTCTAGGCCAGTGCTTCTTGGCTGGGGATATACATCACCTACCTATAAAGTCTTATTAATATACAGATATTTCTTAACCTTTGATAATAGAACCTAAATTTTGTTCATGTATTTGAGTCAGAAATATACAACTCCAGATCATTAATTATGATTGAGTAAACCAGTTGTGTTTACATAATTACCTTTTGATGGTAAATTATTTAAGATGAGCATGGATTCAACTCTGGATGGTAAAAGATAATAAGTCTGCTGTTTGGATGCCAGTGAAGGTATTCCCTGCGATAAAAGTAGGCCATGAGGAAAATTTGCCTTCCTGCCTGCCTTTGTATGAACTTCAAGAGACTACGATAGCTGAATTGTTTTGATTCCTGTGGGAAGAAGTTTCAGAACCAAAGTCAGATCCTAGAGTTTGAAGAAAAATGGGAAGCACCGAGGTAAAGCATGAACTTTTAGAGTCTCCTGAAACTGCTTTGTCAGTTAAATTTTTATCTATATTTTTAAATAGTTTTAATGAGTTTCAATCAATTATCTTGATATTGTGGCCAAAAGTCCCCACGTGCACAGAACTTGGCATATGGTGAAGCCATAGAGATATCCTTTAGATTCACTATTGGAACATGCTATTACTGGCTCACCCAAACTTGAGACATTTATATAGTGTAATCCCCTCATACGTTTATTCTGGAGCGTCATGCTTTGACTAATAGAAATCTTGGAGACTTGCTTCTGTCTTACACTCATAATTTGGAAGAAATGACTTTATCTACACCAACTTCAGAAAAGACTGAATGTGAAGCAGTGCTATATTGACTAATAAATGAAATTATTGTTTGACTTTTTTTTTTTCCTGATTATCAATTAGAAGAAAGAAAACCTGGTTTTTGGAGCCAATTTAATTCTCCAGAACTTAGCCCAGGAGGGGTGAGTAGATATGGTCACGGTGTCACTCGAGGGGCCACCTATCATTTCCTGAAATTTCACCCTTGGTAATTCATCACTTGGTATCTTGAAGGCTTTTCTGTTTTCAGGCTCATCTTACAAATGCTTGGCTCTGAAGGAAGCAGTAATTTAAAACAGTTCACTGTGAAACCAAGATAGGGTCCATGGAAGTAGAGAGGAAACTTTGACAAAGAAAAAGTTACCTTTCTTACCAAATTCAAATTTTTGCTTGGGTTCTGACCCCTTTGCTTGAACAGGGGATGTTTAATTAGATTACAAAGTAATACTATCATGGCATTTTAATTCTGGAAGGGACCTTAAATATCAGCTAGTCCAGCTCTATTTTAAAAATGAGGATGAAGTTCTAAAAAATTCAAATATATTGCAGTCCAATTTATAGGAAAGAATCTTTCTGTGTTTATTGCTGCTCAAGCATAGCCAAAAATGCTCCTTAGAAAGTAAATTTGTGAATCTAAGTAGTGACCCAAATTGCTTTTTACAGAATAGCAAGTGGGGACCAGGGTAAAACTGAAAATCTGTCTATCAGTAAAATGGTATTTCACTTGTTTTTGACAGTACAGAGAAACTGGATTTGGTTGGTTCATGGGAAAGAATATTAGTTGTATTATATGCATGCTTTAGGATTTAATTATTCAATCAACTTTCTTAAAAAGGAATAATGTATCACTTTCACTTTGGGAATTGAACTTGAGATGAAAGAAAGAAAAGAGATTTAGCTCTTGTAATTTCACAGTATTTTATCCTACTTATTTATTTTATGCTTAAACTCCTGGTTTTCTGTGTACTAAGAGAAGTAAGGCAGCATTGTCAGAACTTCAAAGGGCTGTCAAAGGGTATACCGTCAACCATGGGCAGTCAGTATGACAACAAAGAAGTAGAGCATTGGACTCAGCTACGATTCCCTGACTGACATAAAATTTTATGAAATAACCTTGGATCTCACATCCAGCAAGTGGAACCCGTTGATCTATTAAAAATTGTTACAGCTGCAATTAGGTGCTTCATGATAGCATTTAGTAATCAGCAAAGAGTGCACTAACCATGGTAGACAGTCACATAGCATCTACACAGATCTAGCAAAGCTATAGAACCCTTTTAAAGTGGTATAGTTAGAAAATCTATAATGATAAAAATTAACCTGGTGTGTAGATGGTTTCAAACACTAAACCCCTTTCATAAATACAGTACCCTTGCAAATTTTAATAGGGTTAAGCTAACAAACATGCAAATGAGAAAGTACAACCCACTGGATTTATTTTAAGGTAACTTCCCTCGTCTGCCATGTCCATTTGCACATGGCCCCTTCCATCTACGCTCCCATGATGCATCCAACATGGGCACTCCTGAATCAAAGGCAATGACCAGTGACTTCTGACCTCTGTACAGGGATAGCTTGGGTCAATATAATATTCTTTGGGGAATCAGAATTTAGAAAACTGAGAAGTTGACTATTTGGTGGTGGTCAGTTGAACTCATAAAAATGTGCAAACTTAGATGATGAAGGAAGTGATTGGTATGAAAAAATAATGGGGTCAATATGCAGAAAGAAGCAGTACCACCATGAGGGAGAGAGGGTTTTCAGCCTCCAAAAGTGTAGAGTTCCTACCAGATTTCCAAGTACAGATTTAGGTGGCTAAAGTGTGGCATTCCTGGGGTCCATCCGTCTTCTCGAATTTCCTTCTTCTGACTCATTTCTTCCCTTGAATCCTTGCCCAGATTCCCCTTTCCCTCGTATGCTAAGGTAATTGAGTGAATATACTTTAAAACTGAAACCCTGGACAGTTCAAATACAAAAGGAAACAAGATAATAAAAGGAGGAAATCTCATTATTTCATTAAATATAACTGAAGCCTTTCAGTTTTAGTAGGTAGCTTCATATGCTAGCTCCATCGTGAGGGACAAGATGGCGTAGTTTGCTAAGAGAGTCTGGAGACAGATTACCTGGGTGTGAATCCAACCACTAACACACATTAGATAGATAACATTATTGCAAAATATTTAGACTCTAGTCCTTAGTTACTTTGGCTGTAAAATAAGCATAATAGTAACATCTACCTCATAGGGATAATATGAGATGTAATGAGATAATATTTGTAGGTCACTATTAAATATTTTGGTACTCACTTTTAAATGTTGACTCAGATTTATGTTATTCTCTAAGTAACTAGAATATTATGGTGCATTTTCATTAATGAACAGTCTTAAAAATGATAAAAATCTGCTAATAGTAGATGGTACATACAGAGATACTCTACATACTGAAATAATTTAGTTTATTGACTAATACATCATTTGCATCATTAAGCATTCTTTGCTAAAGGGTATGCTTATCTATTTATTAATTTCCCCCCTTACTCCTTGTTATAAATAAGCCACTCAATTGCTTTTCTCAAGTGACACAGGTTTTTTCATTCCCGAAGAGCACAAGTTTTTCATACCAGGCATCCTCTCTTTTCAAAATGCCTTTCCTGATATCTTTTAAGCTTGGCAAAGTATTCTATTCTCCTCCCATATCTTCCTAGACAAATTTTATCATGCCACTTTTAACATCATACTGAAATGATCTGTTTGGCAGGTTGTAAGTAGACTGAGAGAATCTCCAGGGAAAGGTGATCTCATTTGTAGCCTCAATAGCTTTTGCACTGTCTAACATGTAAGGGACTCTTTAATTAATGCTTGCAGAATTGAAGTTGACCTTTGTTATGATGGCAAAAATTGCAAAGAGCATTAAGAGAACTTGAAAGATCAAGGTCTGCACATACTAAGGGATATTTGTTACCATAGAGAATCTTTCTAAAGAAATTAATGAAGAGGTCCAGCAAAAGAATGGAGCCAGGCACAGAATAACTTTGTTTTTCTTTTAGTTTGAAATCACATTCCTTCCATAATGAGGGGTGGGACAAATTTCCTCCAAAATTGCATATGGAATATTGCCCTCCGTTTCAAATGATTCTACCAAAAACTTATATCTTTTCAGGAATGCTGGTTTCTGTATTTGAAATTATGTGTCTTTTCCTCAGTGTTAATTATGATGTAAAATAACTCCCTTGCGCAAGCACATCATAAAATGTCCAGTCTTCTTGTTCAAGTAATCATTATGCTAATCGTAGTCATTATGATTGACATTGATGAGAAAAAACATACACAAAAGGTAACATCAGAACATTTTAATAGCATGTGTTAAACATTAGATAAAATTAATAAGAACATTAAAAGATATGTTTAGCAATGTGATTAGATGGCAAGAACATTCTAATTCTCTTCAAGGAAGTGCAGTTCTTTTCTTGTAACAGCTTGGAATACCATGACAAAAGGCAGAAAAAGAGAAACAGATTAGGGAAGGTACACTTCCAATAACCAGTTAGAAGACCATCACCAAGCTTCAAGTGACCACATGGTTTGGATTATATATGAAAGCAGGGGTGAAATTTGCTGTATAAATACTTGCAAAGAAGCAAAATAACTTGGCAAAAACAAAACAAAACAAAACAAGTCATGCATGGTCACCCAGAACTCATTTGTCTAGATTATAAATTATAAATGTGACATAAAATATTCTGTTAAATTTTATGATTTCTCTAAGATCTTTCTTTTCCAGATTGATTTGTTTTACTCCACATGCCATAAGGATTCCCTAAAATTTTATAATCATACTTGATACTTTATAAAATATGGTTATAATTACATTCAGTTTTTTTAAAATTTTGGCTAGCTTTAGTTTATTAAGATTGATACATTTTATGCTTAATTTTCATAAAAGCTTTCAATAATTGGAATGTCCCAGTGTTCCCAAAGAGACAATCACCAAAGGGGAACTACAAGTTAAGAAAATTTTACATTTTTATTACTTTCTATTATACATCTTCTTTTGAGGTCAGACTAAATTGCTTCCCATAAAACTTTGGGGTTCTAGCTAACAGAGTTACATGGGAATTGGATTGATTAGATTTGAAATTTGCCTAGTTTTAATTTTATTTAGTGTCAGTTTATTAAATTTCCTTAAGGTAATTACATCAGACCAAGTTGATAAATCATACACCCTAAATGGTGTTTGGTTGTCTGACCCTTCAGAGGGACTGAGGCATTCCCTGGAGTTGTTCACTAGAGGTCCAGGGAGATCTAGACAAACAATGGAACCCATAATCTAGAGAAGGGTTCACTTCCACCAATTTTGTTTCAGTAGCTTCTGGGTATTCTGATCTCTCCAAAGTTGCAGAGGTATTTTGAAAAATAAACCATCAAAATAACAATCTCCTGGGTGTCACTCCTAGGAGCACAGCTGACTGAGGTCACACACCATTCCCTGGGTGAGAAGGACTTCATTAGACACCACTGTGGCACTTGGTTATGAACCCCAGTGGCTCAGGGAGAAATGTGCTAGGATTCGAAAGCTTCAAAGCTGCAAGGTGATCATAATTTAGTGCACCTCGTTTCGCTCCACTGTCATCACAGTGTGCCCTGATTCATCCCCCTTGGCTGAGAGCGAGTGTCTGGATGGTGCATTGGGGCGGGGGTAGGTGTACCAGGAGGCTTTGTTCTCTTTCCTGCTACCTAGATTCTCATCTGTCATGCGACCACTTGGGAGGCCATGGACTAATAGAACATTTATTATAGTCAGCAAAACAGGAGTGGGAATAGGATTTCTGTCCTGCTGGCCAAAGAGCTGTCTCTTTGAGAGCAACCTGTCCTTTTCTTTCCTCTTTGGTCATATTGAAGGCCAGATGTCACAATAAGTATTTTATAACTTGCTGACTCTGTGAGTGTTCTAGAAAACCAAAATGCCTCTACTGCTTTAGAAGAAAGTCTTTTCATATGTAACGGTCTAATTTTTTTTTTTTTTTTTTTTTTTTGGTCATTTGGAGGGTTCAACCATAGAGTCATTGATAGGAAAGCATTTGGACTTACCTTCTGGCACTGAGACATGGTCATACAGGAGGCTTTGTGAAAGGGACATCTACAGACACCGTAAAAATTGCTGTTCCCTACACAGCTGTCTCTAAGCTGTACAGTCATCAGGCAGTAGTTACTGGGAGTAAACTAGCCTCCAAGGATCAAAGGACACATAACCCCAATCTGCAAGTAGTTCCGGAAACACCTGAAGCTGGCAGGGGACCTAAAGTACAGACACCCTTCTGAAGTGGGTCAATCTGGGCAGTGCAGAGAGGTGGGTAAAGTCAGAAATACCTCCTGTCTGCTTTTTCTCCTGGAGACCAGCCTGGTGCCCCCGTGAGGCCAAATCCCTATTGAATCATTCCTGATAAAAACACATCCCTCCAACACAAGCTGATGAGTTGTGTGGCCTACTCCCAGATTAAAACCCAGACTGGATGTACCTGCATTAAAGTATCAACAGAGAATTTTAAGTATATTCTTAAGTAAGAGAGAGCTAATAAATCAGTACCATGAATTCCTGGAAAGGAGGATCGCAATGAAATGTCAGGAGGCACAGGTCCTGAAAGAGAAATATTAAAAGCAGAGGGGAAAAAAGGTAATAAAATAAAAGAGAGAGAAAGGAGAATTAAAAGAGGGTCTATAGAGAAGCTGCAAGATGAAGAAAGTGAGAGGGAAGACATGCAGGTAGACACCCCTGAGAGGAGAAGGACTCAAGATGGAAGAGGAGAGAAAACTGACCAAAGAGACAAAACTAAAAATGTTTCCTACTTATATCATAGGCCAGAAGAAGCATTTTTATTATTAAAGCAAGAAAATTAAATTCTATCAGTTCAATGAGGATTAGAAATAGTTCAAGGCAGAGGCAGGAGATGGAATTATGGTGGTTGGCTTAGAAGGAACACAGCCAGATTCTCTCCGGGGTCCTGGGAGACAAGGTAGTTGAGTCCTATAAAATACTTCGTCTGGTAGCACGAGGCAGAGCAGGAGTGCAGTGACTCCCTTGGAAATCCCCGAGCTGCTGCACGTGCGGGGGCAGGCGCGGTGTTAACGCTGTGTTATAGGAAATGTCCATCTGGCCAAGTTTCTGTGTAATAAGGAAATCTCTTTTTAGATTGTACTGTAAATAAGTCTCCCTTCCCCTAACCTAATTCTATCCCAGACTGCCAAAGAAGCAGAATTTAAGTCTCCCTACATCTGCAGCCAAGAAGAGGCCAGCTAAGTATGTATAAATAGAAAGGTGCAGGTCCAACAGGAAGAGAGTGGAGTCATTCCTCAGCAATCAGTCTAGAGGGAAGCCAGCAGTTAGCACAGCTTACATCTGGGAAAGCGTCCTTAGTTCTGTGTGATCAGATCAACACTGCAGGGCGAGTGTCAAGGCGGAGCTCAAGAATAAGGGCACAAAGACAATCGAGTGTCAGCCTGTCCCAGAAGAGAACACTGAAGATCAGCCAGACCTAGAAAGGAAATCTTGACTCTATCAGAAAAGAGCACAGCTGAGGGTTTCAATGTGGTGAGGAAGAACTTGACATTCCTATGAGATCTCTATTGTATAGCCTGCATGCTCCAGGGGCAGCTGATACCCACCAGGAGGGCTGGTTTGTTTATTAAGATATTTACTAATTGGCATAGAGCTGCTGAGCCACGTTGGGCTATTTGCTTCGCTTGCTGCTCCAACCAACTCTTTCCCTCTGCCCCAACTACGACCAGCTCCTTGCTGGCTGCTGTTCTGTTTGGTCATTGCCTACGTCAGTCAGACCCAGGAAAATGCCCCTTCTCAGGCACCCTGCCCTTGGCTCTCCCTGAGGATGTTGTAGGGACACCTGCCTGTTCCCCACGTACCTCCCCTCTCCAGCCCTGGAAGCCCTTAGTAGGCACTGCCATGATCCGCCCTAAAAATCACCAAGATTCTAGGAGAGTATTTTTGTTTTGGAGCAGAGCCATGACTGCCCACCCCCAGGCTCCTTGTAGCCTTGGAGGGACTTCCTGGGGGGGACACAAGACCTTTGGCAGGATTGGTGAGGTTTTACTGAACAAAAGGTCATCATTACCTGTTGTTGAATATTTTCCATACAATTCCTGCTATGTCTGCTGTAACAGCAACTTAAATTTGTCTTTCTCAATTGAGATTGTAGAGAAGCATGTGACAGTTATGATTCAGAGTATGAGCTCTGGGGTCAGATTTCCTGTTTTTAAGTTAGCTCTATTAATTGTCGTCGTATATCCTCCGCCTGATTACTTAGCCCCTTGAATGCGCACTTTCTTTCACTCATTGTATGGGAATAACAGTATCTATTAACTCAGGGTTGCTGGGAGGAATGAGTGTGATAGCACACAAAACGAGGAACAGAATCTGGAGGGTTTAGCACGGATTAAGTCATTGCCATTGTTGTGATTGGCAGCATCGCGACTGCTTCTGTGATGCACACTTACGTGCCCCGTGACGGGGCTCAGGTGCGATCCTGCCTGTGCCCAGGATTGTGGCTAGGATGGTATGTGATGGCAAGGCCAGGAAGTCTACAGGTTTCAATACCAGTAGAAATCCTTTCCATGTGCCCACATGTTTTATTTCTGGGGTTCCTCAAAGATGAGTTCTTGGTCTGTGCCTTTAGTGTCTGTGTTATCCGGGAGGTTGCTGCTTTTCAAGCCATAGAGCTGCCTGGAATTGGTAGAATTTCCTGAGAACTAACCTTTCCATTATGTCAGGGATCAGTTCTTCCTCTAAAGTATTTTAGGAAAATTCCCTTTCAGGAAAAGCTTGTTGTTACAGAAATCTTTTGGTTCTTTCCTGTCTTGTTGATGTACTATAAATTATTTCTGATTTTGTTTACTATCTTCAGGGCTGGACACCTTGTGCCTTCATAAAGATTAAACATGTCCTCTCTCCTCCCATTTCTGCCCTGTGTTTGACCGTCATATGACTGACCACAGATCGTGTGTCATGCCAGACTCCATGGTTTTACTGATATGGCACAAAGGTCATGTCTCTGTGGAACTGTTACCCAGGTACAGAAAGGTATTCTTAGTACCTCTTAAGGGACCTGCTCTCAACTCTTCATTCATTCAAGCCAGCATAGAATTACAGAGTATTTTTGAGATAGAAGAGTACATTAGAGGTAATATAATCTAGCTATATATTATACCCATTAAAGTGATGAAATAATCTCTTCCTTTGTGACAAGTGATCACCAAGCATCTCCTTAAATATATCAAAAAATATTCCACTTCACTAGAAAGAATATATCTATATGCATAGATACATATATGTGCATGTATATATTTTATATAATAATTATATATATTATAATATGTAATAAAAAATAATATATTCTATATAATATATATAATATGTAATACATATCCTTAATATCAGTATATTTTTTCTTACATGAATTGAAGTCTGCCTTTTAGTAATTTAAAATCATACAATAGGGATCTTAGTCTAGCCTCTGTCATAAATCATGGATATCATCTTTACGAGATAGGTAACTTGGTTTCATCTTTTCTTTCAAGAAAAGTTTATTTGAACTCTACCAGATGCTGAAAACAGGCTCATCCTAGAGCATCACAAATACCCAAGGCAGAGTTTCTGCCCCCAGGAAGTGCACTAGGAAAGGCAGACAAACACATAAGCAAACTAACTTGGTTCCAGGGTGGGGAACATCGGGGGTCAGTGAAAGGGCAAAGTATGACTCCACAGAAAGGGAGCATCGCCCAGCCCACGTCACTGTGGGGACGTCATAGTGAAGTGATGTAAGAAGCAAGGCCTCTCAGGAGTCACAAGGAGTCCAAATGAGCTAGAGGGGAATGAGCTCTAGGGAATGAGAAATGCAGAGGGGGCAGTGTGAACATAGGCACAGCCAAATAACACCAAGATCAAGCACTTCAGTGCCGCTGGACTTGAAGTCAGAGAGAACTTGAAGTCTTCTAGTCCACTTTCTCCTGCACGCGGCCACGTCCTGGTCCTCTAGCGCTGCAAACCCTGTACTCCCCTCCATAGGCATCTCCCTCTGTCAGGTTGCTCTGTATTTTCACCTTAGTTCATGGCACCACCATCATGATTAAAATAGGCTGAGAGTTAGACCGAGGGGTCAGATATTCTACTTGACTGATTATAGATGGGTTATTTAACTTTTCTGAGCTTTAAAACGTTGTTTGAAAAATGGGTATAAATGAAAGTACCCACCTGAATTACTGACGTGTGAAGTATGAAGTAATCCAGTGAATTACTAGCGGTATGAAATGAGCATTCTATGAACAGGGTAGCACAGTGCCTTGCCCATAACAAGCATTCAATAATGAAGCTATTGGTATTATTTATATTAATGATACTAATAACATTCATATTAATACAAATTGTTAACATTAATACCTTTGTCATCTAGCCCTTTATTCTAGTTAAAAATCAAGGCATAGGCAGAAACTCTCTCTCCCCACTGATTTCCTGTTCCCCCACAGCAAGTGAAGTGTGCAAAGCCCCTACCCCTGAAATCTCTCTTCTTTATTTATTATCATAAAAACAAATACCTCAAGTGTTGAGACACTCCTGGGGTGGTGAATGTTCCTTAAGGTAAAGCTTTCCCTTGACAAAACTGTAACAATGTTTTTAAGATCAAATTTAAGCAACACATTTTCTCTTCAGATGCTTTTCTGCATTATAGCCCATTTCAAAGCACGCTTTCATTGGAATCAACAGAATAAATCTGATTTGTTACAGCCTGTTTAAACTTGTGTGTGGTTTCCCATTGCCTGTTAGATGGAGTGCAGGTTCCTGGGCACAGCATAAAGGTATTTTGTAGCTTCTCAACCAGGACCCTCCTGCATTTCCAACTTTATCTACTAACACTCTTCACTGGACACTTCTGTGTTCCTAAACTGCTAATTATACTCAACACAACACTCCCCCTCCTCCAAGCCTGCTTCCCCTGCACAGGTGTGATGGCCTTCACTATGACC
Organism: Ursus americanus; assembly: GCF_024610735.1. Lineage (NCBI taxonomy): Eukaryota > Metazoa > Chordata > Mammalia > Carnivora > Ursidae > Ursus > Ursus americanus. The sequence goes on from NC_142145.1 coordinate 8,292,520, forward strand.
ATCCCATGGCCAATCCATCCAACAAGACTAAACTGAGGACAGTATGTGAAATTGGTTTCTCTCCAAATCATGTTAAAGCTGCTTTCTTTACATTTCATGGCGTGTCTGCTACTATGTATGTCTTTCCTAATGTGTTATAGAGAGAACTACTGAAAGGATGTTGTCACATTGTTCCTACAGTTTCCATTTCACTAATCGGTTATTTTTCTAATTTAGTCATTGGCCCTTTTGTTGAATAACTTATAACACTTTTGTCTCTGTCAATATTCCAACTATGTCTAAGAAGCGTCTCTCCAGTAGGCCAAAAAAATAGGTACTGAGTGCCTTTCCTAGTATCCTTCTTAGAAAGAATTAACCTTTTCATTTTTCTGAGCAATTCTATCATCTTGCAAATAATCCATGTCCATTATTGGTTTAAAATGATATATTTTCATGTCCATGATTCCTTCTGGAATGTAAGGCTATTCAAGGGCAGAGGCCCTTTTATTTATTTTTATCCTTCCATCCCCTAGTACAAGGCCAGTCTGAATGAATGTTAGTTAAAATTTAAAATACAATATCATCATCATCATCATATCATCATCATCATTATCCAAGGGTACTTGGATGTACTTTACATGTATAGCCACAATTTCTTGAGCACTTCACTCAGGAAGAAGAACTTAACACAACCTCTTCAAGTCAAGGTAACAATTCCACACATGACCAATGCCCATTTGGATCAAGAGAACTGTGAATGCCCACGTTTTCCCCTGAAAACGGCCCTCTGTTTACACCTAGCTTAAAATCTATGGGCACAAAGCTAAGCTTCTCAAAATGCCACTGCCATGAGGTAGATATCCTGTTATCTTTAAACTGTGCTTAAAAATCTGGATGAAAGAATGCGACTATTGACTAAAAAATACATAATTAAAGTTCTGCTCAGCAAATAGAAAATCTAATTTAAGAAAATCAACGATCATTTTTCCCTAGAAATCATTCCCTTGGTTTAACAAGTAATTCTTTTCAGTTCTCTCTAAAGTAAATGAATTATTGCACTATCTTACATGATTTAACACTAAATAAACAATCACTGCATGCAGAATAAAGAACAGGATGTAATTCTGCTAGAAGGTAATTTCCCCTCAGATGCTATGGGTTAGAACAAATGATGAAGTTCTATGTGTTTAAGAAGTATTGGCCTTTACACTCTTCGAAGGTGATCTTATGGTTCAACTCCCTACTCTTGCTCAGCACTTCTGCTGCCCACACCCTGTCTGCTGGTTTAGGGAAGTCCAGTGGCAGAGGAATATAGCTTCCCATTGCCATATACAGGTGATAATTTGTAAAATAATGTGGGTAGGTTCAGGGCAGGAGATTGCAGAATGGATTTAAGGTTTCCTCATTTTAAGCATATAGGAAATCATCTTCCTTCTTCCAAGAAGTAGAGGCTGTGGTAGAGACAGTGGTATTCACTCACCTCTTATTTAAAAAAAGGGGCAAAACCCTGAGCTATCACTCGATGACTGTCACCCAGCCCTCTCCTTAAAATTCATCCATGTCTCATCCATGCTACCAATCTCCCTTTCTCACCTAAACTTTCCCCTGTTTAGCAAATAGAACATTTACCTTGTCCAAAAAGTTCAGTATTCTTGGAAACTTCCTACCTTATTCTATCACCTAAACTATCTTGTTATTTATCTTATTTCTCCAAGGATCTTCCGCAGATTGTAGCAATAAATAATTGGAGAAACTGACCTCCACTAATTTGAGAGAAAATTCATTATCCTTTTAAATTTAGATAATGTCTTAAGCTAACTCAGGAGTACGTAAGGGCACCGAAAAGGCCAGTGATGTTGGAATTTGTAAAAACAAAGCAGGATTTTGATAGTTAGTTTTGTTTGAGAGGACCTTTTGACTTGCTTCACCTTATACCATGTTGACAGTGGCTGTCTGTTCCTCTTCATAACGAGGCCAGCAGAGAAGAAGCCAGGTAGTTCCCCTCTCAGTTAGCTCAGAATAACGTCTGCTTGCTGATCCCGCTGCTCCCCCCAGATCTGCATGTCAGGGATAACCCCGAGGTTAAATGGTTTTGGACAGAACACTCAGAAGGCTTGTGCCTTTAATGGAGACAGTTCTCCTGTCTCTCATAAATCAGAGAGGCTCTCACTCAGGTTTTATAAAGTCCATTTCACCCTGTATGAGAGAGAAGTGCCAGGTTCATTAATCCTTTCCTGCCTAAAAATATTTAAAAGGCAAGAGAAATACAAGCATCTTACATGGGCACTTTATAGATAAATACATGGAGGTAGAATTTGGAATTATAGTCTTAGGTTAGCCTGAATATCAGAATTCACTGAAACACTGTAGACACAGCTTGATATTAATACTTTGTTTCATTTCAAGAAGGAGGACAAAGAGGATGAAAATATCCATGCCTGCCAGGAGCTAGGAAAAGGGCACTGCTGGCTTTCCTGGAGTCTATATTTGACTGAATGGAGAATTCTTAATAATGTTAATAGATATGATGCTTTTAGGGGATTTGTGTATTTCAAAAGAAGAGGATATTATGAAAATAATTGAACAGTGGTGACACCTTTAGAATTATCAATGGTGAGAAGAAATATTGTGTTATTTTTAGTTGTACAATATAGTGATTTGATATTTATATACATTATGAGGTGGTCACCACAATAAGTCCAGTTACCATCTGTTGCCGTACAAAATTGTTATGATACTGTTGACTATATTCCCTATGCTACACATTACATCCTTGTGTCTTATTTATTTTATAATCGGAAGATCGAACCTCTTAATCCCCTTCACTAATCACCCATCCCCCCACTTCCTTCTTTTCTGGTAAGCACCAGTTTCTTTTTGAGTTTGTTTCTGTTTTGTTTTGTTAGTTTGTCTTGTTTTTTTGTTTTGTTTTGTTTTGTTTTGTTTTTAGATTCACACGTAAGTGTAATAATACAGTACTTGTCTTTGATTTATTTCACCTAGATATCCTCTAGGTCCATCTATGTTGTTGCCAATGACAATGCCAAATACCACTTTGTTCTTTTTTGTGGCTAATTCTCCGGTCTTTGTGTGTGGGTGCATGTGACTTTTTTTTTTCTATTCACCTGTCTTTGGACACTTAGGTTGCTTCCATATCTTGGCTATTGTAAACAATGCTGTGCTTTTTTGAGTTAGTGTTTTGTGTTCTTTAGATGTAGAAGTGTCATTGCTAAATTGTATGATAGTTCTATTTTTAATTTTGTGAGGAAAATCCATACTATTTTCCATAGCAGCTGCTCCAGTTTACATTCCCATCAACAGTGTATGAGTTTTCCCTTTTCTCCTCACCCTTGTCAACACTTATTTCTTGTCTTTTTGTTGCTAGCCATTCTGACAAGTGTGAGGTGATATCTCATTGTGGTTTGACGGGCATGTCCCCGATAGTTGGCGATGCTGAGCATCTTTTCGTGAGCCTGTTGGCTATCTGCATGTCTTCTTTGGAAAAACATCTGTTCAGGTCCTCTGCCCACTCTTTCTGATCCTGATTTTCAGCAGTGCATTGATTGGCCAAGTGAGGCTTCCATTTATCTGCAGACTGTCAGTGTAGTAGATGAGCTGGCCATCGGCTTAGCGGGGGAAGGTTTTCAGTCGCGCCTATTGGAAGGGCACCTATCACTTTGATGATGGCAGCTGCTAATCCAAAAGAAGGGAGAATCCTGTCGACCTCTCTGATTTCCACATCCTGGTAGGACGGAACCGAACCAGGACAGCTGTGCAAACCTGTAACATGATAAGCTGTAGCAACTCATAGCCCATTCCCTTCCTGAAGCGTGTTTTACAGAATTATAAAGGGAGGGAAAACTTAGATTTAAAATGATTGCATCTTCATGTTTATTATTTATAGAGATAAAATCTTAGCAATAGAAATAAAAAGATCAGGCAGAAAATACCACTTCGCTCCAAGTGGATAGTGTCCTCCTCTAAACCCAGTTGGACTTCCTTTACTCTACCTATAACTTTCTAATTTGCTACCTGATTTTTAAGAAGCTGCTTTTTCAATCTTCTGGGCTGAGTCATCCATCTTCCCCTCCTCCAACCTCTCACTGAATGTTTTACACCTTAATTAATAGGTGTTTGATATCTATTCATCAGAATAAATACAAAATAGTAAAGTGGTTGCCTATGTAAACAGAACAGGAAAAAGGGAGCACATGGTGTGCACACACTCAGATAAGAGGAAAGATGGCTTGAAGAAGCAAACTGAATATGCTGTTCAGGGGAGGGCGCTCTTCCCTCTGTGAAGAGAAATTCGTATATAGAAAATTTGCTTTTAGAATGGCTTTAATTAATTTATATATACATATAAAATACATTTACATACACGCATAAACTATAAGAGCTTATTTCTCAAAAAGAGATGTCTTGACTATCAAGGGCCAAAACCGCTTGGATGAATACTAATGTCACATTAGTTGTAAAAGGAGTTAATGTGGATTTATAATTTTTTCTTACATCATGTTGTGGAAATAAAAGCAAAGACAGTATTTTATGTCATTGCAATAAATTAATTTAAACTCTTTCTCATCCTAAGTCCCAATTACCCTGGATGAGATGCTAGAAGAGAAAGTTATCTGTTTTTAGATTGCCATCTTATTTTTAGATTCTCTTTTGCATTGTCATTTAAATTACTTTGCTATCACATCTGGTGGAGAAGCCTCACATCCTAGTAGTGCTGGTTTATAACTGGGCTGGAATGTTTGTACTTCTGGTCCAGTTGACAGTATGTGGTCCTGAGGCATGAATTCCTTTACCAGGTCTTCCATCCAAGCCGTACCCTTAGTGCTTTGTGCCTCTTCCCTTCTTTAGGTCCTCATGGTATGTTGTCCAGACTTTTAAGAGGTATTTGTAAATTCTTTTCTCTTTTTTTTTCCCCAAAGACTGAGATATGCCCAAAGACAAGAGTGTAGTGGTTTTCATGCCTATGTTCCCGTTGCCTACCGGAGTGCCTGACATATAACGAACATAGGCATTTGGGAGCTTAATGAAATCATAAAATCAGTCATTATCCTATAATTCCTGAACAGACTATTTTGGTTTATCACTTCTACATAAAATTTCAATATGCTAAATCAGCATAAACTGCACTTAATTTAGAAGGATGTAATTTGCAGAATATAAAGTTTGAAACACCACAATGTTAAAGACCTCCAGAGATCAAATTGACATGTTGATGAATTAGATTTAGTCACGGGTATTGGATAAGGGGAAAAATTATATGGTACATAATATTTGACATGATAAAACATAGAGGTGTAAATTAACATATTTATTCTCAAAAGATAATGTGAACATGATTAATAGTTTCCACTTGTTAAATGTCTCTCATAAAGCACAACCCTACCAAGTGTTTTTATACCTTATCTTTGGTCTCACAACCATGCCAGCTGGTTTTACTTACAATTTCTACATGAAGAGATAGAGATTTAGATGGTTTATTAAACTTAAGTAGCAGCATTAGAATTTGAAACTATCACTCATTTTCTCTGATCCTAAGAATATCTCCCTAAACCTCTCAGTCATAACTAAATCATGTGAGAATAAAGTGATTTATAAGAGCATAATAGATATTATGAATATTTTGAGTCCCCCTTTAGTTATAGAACACGTTGTCCCTACCTTGGGTAGTAGTGATATCATACTTAAGATATCCAACTTAAACCTTAGACAAAAGATAAGTAGAAAATAATAGTAACCAATATTTTATAGTGCTTTATAGTTTAAAATGATATTACATATTTTTTATTCTAGTTAAGTTTATTTGGGATTTTGTTTTGTTTTAAGATATTTCAAGGAACAATGCTGCTTAATTTAAGATTAAGAAAAGAATGAGATAGTTTCCTACCAGTTTGAAATCTCAACAAATGAGTTTGGTTTTCCTATCCAAGTCTATTTCCCACCGGAAGTGTTTATTTATACACATACACTATCTCTCTCTCTCTCTTCCTATATATAGGGATCTGTGGATACAGATATATATATGTATTATATATAGATGTATATATGTCGATATATCTACAGATACAGATATTTTTGTATTATATGTGTTAGTAATATATTATGTCTCAAATTAATAGATAATCATTTTATAGAATTAATCATCTCTTTTTGAAATTGGTTATGGAAAATAAGACCAAAGTTTCCTTGAACAGTTCACTGGGATATAACATGGGTGCCTGGTTTTTCAAGGACAGTCATTGGCAGGTAACATGGGACATCTAGGTAGGGAAATATACACTTAAGTATAATTGGAACAATAAAACTATTCACTGAAATTTAGATCCAGCAATTAAATAACAACATTTTACCTTGTAAGCATTATATCAAGAATGGCAGGTAGAAGACAGCAGTAGATACAGTCAGGTAAATAACAGCTACTTCTAACAGTAACAAACAGAGAAAAACAATTCCCAAGAGTGATAGAGATGAAAAGAGCTAGATTCAAAGAGGAGAGAGATTATTGAAGGGAAAATAGCATGGAAAATATTTTATCAAAGAAAAATGGCTTGAAATAGGTTTAAATGAATGCACAATCTTTTGGGAAAAAAGGAGAGCCTTCCATGTCTGAAAGAAAGAAGCACAGAAGCACGGAAATATAAAAATGGTGACTAGCCAAATCTGGGCCATAACTGAAGGTTAGACAAATTGAATAATAAAGTGATGGTATAAGAGCCAGTTTTTAATCCATGAACCTATTTTAATTGGCTGACCATAAAATAGTACTTTTAGTAACAGAGCAATGTTCAGGTTTCAGGTCTTCAGGCAATGAAACTAGAGTGACGACTTTAGGAAAGTATTCTAGAAAGGCAGAGTGGGCATTTTTGTCTAAGTTTGGATATTGTAATATCTCCCCCCTAAATTGCAACAGGCAATTTTAGATTGAAAAAAATATAGACAATACATCCAAAGGGAGTTCCCTACTCAAGACTCCATAATTGATTCATTTAAAGTAAGCAATCCTAAAATCATGAAAATATAAAATTATAACTTTGTTTTTTATAAACTAAACATTTTCATATGCTCATTAAAACATTCTCTATTTATTTTGTAAATGCCGTTCATGATCATTTTCTCTAGCGTAAATGAATTATGCATGACTTTAGTGTATGAAAGCATTTTTCTTCCCATGGTGTGAAGATATTAAGGACCCAGAGTTCTTTTAACATATAATTTTGTGAAAAAATGAAAATGTTTTCAAATATTTAAGAGAATAAAGCAAAGAAAATCATTCATTTTGCAATTAATAATACATTTGTTTTCCATGGCCAAAGGTGATTCTTATTTATTTTTATTTATTTCTATTCATTTATTTTTTAAAGGTTTTATTTATTTGTTTGAGAGAGAGAGAGAGCATGAGTGGGGGAAAGGGCAGAGGGAGAGGGAGAGAGAATCTCAAGCAGACTCCGTGCTGAGTCCGGAGCCCGACGTGACCCTGAGATTATGACCTGAGCCTAAATCAAGAGTTGGTCACTTAACCCACTGAGCCACCCAGATGCTCCCAAAGGTTTTTAAAACAACTCATAGAATCTGAGCATGTGGGCAGAAAATGTTGATTTGTAAAAATTTTAAAAAGTGTGGCATAATCTCTTACTGAGAGAAAGGTATCTAAAAAGAAAAGATTAGACATCAGATGTGCATCTATCAAACATGAGGACCGCCCTTCATCCAAAATTCAGCCATACTTTATAAGTACTGCAAAGAGAATATGCATTAATAGGGTAACAATTCTGTGGTATGCATTCCATTAATATATACCTCCCCTATTATCAAATAAGAGCTCTTGTTGTTGTTGAATATTATATCTTTAAGTTGTAATGGCTTATGCTGGGATATGGAACTTCCTCTCTTTTCTGGCTTCACATATGTATGCATACAGTTGAACCCTGAGCAACATGGGTTTGAACTGCACGGGTCTACTTATACATGGATTTTTGAAATAAGTACAGTACACCACTATAAATGTATTTTCTCTTCATTATGACTTTCTTAACACTTCCTTTGTAAGAATACAGTATATAATACATATAATATAAAAATATGAGTTAATTGACTGTTTATGCTATTGGTAAGGCTTCTGGCCAACAGGCCAGTAGTTAAGTTTTGGGAGAGTCAAAAGTTATACATGGATATCAACTGTGTAGGGGGTTGGCACCCTAACTGTGTGTGCAAGGGTCAGTGTGTATACAACCATATACATATATATTTATGGTTTACCCTCAAAAAAACATTTTCCTTTATCATCCAAATAACATCCACCCTAATATATTAGGCAGAGTAAAATATATTGGATGAAGTAATATTTTATTAAAAGACTGATATTGAAAAACAAAGAAGTAAGTATAAGGGTAGGAGTTATGAAACATATAAATTCAATAACATGGAGCTAAGGAGGTTGAAGATATTTAAAGCAATTTTTGGCAAGCATTGCAATATTTAGCTCAACATTTTTATATGTAATTAAATTATGAAATAAAGCCAGCTGGCTTTGTAAAATTTTAAATACTGTGTGAACACAAAGGCATATGAGCTTTAGCCCGTGTCAGCTAATTTCAGTCTAGGTAGTATACTTACATGTTCCTAATAGTTTCAAATTTTTGAAGCTATTTTCTACTAGATGAAAATAATTATTAACATAATTATTTATCTGACCCACGCCAAATCACTTAGTCACCTCTGTATATGTTTCACGTATGGCAAAAATGCCCCTTCCTATTATACTTCTATAATTCACCTAATAAGATAATAGATTGCATTTGGTTTAAGATTTTTGAATGATTAAAAATAATTAAACATAAATCTGAAATTAGAATTTGCCAAGAAAGTAACTTTAATTTTGGAAGATATATTAAAACAAACATGATCTAGCTTCAGAGTTAATAAAATGTTGGTGCTGCCAGAATGTATCATTTTTTATTGATTTTTATTTTTCAACTGCACAAATTACTAAGTTTTCAGAAACATGCATATGTTAATACCTGTCAAAAGTTTCTCCCCTCAAAATTAACATATAGGTAAATAAATTAATTAGAATAAAATTGAAAGTAAAATATTATTTAGATTGCACATATTCTCTTAAAATGAAGAATCATAAATAATCTGTTACAGTTAATTTAAACCTACTTTTAGTCTCTAGATTACTGAGAACGTTCCCAGTTTCCCAATAGCTTCATTGGAATAAGATGAGTATAGAAAGTATGAATCCGTTCCGACTGCACACACTTCTTTTGCTTATTACTTTTATATGTGAAAAAAGCACAGGTTTGAAGTTTGTGTTTTATAAATAAGTGACATCGATTTTTACAGTACTCTAAGTACTGACATCGATTTTTACAGTACATTCTAAGACTATGGTAGATACTGTACTTCCCTTATCTATTGTGTTTCCTGGAATATGAAGTCTGTAGCCACACTTTCAAAGGGAAAATTTTTGGAAACGAAATAACCACTTATCTTTCAAATCTCCTTCTACATAACTTTTCCTGAACACGCCTCTGCTGTTCTGGTCTTTCCTCCATTTCAACCCACTTAATACTTAGCTGCAACATGAATATTCACACTTGAAAATCTCTTCAAGTATCCTCGAGTGTGTGTGTGTGCATGTGTGTGAGTAAAGTACAAACTTTTAAACCTGGTAGTTAGTTTAACATTCCGTCTTTTGTCTTGAATGCTCAATTTCTTAACTTGAGTGTTATATTCTATTACTCCTCCTCAAAGACCATCTGTTTGAGGTCAGTTGTTCTGTTTGCTACAACACCCCAATGTTCTCATCCCTCCAGGCTCATTTTGCACACTTGATGGTTTCCTCATCCAAGGCCATCTACACTCGTTTTCCTGTGTTAGCCCTTTCTGGCTTCCAGCTCCTAGGATGGCCCATCCCTTCTATCACGGAACCTCATAACCAGCGCCTCACCTATTCGTTTATAATTATATGTGTCCAGTTGTATCTGTAGATTGTTTTTATGAGATTAGAAGTTTCTTGAAAAGATTCCCTTTCTCATCCTTTGGAAATATTTATCACTCAATATCTTTTGATAAATGATTTTCCCCTTGTCAAGTTTCTTATCTGCCTGTCATATCTTCCAGGTGCCAAAGCCCCAAGAAACAAAAGAAAACATATCTTAGGTGGTTCACTTTGGTAGCATTTGAAAATGGTAGCTAAATACTCCATTACTGTTTCTATCTATAAATAAAAGAAATATATATTTTCTAATTCACAGATATACTATAGTTTGATATAAAACCAAGTATTTCCTCTCAATTTTTATCCAGGAAAGGCAGTTTCGTGCTAAACTTTCTAGACAATGCCTATAACCTTCCTAACTCTTTCTGCATTTGAGATTCTGAATCATCTTGATTTTTTTCCTTTCTATTATATATTGGATATTTGCTTTTTTATCAACATGTTTGCAAAGGAAATTTTCAACATTAATTCTCACTTTCATATAGCTATGTTATCTCTTTGTAAAAGTTATCTACTCTCTTATCAGTAGATATTAATGTGAAGTTGAAGGTGCAAAATAAACATTGTATCTTCTCTAACATAGTATTGAATTTAGGAGCCACTCAAATTGCTGTTTGTACAAAATCAATAAAATACATGAAATGGTCATAGAATAATTGCTGTAAGTTGTTCAAGCTATTTCAATGAGGTCCTCTTGTTTATTAAAATCAAAATCTTTGCAGCTTCTCCTAAAAAACGAATGTTATATGGAAATAAGATAATCTTATTTTAAGAACAGCAATTTACTTTGGAGGACTCTTTAACCTTTTTCACACACTTAACCTTAACACCATCATATTTAGCCACACACAGAACTTCTGGAGAAAGGAATAAAAATAAAATGACAGGTATGCTTCTTAAATTAATTTGAAAGTGTCAGCCAACATTTGCAAATGTAACATTACAGCATAAACATGAAGAAAAATTCAAGTTCCATGGGTCAACCAATGGAAATATTTTCGTAGAGAAATACAGCAAGAAAAATTCAGAATAAGTATAAAGAAAACTACTTTTTAGCCAGATCATCTTTTCTGCATGGTCTGAACTTAGTGGCTTTTTTCCTAGATCTTGGATATCTCCGTTGTTACTGAATCCTTTGACCTATTCAGAGAAAACAATATGAAACTCTTTCTGAGATTACTCAGGCAAATACACAAAGAAAAAATTGAATACAGGAGTTCTCCCTAGTGGTCCGTATAAGTAAGGGGGGGGGAAGAGAAGTCAAATGTATGTGAAAAATTAATAGAGGAAGAATGAATACATGGAATATTTGGTTAACACTAGAGGGCAATCCCTTATAAAGACTGATGGAAACATGAATTTTATACTGTGTCTTTTTTTTGAAGTTCTTAAAAATATTTGTCAGTGATTCAGAGGAGGAATTTGGTTCTCCTTTGAATCCATAGATCCAGTACTCACGTTCATCATGTCAAGCATGAACTTGGAGTACATAGTCTAATTCTGTAATTGAAAATTTTGTTTTGTCCACAATTAAGACCTTTCTTGAATCTCTGTGATATGTTGCCCAAGTATCTAGATAATAGGATGCCAAAAATTCTGCTGCCAGAGGAGTGTTTCATTACTACCGGACTGGTCGTGGGCTGGAGGCGGTCGTTTTGCTGTTTCTTTATTGCTGTGTCCTCATGGTACGAAATCAGGTATAGACACCAGGTGCGAATGAAAGCATGGTCACACAGAGGCAGCACATGTGGAACCGTGTCACACAAAATACCTGCTATCTGTTCCATGTCAGTTCAATGAGGAAAGGACTCTTCCTGTGAATAAATCAAATTCCATAAACTCTCCCCAACATTTTGTGCAAGAGAAAGCAATACCAAGCAATAGAGAGAGACACAACAAAGAACACAGGCATGTTTCTTTTAAAAAACCAATAGTGGACACAATGCAGAGCACTTTGGAGGGAAGGGAAGCCTTCAGTAGGAAACAAAAGATACAGTAGTTATGACCATACTTTTAATAATTCTATCAGCAAACAAGAAAGTATTATTACAATAAAATAATAGTAAAGGACATGTAATAAGAATAAACATTTTATTGCAAAATATATCAGGGGTTTGCAGACCAGGAAAAACTGGAACAGTTCAGCTAGGAACATAAAGTAACAATTGTCTTGATCACAAAAAATAGTAGTGACACCAGCTCTGTAAGGATGATTAACTGGATGTGTTTATCAGAATTCTTGTTATATATAGTATTAATTATGGTTATTTTTAAACATTTGTTTTTAATGATACTATTTACTTATTTGAGAGAAACAGAGTATGAGACAGGGGGAGAGGGAGAAGCAGACTTCCCGCTGAGCAGGGAGCCTGACTCGGGACTCAATCCCAGGACCCCTGGATCATGACCTGAGCCACAGGCAGACGCTTAAGCGACTGAACCACCCAAGAGCCCCTAATTATGTTTATTTATATTTAAGCTTAATGTAGTATGAATTAAATTGTACATAGAACTCTTTCCAAAATTTGGCTTCATTTACCGGAAATCATGTCACTGTAATGATGATGCAGTTACAGGTTCAGTACACCCACCTCTGTAGTTTTGAACATAGACATGAAGGCATAGTAGAGGTAGCATTTGTTTTAACATTATGGCCAGGTTTCCTGTATCAGTCATGAATAAGAATAGACAAGTAGTGCCTTCTACAGAATTCTGTCCAAATAAAAATAAATTCTAGCTAGGTGTGTTATTCATTACATTTCTATTATCCAGCCTTTAACTCATTCTTCTACTGTGTTGATATACAAATTTAGTATAATGATTGGTATAACATTTCATACACTTTAAATTCAAATGTTCTGAAATCCTGTTAGTTATCTATACCTAATATTTTTTAAAGAATGGTTTAAAGACTCCCACAATGTAGAATATGTAAATATAAGCTCATTTGCAAGGGCAATAACCTCAATATACCAAGCATCCTGATAAAGCCTCTGGAGGCTATATTGTTATTGCTAAATTAATACAGCTAGAATCCTAGTGCTGACAAAGCAGATGTTTTACATGCAAATATTTGTCTTCTGGTTTTTTTTTATGCTTATGCCTGCCCCAAATCAAGATTTGATGAATATCTACATGAGAATGCTAATTAATTCACTAGTAGAAACAGGAGGGAATTATATAGGTAATGATGCCATAAAACAGCTCCGAACCAAGGTATAAGTATGTGCTGTGTATTTATTTGTTGGTTTGTTTGGAATTATTGCTGAAAATATTTTGGACTAATGAATGATACTCTTGCTTCTACAATCACATAAGGATAAAAATTTAAATTTGTCTGTCCTGGGAATTTAAAGGCTTCTAAATAAGTCTTTTAAATTATAGTTTCAAGGCACTTAAAATTTAATTAGTGATTCTTTCTGTATTACCTGAAGCTGTATCATTTTAACAGCTTTCTTAAGCCCACGGAGTTTTCTTTTTAAATCTGTAAAACCGAAAGGAAGTTGCTTATTTTCCAAACATTCTCTTGTCTCAACATACCTCTCTGTCAATGAGGATCTATTGCCCCACCTGTTATTCAAAATATTATAATTATAAGGCACACTAATATATATAATAGAACATTATGGAACAGAAAACAGATTCCAGAAAGAGAAGGCATCTCAAATCATTACGGAAGATGGACTATTCACTCAATGGGGGCACTTGGATATGAAAATGGAAATGATAAATCTAGACAGTGATTTTGAAGTGTAGCATTTCTTTTTTGGTCCTTTTTTAGGATTTTCTCCATTCGCCTTACCTGGCCCATGTATGCTATCTACTTTATCCCTTAGAGCCCTCACCATATTACTCATAGTTACTTTAAATTTTTGACCTGATGATTCCAACATCTCTGCTGTATCTCAGTCTGGTTCTGATGCTTATTCTATTTAAACTGTGTTCTTTTACCGTTTACTGTGTCTCTTAACTCTTCCTCAGTCGCTGGATATGATGAACTCAGTAACTGGAACTGCTGTAAATAGGCCCTGAGCAATGTGGTTGTGAGGTTTGGGGGGAAGGGAAGCCTCTGTAGTTCTGGGATTCTGTCTGAGTCTTTCAGTAGCGTCTGCCTCCTGGCCTGTGACCTTCACAAATGCCTCTCACTCCCTGCCCGTCCTCCACACTTTCGATGGGAAAGGATGGCTAGTGTGCACTGTATTTGAGTATTCCCTTCCCCCAGGTCAGTCAGGTTCTGTTTCTCTGAGGGCAGGTCTTCTTCAGAAGGACAGAATACTCTGTCATATTTCAAAATGGTTCATTTTCCTCTCCTCTTGCCAGGAGCACAAGGAGATTTTTCTTCACTCTCTATGGTGAGAGCCTGGCAGACCTGGACGGGGTAAAACTCACAAAACAGCGAGGCTCCCCTATTGACGAGATCCCCATGGAATTTTTAACTCAGACTTGTCCAGACTGAGCCTCATTAATTATATCCACTCATCAATTAACCGTTCAGGTTTTCCCATCGAGGCGCTGGTTCCCCCAGGAATTTCTGCTCTGGTGTGTAGTGATTGTCTAAATCTGTCTGTCTGATTTTAGGGGCAGGGCATGTCCTGTGACCTCACTTCTTTTGGGATCTCAGGAGGTTTGTCGATTTTTCAGTTGGTTTCAGCTTTTTTACTTGTTAGGACAGAGTGGCAACCGCTGAGCTTCTTTCTCTTTTTCTAGTTTAGAAAATCTTAACATTAGGATTGCCCATTCTTTAACTGTTTATTTGAATCTGTTTTGAGGCTGAAGTCCCCCCCCCTTCCTTTTTTTTTCCTGAGGGAGGAATGGCTCTATATTTTGACTGACTTCCATTTTTGCTATGGTTATGAGTTTATAAAGCTTTGCTACTTTTTCTGAAACAATTTTGGTCATGGACATTTTTACCAAAAGAAACTGTAATTTTATGCATTATTGCCTTTTAATTTTTAGATTTTACTCCCTATTTTTTTTCATATCGAGCTTTCACCCCCAATGTTGTATGTGTCAGTCTCTCTCCTTTCCTTGTGATCAGACTTGCCAAAGACTATTGGTCTTTTCTAGGATCGAGGTTTCATTTTCCCATGTGTTTTGTGTTTCATCTATTTCTCTTTTCATCTGTATTGAGTTCTTGAAAGTTTTAGGATATTATTTAATTATACTTATTGATTCTTGGGGTGTATTTATCCTTCATTTGTTTTAAATAATTATTATGTTCCAATAAAGGCATTAATTGGGAGAAATGTTTTTTACCCTCATTTAGTTCATTTCCAAGGAACTGCAATTTTGGTTTTGCTTTCCTTATTAGTAGGTGTTCAAAGAATGATTTCAAACAAGGATGCATATTTCTTGGGGATGGTGGGGCAAGATGGGAAAGACAAAGGTTTTGTGATTAGCATCTGTTTTTGATTCATTTTGGGGCAAGAGGTTGACCATATGGTTTCCTTCTTTGTGTAATTATTTGTTTCTTTCTTTGTGGCCTCATGCCTGGTCCATTTTTTAGGATCTTCTATTAGTGTTTGGAAACAATAAATATTATTTGTGAATTGATTACAACATATGGTGTTTTGGTTATTCAAGTCTTCCTAAATTTTAGTTATTAATTTTCTTTGTGTACATCTAACAAGGTGTCATAAATTCTATAAGCATGATTGGATTAACATGTTTTATTTATATTAGTTTTTACTTTATGTATTTCCACCTGTGCTTGGTATATAAAATGAGGTTCATTAATTTTGTATCTTTTTACATTAAGATTTGCCTCTTTTTATATTACAAAAGAATTTCCCTTTAGTCTTTAAAAATATAACAGGATTTATTCTTTCATCATTATAAAGTATTCCACTGCATTTTTTTTTTCATTTTTAACTTTAGTATCTTTTACTTTAAATTTCATATTATCCTTTATTAACATTGCCATTATTCTTTTTTTGGCACTTGTTTGATATACTCCTGTTCATCCTGTATATTCAACTTTTCTTAGAAATTATTATTAGAGGTGATTCTTGTATAAAGGATGTGGCGATATATATATATATATATATATATATTAAGATTTTATTTATTTGAGATAGAGCAAGCAAGAGAGCAGAAGCAGGGGAGCAGAGGGAGAGGGAGAAGCAGGCTCCCCACTGAGCAGGGAGCCCAATGTGGGAGTCTATCCCAGGACCCTGGGATCATGACCTGAGCTAAAGATAGATGCTTAACCAACTGAACCACCCAGATGCTCCTATATTTTATTTTTTAAAATAATCTTTAGATATCTATAGTTGAATAAAATTTCAACTTGGTCATATTTAATACTTTATATATTTTATATTATTCCAATATTATTTGTTTCTCAAAAGCCATTTGAATGAAAATTTTAAGTTTCAAAAACATCTTATAGAATAATAGAATTTATATAAATTCTTAAGAACACACTAAAAACTGAATAATACAATGAGTATAATGATTACAAGAGGGGAAAAGGGGGGAAATTTATTGATTCAAGGGGAAATTGGCTTACTATATAATGATTTAGTTTTTCTAAAATTTCTAGAAGCAATACAATAAAATGTAATCCCAGGTAATGGAATTTAGATGATTCTCCCAATATTTTTTTAATGCCTCATGAGTTTAAAACAATTTTTCTTGAATTGACTTAGAAAGCAATAAATTGTTTTTAAATATATTCTTCATTTGAATCACTTCCCAACTAAAAACATATTAGTAAGTATTGACCATGATGGATTTATTCTGGGAACTGTGGAAAAGAAGTAAGTTAAAGGTAACTGAGATTTCTTACCCGAGTTTACTGGAAGAATAGCAGTGTTATTTATGGGAATGACAAAAATTTAGACAAATGAAGTTATACGTGATGACAAATTGTTGAATTTATTAAACCTGAAAGTCATTTGAAACTCAGGATTAATGTCAAATTAGATTATGTCAACATTAGGGAAACGATGTTTGAAAACTACATACACATACTTCAAATCATACTTATAGTTTAAAAGTGCATATGTATAGTTTATATATGCAAACATATATAGTTTAAAAAGTATATGTAAAGTTTACATATATATTTAAACATATAAGTTTATGTATGGCTTTAAAACATATGTCATTCATATATGCATAGCAGTAGGAGTGACTAATAATGACAGAATTGCAAGAAGGACAGCTGAATAAGCCCTGGGATTGTTACCCAGAAGGGTGGCCTCTGAGAACTATCTTGAAGGCTACATAGGGGGCCGGAAAATCCTACTCCTGGCATCTGCAATAAGCCAGGTCCCTTATTGGGGGAATATCTGAATCCTATCTTGGTGGAAAAATAGATCATCTGGGGCTACCTTTTTTTGGTTATGATACTAAAAATCAGGACTGTATCCTTCTTTTAAGAAGCCCAATGTATTATGTGCTTCGTTGGTTAAAAGACATAGAACAGGGGCGCCTGGGTGGCTCAGTCGTTAAGCATCTGCCTTCGGTTCAGGGCGTGATCCTGGGGTCCTGAGATCGAGCCCCGCATTGGGCTCCTCCACTGGGAGCCTGCTTCTTCCTCTCCCACTCCCCCTGCTTGTGTTCCTTCTCAAAAAAAAAAAAAAAAAAGACATAGAACAAATGGAGATTATCTGTTGATTAATCAAACTCAGGAATTGTTAATCTTCTTTTTTTTTTTTTTGTAAGATTTTATTTATTTATCTGAGAAAGAGAGAGCACGAGCAGGGTGAGGGGCAGAGGGAGAAGCAAACTCTCCGCTGAGCAGGGAGCCCGATGTGGGGCTCCATCCCAGGACTCCAGGGCTCCGGGATCATGACCTGAACCGAAGGCCGACACTAAACTGACTAAGCCACTCAGGCACCCCTCAACCTTCTGTGACCATTTGAAGTTTAAGATATTCATAACAACAACAACAAAAAGTTTGTATTACAAAGAATACTCATTATGTTTAAATGGAATTATCACCATATGAAAAATTTTTGATAGAATACTATTTACATGTATTATTATTAATACTTTAAATAACATGATTTAGTACTGTATCTAATAATGACCATAATTGTGAAATAAGAATAAAAATAACCAGTAAAACAAGTGGAGAGAAAAATCAGTAAACATGTAGAATCTAAAAAACATTATCAGCAAACTTTATCTAACTATTATTTATAGGAAACTCCATCCAACATGAACAAAACATCACTTTGTTTCAAAAGCACATGGAATATTTTGTAGTTAGACCATGTTCTGGGCTGTAAAGGTAGCCTAAACAAATTTTAAAAGAGCTAAAATTATACAAAATATGTTAAGCAATTAAACTAGAAATCAATAATAGAAAGATATCTTAAAAATCTCCAAATATTTGAAAATTAAACAATGCACTACTAAATAACTTATGGATTAAAGAAGTTAAAAGAGAAATTAGAAAATCTTTTGAATGGAACAAAAGTAAAAACATGACATAATTTGTGAGATACAGCTAAAGCAGTGCCTTAAATGAAATTTATGGAATTAAATGCTTCTTTTAGAAGAGAAAGGACTCAACTCAGTCATCTAAATTTTCAATTAGAAAAACTTTGAAATGAAGAACAAATTAAACCCCCATCAAGTAAGAAGACAGAAACAATAAAGATAAGAGCAAAAATCCATAAAATTGAAAACAGTAGACAGGTAATAAAGCTCTGATCTTTGAAATGATCAAGAAAATTGATTAAACCCCTAGCTAGATCGATCAATAAAAAAAGAAGTCACCTATTATCAACATCAGGAATAAAAGAACATCCCTTCTACAGATATTGAAAAGATAATAAAGGACTGTAATAAATAATTGTATGTCCTTAAATGTGACAACATGAAGTACACAAATTATTTGAAAGATACAAAAAGCCAAATCACAGGTAGGAAGAAATACATACCAAGATTAATATTACATATTGTTTGGTTATATCTTATAAAGTTAAACATACATTATCATATGACCAGTGAACCCTCCTAGGCATTTCCCGGGAAAACCGAAAACCTACATTTATGCAAAAACCCACACATGGCTGTGTATGGAAGCTTTATTTATAATACCTCAAACTGGAATTGATACAAATGTACTCCAACCAAATGGAGAAAATGTCTACCAGATACCCAAGTCTGATTTTTTTTCAGTCGTGCTATCAAAGAATAATGGAGTTTGATGAAAAGAGTGGCTCATCCACGTTGCAATGTAAACAATTTCAAAACTTTGCATGTCTGAGACAAGTGCTGATATTTGGTATGCTGCAGAAATATTTTTTGTGTACTTCACATTTTGCCACAGAATATTAAAAAGATGTGTACACAATGGATTAGCTTTAATAAAAGTATTATTTTTTTTCTGCTTCATCAAAGACATTCTTGGGGCGCCTGGGTGGTTCAGTTAAGCATCTGCCTTTGACTCAGGTCATGATCTCAGGGTCCTGGGGTCGAGCCCCGAGCCCCAAGCCCCAAGTGGGGCTTCCTGCTCAGCCAGGAGTGTCCTTCTCCTGCTCTCCTTGCCCTTCCCCCCCCACTTGTGCTCCCTCTCTCACTCTCTCTCAATTTCAAATAAATAAAAAAAATCTTAAATAAATAAAACATTCTTACACAAAACTGATGTTTGCTTTACTGGTGACTGCAGGGCACTGAAGAGTGTAATTACTACTTGAAATTGGCACTATTGCCTTCGTTCCTGCGAGGGCGCCCGAGGTTTTGACCACCATTGCTTTTCAGTCATTACAACTGATGTCAACTTAATCGTTCAACATACATGCTGAGGCTCAAAACATTTACTTAATGCTTTTAATATTTCATCCCCATTGTGTCTGTGGCTTAGTAGTCACCTAAAAGAAGACTTCCTTCATTGGAGAGTTGGTGCAGAACTCGAAAATACAAGAGAAAGAGCCAGTTGATTCATGGCTATAGATCTGAACATTAAGGCAAAAGTACAATTCCACACGTGGGGTATTAACCCAGCCTTCACGTCTGTATCTAAATCTTTAATACAGTGAACGACTTCATAGTGGAAGGTGTCAGTGTCATGATTTACTTTACTTACTGTTTTTTTTTTTTTTAAGATTTATTCATTTATTTGAGGGGGTGGAGTGGGAAGGGGTAGAGCAAAATGGAAAGGGAGAGAGAATCTCAAGCCCACATTGCACTGAGCTCAGAGTCTGACATGGATCTGGATCTCAGGAACCTGACATCATGGCTGAAGCAGAAACCAAGAGTCAGAGGCTCAATAGACTGTGCCACCCAAGCGCCCCTTATTTTACTTACTGTTCATTGTGCAGGCATTCACCAATGCCAGCTGTACATGGCTTTGTTGTTTTCTGAGCTCTTGTGTGTGCGTCTCCAGTCAATATGATAACTTACCCTGTAAGACACTTCGATGGCTTTTTCATTTCTAGTTTGAAAGCTATAACAAATGATTTTTGGATCTTAAAGAGCTTATCACATTTATGTTTGACAAATTCAGTTCTTTTTCTTTAATGACTGATCTCAAAATGACGCCACAGCTGAGCTAGGGCAATAATACCACTCAAAAATGCTCTGTAATGGATGGTTACGTGCAGTAGGTTACTTTTTCACATATGTAAAGCTTGGAGAATAGATTTCATTATGCTTTTGTTCCTTATTTAGAGTTTTGTTCATTTTCTTTGGAGTAGATTCTTCACTTTCATGAGTCAGAGAACTTGGTGACCCCAATTTCCTTTTCAGCATTTTTAGATGCTAAAACAGTGGCATTTTGGGTAAGAAAAGCAAGTCTACTCTTCCTTTTGAAGTCTACAAAGCATCTTTAAGTATAAAAAATAAATTTTTTTATTTTATAATGAAGTATTAAGTGTTAATATATTAATTCTGTAAGTATATGAGATGATATATGTAATTATATATAATATATATTATTTAGGAAATTTTTGAAAAAATAATATTGCAAAACAAAACAACAGAGTGTACGTATATTTTGTAAGATTAATTAATGTAGGGTCCCGTATTGGCTCAGGAACCAGTGAAGACTTTTAGAGTGGGGATCATGTTTTATTACATCTTAGGTTCATGTGGAAAGTAAATATCATTTCTTCCTTCATCTCTTCTAGAGAGAAAAGACAGAAAGTAAAGCATGCATGACAGAATACCTGCTCTAGGCCAAATTAAGGAGATGACAATTTTGTTTCTCATGCCACATTCACTTAAGTATATGCATAAGAACAAGGTCTCTCTCTCTCTCTCTCTCTCTCTCTCACACACACACACACACACACACACACTCATAGAAATCAAGGTTGCCTCTCATTCCTTTTTTCAAAAAATATATTTTATTTATTTATTTATTTGAGAGAGAGAGATAGAAATAGTGAGAGATAGAACATGAGCAGGGGAGAGAGGGAGAAGCAGGCTCCCCACTGAGCAGGGAGCCTGATATTGGGCTCGATCCCAGGACCCTGGGATCATGACCTGAGGTGAAGGCAGACGCTTAACCCATTTAGCCACGCAGATGCCCCTGCCTCTCATTCCTACCAGACATTGTTCTTAAGTAGGTGCCAGCTTCTTTGCATGAATATGCCAGTTGACATCATCAGTTCATCGGATTCCTCTCAGGAAAATCTATATGCGAGTAATGGACCCTTCCAACTTTAGCACATATTTATGATGAAAGGCATATCTTAATCCATAAAGTAGAATTTAATAGGAATAAGTAGTGGTTTTTTTTAATAGGCAAATCTTTGAGCCTTTAGATGCAACTTTTATATGTAATTTTGATCAAAGAAGGGCTATCTTTTCACTTTGCTTAGAGTTTTTTTCTGTTTTGTTTTGCAAAAGAGCTTTTCTTCAGACATATCTTAGGTTATTCATTTTCCTGTATTTGGTATGGTCACATCAATGAGAATATAAATTATATGTATGTTAATTATATATATGTGATCATATCTAATTACATTTCTAAAAAATGTACTCCTGCTCTTTTTCCTCATTTATCAGTTTATATCATATAAAGAATTCCTACAAGAACATATGGGAAGTTAGCTCACTTGTAAACTCCTCTCCACATGATTTTCCTTTATTTTCTCAACACAACAAAACTTTTGTTTTTAGTTTAGTTTATTAGTTTAAATATTTCTTATGTATTTTTTCATTCAAGAATTTGTTGTAGCTTGTATAGTTACTGTCAAGATTAGTTTCACTTCAGTTATTCAGACTTTTTAATATCTTGTTTCTGTGCTCAAAGTTAGTTTTTATACACAATGATTTCCCTCTTTTGATAAATAATGCTTTTTGTCTTCACTGGTAGTGGTGTTAATGGTTCTTTTTTCCTTGAAGGTGGTATGTATGCTCTACTTTTTGATTGTTGCAACTGAGAGTGTCACCAACATCTATGAAAGTTATTCTTTATTCATAATATTATTCCTCTTCAGTACTAAATGCTTTGATCTATTGCTTTCTGGCATGTAGTTTTGCATAGAGAACTTTGAAACTAGTATACTCAAACCTCCTTCCCAATTTTGATAAATAATACATTTAGAAGCATGTTTATAGGATTTTTTCAAACTCTGTGAAATTGAATAAAGGAAACCTCATTTAAAATAGATTTGGGAGGCCAGAAGGGAAAACTCTCACATACCAACTTACTGTCAATTAGAGATCCAACAGGAACAAACAAACTTCTCATTTTCTATTAGGAAGAAGCCAAATTTACTACCACAGCAAGAAAAAAAAAAGATTTTCTCCTTGCCCAGCAACAGCCCAGCCAATGAGAAACTGCCAAACCTCAGCCGAGGAGAGACAGTCACCATCCTGAATGCTCACTTTCTCACTCCAGTGGACTTTCATTCGAAACAGCCCCTCCCAACTTCTTCCTTTTTCTCCATAAAGTAACATTCCTCTCCTTTTTTCTCTGGACTTGCCTATGATTTTGCCATAACTTTCATGTCTTGAAATTACAATTCCTCTGCCATCCCTGAAAATACCCATTTTGCTGACCAAATAACTGGCTGTTTTATTTTCAAGGCTGACAACTCATATAAAATTCATAATTATTGATTATGTCTTTGAATATATCTTTTATATCTAATTTTGATCAACAAAGGATCATTCCTTCATTTTGCTTAGAAATAACATTCTTTAGCATAGAGCCTTTCTTCAGAAATGTCTGAGATGATTTATTTTGTTTATTTAATCTAGTCATTCCATCTGGATTACAAATTTCTAGAGATACAGGCATTTTGTTCCCTGATATGAATATGTATTAGTTTCCTATTGGTTGCATCTATTTCCCCTTATTCCTCTGTTTGAAATAAATTTCAGCCTCCAGAATACTGAATACATTTTTTAATGTGTTAATACTATTATAACTATTAGATGAGCTTTAATTCTGTGTTTTGAACTTTTAGCTTCTTTGCAATGTTCTCTTATTTCACCCTGTTGCCTTTTCGTCTCAATCTGTGCTCACTTGGCTTTCTTCACTAACTCTAAGGGAAATACATCCTTGTATGCTTTTTCAAAGATTCCAAATAAGTACCTGGAATTTTCTTCTTGATCCTTCAGAACACTATTTTTGGAGAAACTTTCCTTTAACTCTTAGAGATAATAGCTTGCTTTCACTTACATACAGTGCCAGAGGCCAATGTTAATATAGTTCCTCATTTCTAATTCTTGAAAAATTGAGATCTGTTAAGACTATTGTTTGTTAACAGACAGTAACCTTCTTTCATTTATGCTACTGAAAGAAAGGTCTTGAACTTTAAAAACCCAATTTACAGTCTAATATCAAGTTATTTGTAAGCTTAACCAAGGACACTTCTCTTTCACAGTGATTGTATCTTTTCTTGGCATTATTCCCTAAATAGTTTAAATGTCATTTTTCACTGTAGTATAACAAACCCTTAAAAATTTTGCAGATAATAGGTGTAAAGCTTAAAGAATTTTCAGAGGAAAGACACCCAAGACATAACAAGGGAATAAAAAAATAGCATTAATAAACCCTACAAGCCTTTCTTTGTGACCTTCTTGGTCACTAACCGCCCCCCCCCCAGTAGAAAATACCCGACTTGTAATGCCATAGACAACTTTTGCCTATTTTTCAACTTTATACAAATGGAATATTATATTTTCATGTCTGACTTCATTGGCTCACAATTATAGCTGTGAGATGTTGCATGCAGGTGCTCTTCATTATTCTCATTATGATGCAGTATTTCATTGTATGAATGTATTTGCTCTGGACTGAGTGTTTGTGTCCCTCGAAATTGACATGCTGAAGTCCTAATCTCTAACATGATGGCATTTAGAGGTGGGGCATTTGGGAAATAATTGGGTTTGGATGAAGACATGGGGATGGAACCCGTATACCATGATAGGCATTGTGCTACTGGGGTTCTTTCCCCTGAATTTGCCCCCCATTCTCAATTTCCCAGAGTGTAGTAGCAACTGGGGGAAACTTCCAAAGTAGCCAGTGTACCACTTTCGTTCATCCTACCTTTTGTTTTAGCCTAGTTGTGCTTTGAGGAGTTGCTTATTGCAATTAATGCTGTGAAATTGTAGGAACAATGGAGATGAGAGTGTGAGAGGAGTTTGACATTATTGTCTTTTTGCCAATAAGCTCTTGCAGGGTAGACAGATGATTATTCGTTTTTTTTAGTAGTTAAAGATGCCAGGTCTCTAAGTCAAGAATTGGAGAGAACTTTAATAGTGTGCTATAAATTGCCCGAGTCTTATGAAACAAATCCTAAATGTGCTGTTATATAAGTTCTGGGTAAAGTTATTTAAATCACGTGCCTTCTTTTCAGTGTAAATTTCATTTTCAGATATAGAAATTGTGTGTTCGTATTACTCTTCACTGTGTTTGAATGGTATCTTGGAGCACTGCTTTTGCTTGCTTAATTTTTTTTTTTTTAAGATTTAGTTTTTAAATAATCTCTACACCCAATATGGGGCTCAAACTCACAACCCCAAGATCAAGAGTTGCATGCTTTACCAGGTGCCCTGAGCCAGCCAGCCAGGCACCCCTGACCCTCTTGTTTATTTTTTAAATGTCCTTAGTTATTTTAGTGGGAAATGTCTCCCCCATTTTCCTTAATGCCAACTATTTCTGTCTCTAAGGATCTCTATATGAAATATTGCAAAGCCGGAGGCACTCTGTGTGTGTTTAAGCACGTGCGTGCCTTTGCTAGAACGGTTTCTTAAGAAATAGTCTGACAGATGATGATGTGAGCCTGAATGAAAATCAGTCTCATAACTTTAGGAAGTACTAAAGAGAAATTCAAGCATCACTTCATCAAAGTAATTTAGTAATAAAAAATTCAGGAGAGGCTAGTGACCTGGAAAGGAGTATAATTGATAAATGCAGTGAAGATATAGAATTTAATGTAGCTTTTGATTGAATAAACTGCATTAATGTCAATAAGGAAATACTCAAGTTAGAAGCCAAAGCTCAATGAAAAATCTAAAAAGGTATTTAACCCATTTCCATACATTTTCACTATGTCATTGAATTAAAACACTAAGCCAAGAAGGTTAAAATAGAAGTTTCTTATTTTTTAAAGGGTAGAGGAGGGTAAATGATTAAAATGAATTATGTTTCATTTATGGTCTTTCACAGGAGACTGAATTAATTAAGACCAACCTTATGGCTGATTCATTTTAAGACTGATTTTTAAGATTCTAATGTATGTAATAATATTAAACCAAGCAAGGATCAGCTTGTTATTTGCCAATTTTCTTTTTCTTTTTCTAATCCTTAGTACTCTATTCAGATTATAACTGCAACGTATCTGATAGTGTTACCTTTAAAGAATATGAGAAATACAAAATCTAACTACTGTGTATGTCTAAGGGTTTTTAAAATATTTTTCTCTAAATATATTTATTTGATTTTTAAATCAAGGCTGTGATGCATTCCATAAGGGTTTCAAATAAGGTTTAGTTTAAATATGAATTATGAAATTTTGAAAATATTTGCATTTGAAAGTTAGTGGAAATGAAAAATAGCGAACATCTAAGAAAAAATGCAACACAGTCAATACTTGCTTGAAATATGCCATGGCTAAGAGTGTGCTTCTTTTAAGTTGATCTTTAGAGTAAAGCATTACTGAGCACCTGAGCCAATGCAGTAATAACCTCAGATCCATTATCTCTTTCTGAGAGACCAAAAGAGGCTTCTTGACAACCAGACACAATCAGCACTTCACAAGCACTGCTGATCTGAACAAAATATTAGACACATCCTATTAACTATTTGATTTTCCCGCTTCTTTGGTCGTTTGAAGATTGACCGTGTCAAAATACATTCAGCGTCTCCTCCAAAAAAATACCTCTATGAGCCTGCGTAGGCTTATTCCTTAGAAGACTGTGAAGCCAGCAAAACTGTGTTTTCAGTTCCAGGGGTTTCACATGAATTGACTCAAGATCACTTTGGGTATATGATTCACTTGAACCATTTTAAGAATAAAAATATATTAACGTTGATTCCTTTAGACCTAAATACTCAAACAAATTGGATTATCAGAGTTAGAACAAAGAGCAAAATTAATTGAAAGAGAAAATAACGCTATAGGCCAAGCACATGGAGTTTTCATCATTTGTCCTTGTTCTTCTCCTCATCCTCCTCCTTTTCCTCTCCCTCCTTCATTTCTTCTTCTTAATTATTAAGTAAATTAAAATGTTATACTGAAAAATATTCACTTAATGCAAAAGAAGGCATTTAATGACAGACAGAGAAACCTAGAGGACAGGAAATGTATGTAAAACACAAACTAAACTATAAGCCATAAATCCAAATACACACACACGCATGCACACACATGCACACAGATACAGAACATTAAATGTGAATGGATCAGACAACCCAATCGAAAGGCAGAGCTTGTCAATATGGTTAAAATAAACAATATTCTATTATATGATATCTATCAGAGACACCCTGTATTTAAAGATATAAATTGAAAGTAAAATGATAGAAAAAATATACAAACAGAAACCACAAAAAACTAGAGTGGGTATACTAATATCAGATAAAACAGACTATAAAACAACAAAGAAGTGTTATTAGAGATGAAGAAAACCAGATAAAAAGGGAGTCATCTGAATATCTATGAAAAAAGAGGAACAGAAGTTCATGCATACCTAGGCATGAGCTGAAATCTTGCTAACACTTCTAAAATTTTGGCTGGGGGTTATTTGTCTAAAGACAGGCATAACAGGAATAAACTTAGCTCAAAGATTTAAATCCAACTTAGGATTCTCAATAGTTGTGCAGATTAAGTTGATTTCAGTGTTGCCAGAGTCTCTGGACTCTAATGTGAAATGCAACGTCATTTAGGGCCTAACAATTTTTTTTTCCCAATTTTTCTTCAGCGATGCCTGCAACTCAGTTAAAAAATCATGCATACAAGGAGGTAAGGCAGCATGAAGAAACCCAAGAGAGACAATAGAGCAAGAGAAATGGAATAATAGACAAGCTTAGAAGAGCTTATTTTGAGCCACTTTATAGCAATATACAGGAAAATTTAGATAAAAATCTAAAAATCACTGGTAAAATATTAGTAAAACTTATGAGGACAATGAAAAAGAAATCTGAATTATAACTAAAGCCAGATTCAATTAACAGTCAACAATCTTTCTACACAGAAAACTCCACACAAAGTTGGATTCGCTGATGAATTCTATCAGACATCTGTCTAACAAGTAATCTCAGCTTTAACAGCTAACAAGCTTTCCCAGATTTAGAATAAAAATAACTGAGTTTCCTCTATTTTATGAAGCCGATCGGGACCTTAATACTTAAGAACAGAAAACTAAAGGAAAATCCCAAGGCCAATGACTTTTAAGGACATTCATACAAAAATCCTAAGCAAAATATTTGATAGTAAAGTGAAAAATGTACAAAGGATAATTTATCATGGGTCAGTTGGCCTTCAGCAGGACTGCATTTAAATTAATTAATGCAATTTGCCACATTGCAAATTCAAGCAAAAATAAATCATCATCATTTCTATATAGTTTTAATTGCTTGCTGCTCACCCTGTTGTTAAGAAAGTAGTAATTCCTACCCTAAAATGACGGAGATGGCCAAAAACAGCTTTGAGGAGGGAGGCCCAAACCATGTAGGGCCACACGGGGGTTATGCTTGGGAACAGAGTGAAGAAGTGGGGGCTGTGGGAGAGAAGTTCTGCAGAATCAAGAGGGTGGGTGCCCCTGGTTTCTATGTGATGACATAATGGGCTTGTTGAATAATTCCACGGACTGACAGGGAACAGATGCTTACCCTCCAAGAGAAGCAGGAGCTGTACCTGGTACATTTGGTGAGGACAGTTGCTTGGCTAGGGGACCTCATCCTTGCAGGCAGAATGGGAGGGGACCTTGGAGTTAGGACATTTGAACTGCCCTTGATTTTACCAGATGACAACACGTCCTATTGAACCTTAACTTTAGGCCTCACACCACAAATACACGAAGAGGCATTTTTATATAGAGGGTCAGGTTAGGGGAAGCTGTTTATTTAGAATAAATTGTATGGTAATGTGTTCTTTTTAGCTATACTATGAACAATCATATTGAAACTCTACACCACTTAGTTTTATCGAGAAACAAGGGAGAAGTTTGCAAGAGGGGTTAAGAGAAATGTGTAGGTTGCAATAATAAAAATGATGCAGGCAGGCCGGGTCGGAGGACCCAGATGAGGGGGGTCCCACGGGACCAGCCAAGGGTCTTTGGTTTCATGCAGGAAGGAAATCAAATGTGAACCAGCAGGAGGTGAAAGCAGAGTTGATTAAAGATAGACTTGGAAAGGAAGGGGTTTACATTGAAGATTGTGGTCTGGCGCATGTGTCCTCTCAGGCATCCAGAAACTGATCAGAATGAGGACAAGGTCCAGTGTCCATCCTAAGTCACTTGTTCCCTGAAGCCAGGGGGTCTTGGCATCGAGATGTGTAGTGCAGGTGGTCTGACATAGGCATGTGGTAGCTTCCTTGAGTCATTCTCACCTGGTCCTTCCTTAGATGTTATCTATTCTAGAGAAATCATTAACTTCTTGTCCCTCACAAGGACATGTGCTATTTGCATTCTGAGGCGTGTGTAGAGTGGGGGGGAAGTGCAGGGCCTAGCAAGAATAGAGGCTGGACAAGAAGCAAAGGGGAAAGAACAGCGGGATCCCTTGGGCTTCCCCGTCTCAAAATCACAGTTTGCGGTTGTGTCTTTTTTTCTCACTTCCCCGTCTCCATTTCATCTTTCATCAAGAGTTTCTGGTGTTATTAGTGATTTCTGTAAGAACTCATCTCATGAAAGGTATAACTCATGTAACGTAAAGTGCATGCAAATGAAAACAGGTGAGGTAAGTAGATTGTGGTAAATTTGTTTCTCTGACCTACAGACCAGGTAAAATATGACATATGGCAACACATTTAATGCAGACAAAACACAGCTGGATTTAAGCAAAATATTGAAGATTACATTTAATTTTCCCAATTCTTGCTAAAGTGATCTCCTCAGGGCACTCACTGTTATCTCCTCACATCAGGGCCTGTTCTTACTGCTGATATGCCTAATGTTTAAGATAATCTACTTTTCCTAACTCCCCATTGATGAATAAATCTGGGAGATGTAGTTTGGAGAACTAAGCATTGGAATTTTCAAGAAATTTTAATGATTTATAGGAGCACAAATAAGACTACTTGACGTTTTGGGGTGCCCTGGGTGGCTCAGGGCGTGATCTCAGGGTCCTGGGATTGAGCTCAGCGTCCCGCTCCCTGCTAAGTGGGGAGTCTGCTTCTCTGTCTCCCTCTGCTCCTCCTCCCCTATCTCCCTGCTCATGTTCTGTCCCTCAAATAAATAAATAAAATCTTTTTTTAAAAAAAAGACTACTTGAAATTTCTATTATTCCAGAAATATGGTACACATATTAGCATCCCTGCACTATTTTGCCTCTTTACTTATACCTATCAAAAGTTAGCTGGCCTGGGGTGCCTGGATGGCTCAGAGGGTTAAGTGTCTGCCTTCTGTTCAGGTTATGATCTCAGGGTCCTGGGATCAAGCCCCATATCAGGCTCCGTGCTCAGTGGGGAGTCTGCTTTTCCTCCCTTGGTCTGCTGCTCCCCCTGCTTGTCCTCTTTCTCTTTCTCTGTCAAATAAATAAATAAAATCTTTAAAACAACAACAACAAAAGTTAGCTGTCTTGTAATTATGAAGACAGAATGAATATGAGTAGATAACTCTTACTAAAGATTACTGGTTGTCAGGGTTTTCAGAATGTTTAAAATATTTTACCTATTAACTCTAATGATTGTCTAGTGAAATTTATAACAGAGGGAAGTTACAAAGCTGTGTTTTCCTGTAATTAAACGTTGAAATGTTTCCAAAGTTAACATGTTTATCTGACTTCCCTAACAGACATAGACACATTTAAAGGATGAGTACTCCGTGACCCACAATTTAAAAAATCATCAAAGTATTAATCCATTAGTTTGAAATTATTTTGTATATAAACTCCTTGAATTTGACTCCTTTAACAATCATAACCAGACATATTATTAATGATGATCTAATTCTGCAGAAGTGGCCTAGACAGTTTTCTTCCACTTAATGCATGTTTTATATGTTAATTTGGAAAATAATTAGATCAATAATTAAATATTAGTATTTAAAATGTAGAGTGGAGTAGCACTGAGGGCTAGAACATGGTTTAATTTTTAAACAAGGACTTTCATATCTACTCTTGAGACAAAGAAATATTTTTCGACTTATTTTTACTATCTATGAGGAAACTGAAATCACTTTGAATAATCACCATGCACTGTTTATGAAATATTCTTTACCATGAGTTGGTTATCACAACTGGCAAAGACATATTTGAATATATTGTGGATTATTAGTCTTTGAAATTGACTTGAACTGTGTGCAAAATGCCAGATGTGGTTCATATAACATGTCACTATTAATTAGGTAGAAAATTCCTGCTGAGCAGCTTATTGTAGGCAAAATAAATGGTTTTCATTAACTAGTAATTAACCTGGCTACATTATGAAGGTCAAAAATTAGTCTATGGTATACAACAACTTACCTACATATTTCAAAAGATAAATTTATCAATCTAAATACTCTCTGGACAATACAAATAATGACAGAGGCAGAATCACATAGGTCAATAAACAATTGTAAAATTCCAAATAGAGTAGAGTTACATATAGTCAGAAGAAAATAAACTTTTACTGTGTATCTTGTATTACCACTTATGTCATTATTTCATTTTCTGTAGAAATGTAAAAGATAATTCTATTATGTCCAAGTTTTATCCAAGGAATTAGAGGTCCAGAGATGTCATTTTTCCTACACCATAAATAATATGAGAAATACCTGGTAAGTGATCCCTTTTGGTGGTCTACTAGCTGCCAAATTTGTACAGTCCTAGTAGCAGTGAAAAGTAATTTAAAAAGAAATAGATGCAAAGCCTGGTATGTGAGTACTTACATAATAGATTAAACAATTAATGTATATATTCATGAATAAATAGGGGTGCCTGGGTGGCTCAGTTGGTTAAGCATCCAACTCTTGATTTTGACTCAGGTCATGATCTCAGGCTCTTGAGATTAAGCCCCACATCAGGCTCCATGCTCAGTGGGGAGTCTGCTTACAGATTCTCTCTCTCCCTCCACCCCTCCCCCCTAAATTGAAGAATAATTAAAAAATAATTTAAAAAATGAATAACTAGGCAAGCATACTTTTTCATAAAGACTTTGTTAATTCTATATATATAAAATTTGAAATGGTAGAAATTATATGGTAAAAGTAACAAATCATGGAATAGATAGAATAGAGTTCATGCCATAGTATTGCAACAAAGATTAGAAAAGTGAATATTTAGGCATCGTTTTTAATATTTAACTAAAAAATGATGACTGTATGTTGAGCCAATACATTTATATATTGCAATTTGATCACCACTTTAGCGTTAGCTAACACCTCTATCATGTCACATGATTATCATCTCTTTGTTGCAGTAGGAACAATCAAGACCTGTCTCTTGGCAACTTGGAAATGTATAATCCAGTAATGTTGACTACAATCACTGTGCTGTACATGTTGTACACTTCCAACTCGCACAATGTTACATGTTAATTATATCTCACTAACATAAAAGAAAACAGGTCCCACTAAATCCAATAAAAAGCAATTCTCTCTTTGTAAATAAAACATGACAGTTTCTGGAAAAAATGATGAAATTGTAATTTTGGCGAGAGGAAGGCAACAGGCAGAATATAATTTCTATCACTTTCATTTGGAGAATGTCTGTCAGCTTAATATTTTCTGATGAATTAGAATTTTTAAATAAAAAAGAGATGACTGCAAATAACCTTACTGTTTATTGGTTTATTTGTTGAGAACATAGAAAATACGCATATCTGTTTGTTTGCAGTCAAATTTTTTCATGATGTCAATTAAAAATACTATTTTCAATTTTTTTGACTCGTCATTTTGAGGAAAGAAATTAGAATGGAGGGGTTAATTGTTTTCTATAAGGTTAAGAAGAGCACAAAGTATGTTCACTGGCAAGGAGATAAATGAAATAATTCTGGTACCATGTAGGAGCTAGCTAGCTGTTCCTTAGTCTATGGAGAAAAGTGACAGCATCTTTCTGACTTTATTTTTATGTGTGTCTGTGCCTATCATAGAAGCAGAGGGGGTGGCAGCTGCAGAAATAATAAGCTGACAGAGATGCAGCCCATATTTGAAACATTCATCCACTGGGGTCATGATATTGAGGTCATTTAATGTCAGTAGGACCAATTGGGCAGGATATTATTAATGTTTGGCCATAGTGGCACACAGTAATAACTACCAGGCTGGAAACAGGCACCTCCTCCTTCCTGAGAACAAATGAGACTAATAGAGAGGCAAATGAAGTACTTGTGTTGGGTGCAAAATGTAAGGGAGTGTCAACGACTCCAGCAATCAAGACAAATCATATTTTAAATGCGTAATTTAAAAAATAAAAATCAATGCAAGAAATCTAAAATAATCAAGAATTTTAACATTGAAGATAATGAAAAATTTTAATACAATTAAAGAAAATATTACAAGTTAACTGCAGGCAAATACATAAAACGTAGTTTGAAAAGTATTTCCTTTAGAAGAAAATAACATTATCCAGAGTCTTTTTAATGTATGACTCAGAATGTCATTGCTACAATCTATACTGGTCAGGGTTCTCCAGAGATATAAACCTATAGGATACCAATCGATAAATAAGGGGACATTTATTATGGGCATTGACTCTGCCCATTATGGAGGCTGAGAAATTCTGCGCCATTTGCAAACTGGAGAACTAGGAAAACCAGTGGTGTAATTCAGTCTGAGTCCCAGAAGGGCCTGAGAATCAGGTGAGCTTATGATGTAATTCCCAATTCAAGGTTGAAGGAATAAGAGCCAGGGAGATCTGCTGGTGTAAGTCCCTGGCTTGAGGACCAGGAGCTCCAATGCCCAAGGGCAGGAGAAAATGAATGTCCTAACTCAAGAAGAAAGAGAAAGAATACAGCTTTCTCTACCTTTTTTTCCATTTGGGCTTTCAATGGACTGGGAGACGCCCACCCATGTAGGTGAGGGCAGATCTTCTCTCAGATTATTGACCCAAATGCTAATCCCTACCCTAAACACCTTCACAGCCACACCCAGAAAAAATGTTTACCAGCTATCTGGGCATCCCTTAGCCCATCAAGTTAACATACAAAATTAACCATCACACACAAAAACAAACAATATACCCATCACGTTATCCAAAATCAGTAGTCACGTGAGCCCTAGGAATAGAGATTCATACATGAGAACAAGACATCAGAGGAGACCACCCATGAGATGACCCAGATGTTGGAATGAGCAGATTTTCACAACAGGCATCACTATGCTAAAGAGTGTAAAAAAAATAAATAAAGTACATGAAAGTAGAGGAAATCTCAGGTGTGAAATGGAAACTAAAGAGAGAGGTTTATATAAAGGAATTGTCTCAAGTGAGGGTCAGCAAGTCCAGATCTAGAGCAAGCCAACTAATGGGCTGGAGATTCAGGGAAGAGTTGATGTTGCAGTCTTCAGTCAGAAATCTCCAGGCTAGAAACTCAGGCAGGGTTTCTTTTTCTTTTTCTTTTTTCTTTTTCTTTTTCCTAAAGATTTATTTATTTGAGAGAGAGAGTGAGCAAGAGCTCAGAACCTGAAGCAGGGCTCAGTCTCATGACCCTGAGATCATGACCTGAGCCGAAACCAAGAGTCGGAATTTTAACGGACGGAGCCACCCAGGCGCCCGGGCAGGGTTTCTGTGTTACATATAGCCAATCACATCTAAAACATGCCTTCACAACAACATCAAGAATGTGTTGGAGCAAACGACTGGCTCGTGGCCTAGCCAAGATGACACATAAAATTAGTCATCGCAAATGGTTGTCTTTTGATTTTTAAGTATAAATATAAGCAGTATGCACCAATGGAATGGGTAAATAAGTAACTCCCTCTTATGGACACTGTTCTGGTACTCTTTATCAGTATGGTATTTATTGATAGAAAACTAAGAGACACAAAAAGTGAAACAGGATAGAAGTGCTATTTTTAATTGATCATTGTTCAGTATATTTTTGAAGATTTTAATCGTCAAACACATTTAATTGTCAAATCAGTTATTCATGTTTTACACTTTTAAATTTTATAGTTTAAAACACCCATTTTTGGAGGTTTCATACACACTTCAGTTAGCATCTGCTCTCAGGGGTCCATCTTTCTGATGTGTCCAGGACGAAGGTCCTAAAGAGGTCCTCATTAGGGAGAATGTTACCTTAGTAAAAGCTCTGTCCTTTTCCTCCTCTCTGTATGTTTTTTATCCCCTAACATGTGAGGCGAGTCCAGTGAGCAACTGTTTGTAAGAGTCATGTGTTAGGAAGAGGCATGAGGAACTTTGAATGGTTCTAAAGAGCAGTGAAGAAATTCTCCTTAGCTGGAGTGCAGGTTGGGTCTGTGACACTTCAAAAACCTTACTGCTCTTTAGTCATTTATGAGGCAAGAGGAAAGGACATTATTAGAAGGGAAATAGGCTTTATTGCAACCACAGAGAGGGATGCTTTACAATTTGCCTCAGAAAAGTTTATTATCTCTCCAGTAATAAGTCATTCAAAATTAATTCTTCATTTATTTATTTGGCAATGACACAGAAGGAATATATTGTGAAGGTAAAACATACATGGCCCTTTTTGTCTATCACACACATTTACAAGCTTTAGAAGCAGAAAGCAATAAACTTTGACCCAGGAATTCCACAAATAGAGAAAAATACACTCTGGAGAAAATACGCACTGGAGAAAATCATGTTTACCCATTGTAGGAGAACTACATGAAGATCTCCAATCACCATTATTTTTAGTAGTAAAATTCTGGAAGCACTGCAAACATTCATCCATTGAAGAATGGATAAATAAATTTAGCATGATCAAACAATGGATTAAACAAAAATAAAGGGTGCACTTATTAAAACCAATAAACTTCAAATACATAATTTCAAGTGAATAAAAAGCATGTTGCAAAACGATCTGACAGTGCTATATTACTCCTGTAATTATTAGTGACAATATATTTTATATATATATATATATATATATATATATATATATATATATATATATATATATTATGTATAAAACCATGAATGGAGAAAAACACATTCACTCAGCATCTCTGGCAAAAGATAGGAGGGAACACATGTGGGTGGGGATAGAATTTCTGCAGTATATCTATAAAGCTTTTTTATAATAGATGGAAAATATAGGGAAATACACATTATAATAGTTAAATCTCGGTAATTATTACATGGCTCTCTGCTATGTTAATATCTATTTGTTTTTATCTTTGCAGAAAATCACAATTTAAAAAACAACAAAAAAGATGATATTAAGTTGAAATAGGCAGAAACAACAGAAGGCTCTTTTGGGAGGGAGAATCCCAGTTGCTAATTAGACTCATTTGCATCCAATTGGATCTTTCACAAAGGAAATCAGCAACAGGGAGTTCTATTTTATTTAAAATTAACTCTGCCTTCCTTCTTGAAAACTATGTATTTTGTTATCTATCAAGACTCCTTAAGCTTTCTAAAGAGAAGCACTATGAATGCTACAGAGATCCCTGGAAAATCTGGAAGTCTAACCGGTATACTTTGTGACACAAACTGGACATGTTACGCTGGGTAATAATGACAGATTAGTGATCAGTGTGTGTCTGCAATTCAACACTACATTCAGGTGCATGATAAGATTGAATCCCATGTTTATCCTTATTTAAAACTCAAAGAATCACAAGTATATTCAAGAACTATAATGGTATTTCAAAAAACCCTATAGTGGAAGACACAGGCCTCCAGAGGAGAAAACCAAAACACGAACATTGTATATTTCAAAAATGGTACCATTCACAGATAGCAAAAGGATGTTTCTAATCTTGAGAAAGAGAAGGCAGAATCCAAAGGAAGTGTTTCTAATGAAGCAGAGCTATTTAGAACCCTGTGTGTACTTAGGAGAGAGCGAAGTTCTAGAAATTGGAAGAGAAGAACTACAGTGATGACACTGATGGAATCTTGCAGCTTGCCTATACAGAGTTGCTATAGAGAATGAGAATTGAAGTCTTATTTCTCCTGCAAACATACACTTTAAAAATGGGATTACTTAATAGCTCCCTGCTGCTTTTATTGGAAAGGCAGTTAGAAATCATACAAATTCCACTTCGTATTTCATCTCTCATGCCACATTTAATAATATAATCTCAAATAAGACCACATGGGGAGGCATAATTCTGCTGCTCATAATAAAAAAAAGTGCCATTTTCGGAAGATATTTAGAACATGCAGTGAAATTGTTCACAAATACCCAAAGCTGGCTTTGTGTTTTTTGCTAACCTATAGAGGAGGCAAAGCTCAAGCGATCATCAAAAAGGTGCAATCACTGGCCAAAAAAAGGGCATTTTCCTTGTAGACAAGAGAAATTACTTAAAAATGCTACTAATGTAAGTATTCTATTAATAGAAATTAATTTAATTCACAATTTGTGTTTTCTATGTAAAGAAAACGATCCACTGGATTAGCATAATAGAATGGAGAAATGGGGAGAGAAAATCAATAATAAACTAATAATTGGAATTTTTCGAGCTGCTTTGGCACATTTCTCCAGAATATTTTTTGTAATCCTAGAATATTCAATAAAAAGCCACCAGGAAATTATGCATGAGTTCATAATCACACATGGCTTCTATAAAACATGTACAATGTACTCTCCCTTAATTTTCAGACTAGAGTATTAGCTTTATTTTTTTTTAAGATTTTTTATTTGTCAGAGAGAGAGAGAGAGAGAGCACAAGCAGGGGGAGCGGCATGCAGAGGGAGAAGCAGGCTCCCCGGTGAGCAAGGAGCCCAATATAGGACTAGATCCCAGGACCATGGGATCATGACCTGAGCCAAAGGCAGCCGCTTAACTGACTGAGCCTCCCAGATGTCCCTAGAGTATTAGCTTTAGATACCATCCGTCCATGTCTTCGATGTGTAGATGAGGAAACTAAAGTCCAAATAAGACCATTGTTGCGGCTGTTAGAAGGGGCACCAAGAGAAGAAAAAATCCCAGGTTTGTGCTCATTCTGGAACACCTGAACAATTTTTCTTCTTAAGAAACATAAAAGAGGGGGCGCCTGGGTGGCACAGCGGTTAAGCGTCTGCCTTCGGCTCAGGGCGTGATCCCGGCGTGGTTGGATGAGCCCCACATCAGGCTCCCCCGCTATGAGCCTGCTTCTTCCTCTCCCACTCCCCCTGCTTGTGTTCCCTCTCTCTCGCTGGCTGTCTCTATCTCTGTCAAATAAATAAATAAAATCTTAAAAAAAAAAAAAAGAAACATAAAAGAGAAACAAGTTCGCGGAATAAACCAACTATAAAGCACCATTAAGAAACAAACTATATTATTAATGAAGGTAGTTGTTGTATAACAAGAAAACACAGTTTTCTTGTCAAATTATCATCTTAGAAGAGGATTAAAAAAGGACTTTGGCAGCCAGAAACAATAACAGAGAGAATCCTGAAGAGATTGTTCTCTAGTTGTGTTTAATAACAATTTATAAAAGCTTTTCTGTAAAGAGTAGTTTTTTATGCCAAGAATTGTGCTGCATTCTTGTTGAGACTACAAAGATGAATAACACATTCCCCACTTTTAAGGCTGTCAAAAGCTTTTGTGGGAGAGAATGATACGTAAAAGTAAGGGCAATGAGGAAAGTTTGTAGAAACTGCTATGGAATATTTTATTGTATGTGGAGATGAAGGAAAACATCACAGAGTAAACAACCTTTCAGTAGTCTTGAAAAGTGGGTCCAGTTAGCGAAGTGTGAAAATACTGATGAGGAGGGTATGGAAACTTACAAAGATGGAAAACAAGAGGGGTCAGAGGAGGAGAGATGGCCGAGAAGGGGCAGGAGAGGCTGGAATAGGTGATGAGCGGCAGGGGATGTGGAACGTAGCGGTGGGAGGTAAGGCTGGAAGCTGGACGGACCCTCGCTTCATTAGCTGTGTCCCCAGAGAACACACTTCATTGCAGCCCTGCTCCCTGCACTGGGCACACCGTAGGAAGGAAGATGGCGGCAAGTCTCCTCTCTCACCTTGCAAACCCTGCTGCTGTAGTGAAGACGGGAATTTGGCTTGTGATACCAGGAGAGGGCCAGAAGGATTCTGAGTTGGGCAGTGACTTGATCAGGTTTGGGATTCCGAAAGCTCATTCTGGCAGTTCTGATGAGGGTAAACTGAAAGGGGTGATAATCTGAGCAGAGGAACTTCTTCCTCAGACTGAGAATTTCTTTTTCAGACCAGTTTCATAGTCCAGGCAGTCTGATCGTGTCTGGAATACAGGATACGCAGGCTGTTTGCTGTTACTGCCCACAAGTGTCCTAGCTCCCCACCCCCACGGAGACCCCTCCGGTGTTGAAGGAGAAACCTTTCTAATCATTCTCTAAGAAGGGGCAGGAAAGACTGAAAATGGTGTCCTAAATGGCAGAAGGATGCTCCATGTTGGAAAAGAGATAAACAAAGTTACTGTCTCTATCAGCTCTGTGTTGATCGCAGGAGTCTTTGGAAATGTCACTGCCTTGTCCTCCCAAATCATCAGTGTCTCAGGCAGCCATCAAGGAAGGCTTTCATTCTCTGGTCTGCTCTCACAGAACTGGATTATTTAAACTCCTGTCTCTGAATTTTAACTTGCCCAGGATGACTTTCCTTTTCCTTCTGCCCTGACATCTCTGTTGTTCACTGAAAAACCAGATTATAGTCTACAATTTTCACTTAACGTTTCCTAATGTCCTTAGTCTTTTCTCTGAACTTCTGTTTCTTAATGTCTAAATGCTTTCATGTTCTTTTTTCTTCATTTATCATTTTGCAATCCTAGAATGTAGTACAGGCACCCAAATACAATAATTACTTAGTAATACTTGTGGAAAACGAAGAGTACGGAATTAAAAAAAAAATAGTCCTGAGGATTGGCCCAATTGTTAGGCAAAGGCTCACTTTAATTTTGAATTTGTTTATGTGAAGGTTTTCTTGAGTAAACTATGAGAATGTATGTCTTAACAGTAGGATCTCAATACTGAATACATGGCTGATACATACAATAGCTTATAGTATTACAATTAGAGATTATCTTGTTCAAAATGGGTGGCTAAATTTATGTAGTATCCCAAATTAATTATAACTAAAAAGAGAATATTTTCATTTTTGAAAAACATGATTTCTGAAATCTGACTTCATTTTAGAAAAAAAATTGAGTTGTTTATAAATACATTTGATGATGTTTAAGATAAAATGTGCCAGATTTTTATTTTGAAGATACAAATTTAAATATATCAAAAAATTTTTAAAAAGAACTTTTATTTTAAATAACTCAATAAGTACAGAGTTTTCCTTTCAACACATACCTTCAAGACGTTGAGATGGGGAAACTGAAGGGACTCTATTTTAGAAAGATTCTATCTACTCTTTCTCCGCCAGGCCCCATTTCCTCGAGATCTGTATTTTCCCTTGCATCTGAGTAAACCAAAGAAGCTATGTACCCACACCAAGAGGGAGGCAAGAAAGTTAATCATTCCCTGAGGTTCATTCCTGGCCCCCATCCACTTGATAACATCTTAGAGCAAACCTCTGTCCACACTGGTGCCAATACTCCCACCTTCGGTGATTTACGGAATAACATCTATTGTTCACATGACACTTCCCATTGATCAGACCCTCCTAGATTCCTGAAGGAACACATACCCTGAACTCCGTTCCAGTAAACTTCTAACCACAAACAATGCAGAGACTCACTTCTCATTTTCTGAGTCTCCCAGACACTCTGTCTGCTATACTTTATCACTTATTCGATAAACTCTGTTCTTATTTCTTCCTGGCTCTTGTTTGATTTTTATCCTGAGCAGAGCCAAGGAGCCCCTTGGCTGGTCTGTGGGACCCCCTCTGGGTTCTCAAACCTGGCCTGCCTACGTCAGCCCTTACAGGAAAGACTATACACATTTGAATAACTGAAAGAAAGCCGTGAGACTGGACCACAGGGAGGCAAAGCTAAAAATGTAGGCAGAGATGTAATCATGTTTGATCTCCAAGGCTCAGTGAAATATTTTTATGCTCATCCTCTTGGCGATATGGGTTTTTTTCTGATGTCTAACATTTAATATCTGTGCAATCTTACGCGAGCTAATTAGCCTACAGAAACCTCAGTGTAATCAGAGCATTGTTGGGAAAAGTAAATGAGATTGCGTATATTGCTTAAATCAAATGCTTATCACGTAGCCTTCAATGAATGTCAACTACTAATCTTATAAAGATATTGCATGATACCCCATTCAGACAGAGAATGGGAGAACATTGATGATAAATGATAGTATCTTCTATGCATTGTGATTTAACATGTATTGTGATAATTTGAGAATATTCTTTCTCCTGAAA
This sequence comes from Ursus americanus, assembly GCF_024610735.1. Classification (NCBI taxonomy): domain Eukaryota; kingdom Metazoa; phylum Chordata; class Mammalia; order Carnivora; family Ursidae; genus Ursus; species Ursus americanus. Next base: position 8,333,478 of record NC_142145.1, read on the forward strand.
TATTTCTTCTCTAGCCAGATTTGCTCATGCTTTTGGACTAAACGTAGATCCAGGCAATGCACAATTGCAACACCACCAGCCCAGGCCACTCCAGCCCACTTTCGCAGACGGTAGTGGTCTCTTTTCTTTTCGGCCACATTCCTTGTAGGCTCTGAGCTTCTTGCACAAAGGATAAGATCCTACCTCATCGTTGCTGCATGAAACCTAGTGTTGGTGGGAAGGTTATGTCCCCAGTCCTGATGGAGTTCCATTACAAAATCTGCCCCTGTTTTCCTCCTTTATGCAGTGGCCATTGGAAGAATAGACGAAACAGGCATCCTCCAAGCAGTGCTTGGCAGTCATTGTCCTCCAGGGAGCGAGGAGTTCCCAGGACTTGGACATTCCACTTCCATAGTGGGTCCTCCTCTGCCCCTTAGTGGGTAAATGCCTCACGTGAGTGTTTAGTGGGCAGTCTTTCTGCTGTCCCACTAAACCACGATCTCCAACAAAGCCTTTATAAGTGGACAGCTGATGTTTTAGCCATGATGTGGTATACTTCTTGATTTCTTAATTTGTTTAGAACAAAGGAAGAGGAATGCTATTTCCTGGCCTGCTGGAGGCCACAGCACTTAGTGAAGAATAGGTATTCACTAGATTTTTGCTGAATGAATGGAGATAGCACTTAATCAAACCCAGTAAGTGAGAAGAAAATTTAATTAGGCTTAAAGTCTCCTAAGTGCAGCTATACTTTAAAAAAAAAATCCTGTGCTTGCAAAAGCTGTTGATTTAATAAATTATTTGCCAAGGAATGAGCTTTGTGAATATTTATCTCTTCAATATTATGTAGCAGGCATATTGGTTAGTAAAAAAAATGGACCATACAGATTCAGTGGCAAAAAGGACAGTTAATCTAGAGATGGAAAATGATTATAATCATAAGTGTAGGCAACTAGGAAAATCTATATGTTGAATGGGAAAGGAGGAAAAAAATGATGCCCATTTCAGCATAAGCCAATTGTAGGATAATTTATTGTCTATATTATAACAAAATCTTTCCTGCTTCACCATCCCAAAAGATCACTTTAACCACACTTGGCATTGCTTACATTCATTTTAGGATAACCTAAAAGTTCATTTTATTTTCATGGTTGAACAGATTTAGAGCATATTTCTATTCACCCATAACTGTCACTTGCTGTTAGGATGTGCATGAGCATATTAGATGCTTTTAGAGTCAAACTGGTGTCACATGAACACTTTGAGGAAGGTTAAAAGCACACTGAAGTGTTGCTTTTACTTTAGGCACAAGTTAGAAAGTTTAGTTATTTCCCTCTTAAGTAACACGTCTAACTTTTACAATTTTTTTTAAGAAAATAATTTAAGAAAATAATATTCACATGATCTGTATTTCACACTTAGATCAAACTCAAACTTATCTATACAGCTAAGCATGAAAATTCCTTGTGAATTTCTCAAGAATTAATTTGTTTATGCTCAGCCTGTCTCTGGGAGTACTTCATTAACTGCGTGTTGCACTTCACAGATACTTGTGAGGGCTTCTCTCCATCAATAACCATAACTACACACACACACACACACACACACACACACACACACACACACACACTTCCACAGATGTCCTCTGGACTGAGCTTTATAACTCTTCCTCTTCGTTATCTGCTTTTGTGGAAATCTTCATACGTACTTTATTTTTTTTAAAGATTTTTAAAATTAATGAATTAATTTGGAGCAGGAGTGGGGGGGAGAGGCAGATGGAGAGGGAGGGGCAGAGGGAAAGACTCTCAAGCTGACTCCGCACTGAGCCTAGAGCCTGTGAAGTGGAACTGGACCCCACCCTGAAATCCTGACCTGAGCCAAAACCAAGAGTCTGACACTTAACTAAGCCACCCAGGTGCCCTTGCACGCATACTTTTGGTACTTAGCTTCAGAGATTTTTGTAGCTCTTCTAGCCTGAAAGGAGGGAAAGTGTGACTAACAGACTAAATACCCAAATCTAGAATAAACGAAAAAGCTCTAAAGTAATCAAAATAGTTAAGAACACTTTGCAGAGGGGGCGCCTGGGTGGCTCAGTTGGGGAAGCATCTGCCTTGGGCTCAGGTCATGATCTCAGTGTCCTGGGATCGAGTCCCATGTCTGGCTCTCTGCTCAGCCTCTTACTCTCCCTCTGTGCCCTCCCCTCCCACCCCAAATAAATAAATTTAAAAAATCTTTTTTTTTAAAAAAAGAACATTTTGCACTTAAAGAAGTAAATACTATTTGAATGAGAATTATGTTTCAGGCAAATGCTTCCACCAATGTACATGATTGGATTATTTGACCTTTGGAAAATTTTCTCCTGCTGAGAAGGTTTCAATTACTGTCTATACAATCAAAAATAGTACATGGCTTCAGTTCATCTAGGCTGATTGGGTGTCATTTTATCGCTCCCACGCTTACACATTTTCCTCACCAGCATCACTTCATGGAAGTGGCAGATCACCAAAGATAATCGTATTAAACTCCTCAAAGAGTTTAGTGGTTTAAAGTATTTAAATTCTCCAGAATTCTTGTACAACCAACTCCTCATTTCTTTTTTCTTCACATGGCTAGGACTCAGGATGCTTTTCAAGGCATGTTCTCCCCATATAACTCTTGAGTGCAGTTTCTCAGACCACCATGGGCAAGATCAGTGTTTCAGTCTGTGAAAGTTCCCTATCCACACAGTCACCCAACCAACTCCCAGGATTGTCCATGAAATGCTAGCAGAGTCAAGCACAGTGACAACAGAGCTCAACCTGATTTTTTTGAGTTGTTGCTGGTTTCATTCATTCATTCAACAAATAGTGCAATCAGAATGTAGGATGGTCCAGATGCTCTATTAGGCACTGGATGGTTCTCTTGTGCAACAGAGATGAATTCTAAAATGCAGTTTTGTTTATTCTGTCATACCAGTATAGACATGTTAAACATTCAAAAACCACAAACTACATTGTTTCCAAAGCCGTCTCTGAGTTCCCCTTACTTCCTCTTCCGCATTGTCATTGTGTGTACCTGTGTAAACAAAGATATGTACCTACTCTTTATAAATTTTTCTTTCCTTCTAGGCTGTGAACTATTCCAGTGACTAACATGTAATAGTTGCCCAGAAAATGTCTGGGACAAGAATGAATAACTTAATTTGGTTAATAATTTAAATATATAAACCTATTTTAATTTTAAAGATAGATAAAATGTTACCCTAAAACTATTTTAAAAATCTTTTAGATTTATTAGAATTTACATGTTTTACAGTAATACATTTTAAAAAATGAGTAGAGCTGATTTGCAGAGTAAATTATACACTATCTGCCCCTAAAGGACTGGACCTCATGTTTTCTATAATTCAATACAAATCATAATTAATAGTGTTTAATTAAAACATCTAGCGAAGTCATCAAATAGTGTCCTAGAGAACTTTATGAATGCTTTAATTTGCATTCCATTAATACTTTAACTGGTACAAATCAATTGCAGATGCTGGTATGGAAATTTATTTCAAGGCATCAGAGTTCAGCTTTCCAGGCAACAAAGCCCCAAACATAGCACTAATTGTCCTTTTCCTCTCTGTCCCAAGAGATGCAGAAAATTAAGGAATTAAAAGGAAAACAGCCAGGTGGAAACTCTGCTTGAAAATGATATACCCCAAATCGTGACCAGTGATCTTCTGGCGGTATATCACCCACGTATTTCATGGCAATTGCCGTCTTGTTTCTCTCTTTCTCTGTCTCTGTGTCCAACAATTCTAATTTAATGGTAACACTGCCTTTTAAACGATAGTTATGGCTTTGTTTTACATTCTCGGTTATTATAGTTAATGGGCCTTCACCCTGAGTGGGGGCAGGGGGCAGAGGGGAGATAAAATATATTAGGTGTCTGATTAACAGAGACATAAATTATTCTCAGTCAATTATCAGTATGAGACTCGTAAATTTTTGAAAATGGCATATGATGCATTTTGAAAAAAATTCTTGAAATTCTTTAAATGTGTAGCAGTTCTAGGTAACTAAACTTTTAAATTCAGTTATATGAAAACAAATAAAAATTAGGAATTATATTGGAAAAGAATTTTCAGAACAATCCATTTTTTTTTCATTTGGGGGGGAGAGTATTACTGTAAGGAAGGTACAACAGTCAGATTTCTGTCCCTTTTAACAATACGAAACAGGACCATTATCTTAAAAAGTACTCTTCCTGAAAACATTCACACCTCTTCCAGAGAGACGTTGTCACACATACACATACGCATACTCACAGAGTATCCGTGATTCACTCACTTATGCAGTCATTCAAAACAAATTTGTGGAATGCTGACTCTCGGCCCATGAAGGTTACGGTAACGCGGTACAAACAGCCACGTTCTCTGCTTTTGCAGAGTTTACAATCTGGTGAGCAAGGCTGTGGGAGGGATGAAGTCACGACTTACCCTTTTTTCCTGAAACTCCAAAACAAAATGTTTCTGGATACCAGGCACCTTTCCTCACGCCATCATCCTGGGCGAGGCTATAGATACACATGTAATTAGCCTTCCTAAAAATATTTTTTCTTAATATACCTGTGTTTAATTTTTAAACTTCCTTCTTTCATGTGCAGCCTGAGATGCAGATTTTATTTTTTCCGATATTTAACACCTTTCCAAATCTCATGCACCTACCTGTTCTCTGACTACTCTCCTTCCTGACTTGTTCTCTGTTAGAACTTAACAGTACTTAACACCATGAAAGATTATTTTATTTACTAGGATGAGGCTCTTAAAGGCATAGACTTGATTTATCTTTTCCACCCACCACTTCTCAGCATCTAGGACAGGATCAGGCGGATGAGTAAGGCTCTATAAATACGCTGACCAACTTTCTACTTTCCAAAATCTCTTCTCTAAGCGGCTAATTGTTCTTGAGAATACCTTACCTTTTATTCCTGTGATGACTGGCTCTGCACCATTGACCATTATGGCCGTTGGGTTCAGTGTGCTCTGTTGTAGGGGCACGGGATTTGGAATATGTTTTTAAAGTCTTCCGTTCAGTAAAATTTAATATATAAAGAAATGGATAGTAAAGGCTTAAGGGATTATAAAGTACTACATTGGTGAAACAGAAAGAAGTAAGGAACCACAAAATACTCTAAGAGTCACAGATACCAAAGACGAGATACAACAGCAGTAAAACAATATTGTCAAGTAGAACAACGCATTTCTGGACATACTTGATTTGCCAGTTATTTGACACTTCTCGGGTCTAAATACCCCCTTCTTGGTCCTACTTCATGACACAAGACCTGGATTCTGCAAATTCTACTTTTCCTTTGCCTGCTGGCTCCTTGTAAATGTCTGCCTAAGGGAGTTCCTCTGGGGAAACTGCAGAGCAGCAGGAGGAGAAGGAAAGGCTTTCTCTTCCTCCTGTTTTGTGTTTGTTTATGCTTTATCCTTTGGTACTGGAAGGCTGTTGAGTGGTGTGGTCTCTTAGTGCTCCCCTGGCAACGCCCCCAGCCATTACTTCAATACCCAGCGGTGGGTAGTGTGCTCTTACCGCAACCACACCATCTCCCAGTGCAGGACATTCAGGCCTCAAAATCTCCGCCTTGTGGGTCCCGCTCTCGGTTTCCCAGAGTGTTCCTTGTTCACATTTGCAAGGTGTGAATTAGGACCTCCTGCTGGCCTTACTCCCAGAAGCAATTCTGAGTTAGAACCAGTGTTTTGTTTGTTTGTCTAATCCCACTGGCATTAGATGCCCAAGCTATATGTTGGGAATGGCAGGTTTTACCCAAGCAGTAAATTAAGGAAGATGCAGCATCTGTCACTTGTTGATCCCGTGACCACGGAAGCAACATGTTGTCTTTGACTGTGCCCTCCCTCCTCAAAGTCTGCTTCTAATGAGGTGAGGACTGAGGTTCAAACAGAATCTGACCTTGTCTAAAACTTCCTCAGGGTTCTTTTTCAAATAAAAGGACAGTAATTTTCTTCTGAGTCCCATTAATTTTTGTATTCTGGAAAATTTATCAAAAGATATTTGTTCAGATTTGTTCTACTTAAGAACTTCTTTTAGCATTTTATGTCTTGGAATCCAAAGATTGGAGAGAGAGCTTTTTATTATAGTGTAGCATGGGCAGAAACTAAGGAACTAAATAGCTTTCTTCTTTTTTTTAAATTACTTTCATACCAAAAGACTCTATTTTTAATTAGAAGGGGATGCAAAGCACAGGCATGGAATTCCTGACACAACTTGATGCCAATCAAGCAAGAGCATGTAAAATGCCCAAGAGTCAGTCCTTCTGTAGAGAAGAGTTTTCTATTTACATCTTCATATTTACATCTGGCAGAAGATTAATAGTAAATAACTGTCAACCAAGTCTAGGATGGAAAAGCACCACTAAGGAGGGAAAATACCATATGTCTTCCAATACTCAGGTACTATGAGGACATTAGGAGCGTGATTAAGGGGCAGCCACACAGCGTCCAGGTGTACGTGGCATATGGCACATTTCCTGCCTAACTGCGCACCTCAATGCTCTTGTCAGCTAAAATCGCTAATGCAGTTTTACTGCTGCTTGTGAATGTACAAGTGTGGGTTTGTTCTTTAAGTAAACTCTCAATATGAATCCTTTATTACTTATTGTAATGAACCCTTTATTCCTGATCATCATAATGAAATTACTTGAAGGAATATGACTATAAATTGATTCATACATTTAAAAACACTTTAAAAGTAGTCATAATAACTAATATTTATCAAAATTTTTCAAAGTGTTCATCACCATTTTAATTTCTTTAAATACATAAGCATACTTAATTTTCACGAGTGTTGCTATTGTCTTGGATTCACAGAAGTAAAAAACTGAAGTAGGGAATTTGCCCATGGTTGCATTTAATAACTGGAAGAGTTGATACTTGGTTCCAGATATTCTTAATTATAAAGGCTGGGCACCTTCTACTGTATCATCCTCAATGTCAATATTACAGGTATTTTTTATAAATTATATCATGTATGAAAACAAACTATACTATATACACTCATCATGCACTATTTCTGGTGCTTCAGATAAAAAGTGGGTTGAAGATGAGGTACTCTTGGAGATGGTTTTTAAGACAAATTCTTTGATACCTTGCCCTTCAAGAGATGGAGCTTAATTTCTTGATCCTTACGTGTCCACCGTACTTAGTGACTTTTATTAAGGAGAAATAGCAGAAATGATAGTACTTCTGAGATCACGTTATGACAATGGCTTCCATGTGGAGGGCATGCTCTCTCCTCTCTCTCTCAGATCACAACTTAGCGGGGGGCCCTGTGATCGGCAGAAAAGACCCACAAGGCGAGGATTTGAAACATTTGGCTCGCAGCCCCATAACTGAGCTCGGAACAGAACTCTGAAGCACTGGGACTGCAGCTCAGACCTACTGTTTGACGACAACCTCATGAGAGTTCTTGAGTCCGTTACTCACATAATCTCCATCTTGATGCCTCAGCCTCATAAACTGAATCAAATAATGAATACTGGGCTTCTTTAAGATGCTAAATTTTGAGGCGATTCTTACACAGCAGTGTTCAATAATATTCTCTGTGTAAGATTTAAGATTCACCACTAAATAAATAAATAAATAAATAAACTCATGATTGAATGAATGAGTGAAAGCCCAGGTCATTGGAAAGAATTAGATTTTAAGTTACTAATATAAAGAATGTCTTCTCTTGATAAGTATGTTAAACAATGGTGTGTGTGTGTATATATACGTATACATCTACACACGCACATATATACATAAACTTACAAATTTGAATACATTATATGTACATTTATTTTAAACATTTTCACTATGTATATATGAAATATGTGTCAGATTATCCCAAAGGTCTAAGCAATGCTCCTTAGCATGGTTTATGTTATCATATGTACTTGAAAATAATAAAACTGTATTTCTTTATGGATGATCTTTTAATTCTGTTAAAAGAAAAGAGCATCTGTTGATTTGTCATAGACACCAGTTATATTTTTATATCTCAGAAGACACAAGAAGGAATTTGGAAAACTCTTGTTCTGTATTTGATTTTGACTAATGAGGATGACTAACTAACTTGATATAATTTAGCTGACTAATTTATTGATGAGATAACTAGTAAATAAATTAATCCATGTAAAGTTCTATGCTACGGACTGAATTGCATCCCCTCAAAATTCATATGTTGAAGTCTTAACCCCCAGTGTGATGGTATTTGGAGATGGGGCCTTTGGCAAAATATCAGGTTTAAATAAAGTCAGGAGGGTGGGCCCCTCAGGATAGCTGGGATTAGTGCCCCTATAAGAAGAGAAACTAGAGGTCCTGAGTACTCTCTCTCTCTCTCTTTCTCCTCCTCCCTCACCTTCCTCCCCAAGCCATTAGAGGGAAAAACAAGAAGATGTCCATCAGCAAGCGAAGAAAAGAGTGCCCAGCAGAACCCAACCACACTGGCACCCTGTTCTCAGACTTCCAACTCCCAAACCATGAGAGAATAAATTCCTGCTGTCTAAGCCACCCCATCTAGGTATTTCTGATGGCAGCCTGAGCGAAGATGCTCTAAGCACAATTATTGACACATGGTAATTTAAGCCATTGTTGCTATCAACAGTATTCATATTAGTAGTAGAATTAGTAATAACAACAGTATCATTCTTATTTTTATGTATCATTCCTCTACTATTGGAAGTAAGTCCAGGAGAAGAAAGGTTGTCAAATAAGTTATATCCCCAACCTCTCTCTCAGTTTTTTTTCCAAGTTTCACAACTCTGCTGATACATACAGTTTTACAACACCACATACCCATATGACTCGCTCCCTCTCTTCCTTTGAATCTATGCTTATATACAACATTATCAGGGAAGATGCAGGAAAGGAAACGCCCACTGCTGCCCCTCACGCCATCACACACACCATACACCCCTCAGTTTGTTTTGTTTTTCTCTCTATATAGAAGTGATGACCATTTGAAATATTATATTTATGTGTGTGTATTTCATGTCATCCCTCACAACATGTAAGCCTGGGGGAGTCTAGACTGTCTCTGTTCATTGCCTCAATGCCCACAATATGCTTTGCATGTGTTACAATGTTTTGAATTAGTAACATACATGGAACATCTTTAAATTCAGAACCTAGATCTACTTCGCTCATTTTAATGGCTTTGCATTTTATGGATGTATATTCATTTATTTACCTATTTCCATGTGGTGGTATTTACTTTTATTCTTAACTTTAACCGAATTTCGAATTTTATTTTAATTCATGTTTTCATATTTAAAATGCACCTGTGAGGCGCTTGGGTGGCTCAGTCAGTTAAGCATCCAACTCTTGATTTTGGCTGAGGTCATGATCCTGGGACTGAGCCCCATGTCAGGATCATGGTCAGTGGGGAGTCCGCTTGAGAATTCTCCCTTCTCCCTCTGTTCCTCCCCCCCACTTTCATGCTCTCTCTCTCGGTCAAATTAAATAAATAAATCTAAAAAAAAAAAATAGCTGTTTCCTACTTCAGCCTCCCCACTTCCAATTCTCATTTTGCAGAAACAACTACTTTAATTTCTTAGCTTTTTCATTTGGCATTTATGTCCATTTCCTCTCAATAATTTGCTGTTATTGATATGTTTATTTAATTTTCAACTTTTAATATCTTTATGAAAAATTGTGCACACAAACACGACAACACACATACGATTCTATTTATTTTGAAGATGACTCTCTGGATTTATGGGTATGGGCAAGCAGAATTCTTATGCTTTTTTCCTCAAATCAACATGTACATTGATACATACACATGTAGAAATATTTGGGGTAATGAAACGTTTTCCCTTCTCTCCATTAATTTTTCATAAGAGGTCAATAAGAAGTAAATCCTTCTAAATCTATCATAGAGGGAACACTCAAAACATTGTAGAAGGTATGTCCATTTGTAGAACACAAGCTCTGCAGACATTACCTATGATTTGTAATGTGTTTCAGGATACATGGCCCTGAGTCTGACTTAAATGAATAAATATCAAACTCTATCCACATGTCACACATTAAGATTCAAAGAGGCATTATCTCTAAGAGCACGAGGTAAAGATGAGGTAATGATGCTGCTGTGTCTAGCCAGTCAATCAAATGAGTTTGCTTTTGTGAAATATAAGAAAAACCAATGTGCCTTCTATGTTTATAATGTGTGTGCAGGCCCTGAGTACAGGTGTGTATTGGCATGCACATTTTTCTTGTACATACCTTCCTGATTTAAATATTCATGGAACCAACTACTATTGTCTTTTATTTGTCATCATTTGGTAGTGAGGAAAGCTCAGATCCTACCCAACAAAAGGAGAAAGGACTTCCAAGGATAGCATCTGTTTCATTGGCAAAGCCTGCCCTGTTTGTGAATGTAGCCTTGGAATTACCATTGGCTTTGGCACTTCTGAGATGGACTGACTTGGTGAAATTTTTTTCTTTTAATTAAAAAAAAAAAAAAACATTGAATTTCGGGTCAGGTTCACATTCTGACAAATGTAACTGTGTTTTGAAAAAGTTGAGCCGGCCTTCTTGACGTTCTTCTGCATCTCACCACAGAGTCAAGCCCTTTATTTGATATACGGTAATTGGAACAAGGCAGACAGCAGTTGCCATATTCTTTGCATAGAAATGTGCTGTGTGGGCTTGGTGCCACTCACCCTCCCACCTGGCTTAGCTAGCTCTCCAGCTCCATGCTTCCTTTCTTAATTAGAACTCAAATATGCCGACAGTTTTCCTTACTGTGAGATTGCCTCTTTCTCTCTCCTTAGTGTGGGCATCAGCATGTTATTTTATTATAAATAAAATTTTGGATCTCTTAATATAATAGGGTCTTTCTGACAAAGAAATTGCATGCCTATTTAGAAACATATTATCTCACTCTTTCAGGTAGCTTACTTAATAATATATCCCTAAGCATATCCACCGAAAATTGAGGATTTTTTTTTCCTAATTATAAAATCAAACTCAGGGATCTTTATATTCATCTCCATTTGCCTAAATAGAGCTTTCGTAAATTTGAAATGCGTTAGACATTATGGTAGAAATACAGCAACAACATGTAGCATCAATGTTTTGGAGTCCTTTAATTTAGGGCATATGGAGTTAAAGAAAGAAATAAAGAACAATGGTTAAAAACAAGAGTGTACCCACACCTTTCAGCTCATCAGTATCTAGTAAAAACACTCAAGGAACGGTGACTAATAAAAAAAATCCAAATTCTGGTTTAACCAAGGAACAATAATAAAAGGGCCTTGTGTAACCCCAAAAGTCTAAATAATGTAGCTGAATGGCTTGGTTGGAACTAAAGGCCCTTTTCTTTCCAGGCACTTGTATAACAATGGGGACATCAAGGAGGTAAGTGACACATAAGCTTGCATGTGGATCATAGGTTTGTTTTGACAAGTTTTTAGTCATCAGGTACTTCAATATTGAATTACGTATTTTCTGAAAATCAGAGTGTGCACCCCTCCACTAACATGAATTCTCAAGAAAAGTGATTCTACACCTAAATGGAAGTCCGCAAGCTTAAGAACAAAGCATTACCTTTGGACAGGATACCTTTGCTCCACTTTTTAAGTACACCCAACTCCAACAGAGAGTGCATTGTCTTGACTTACTTTGAGAAGAGGTGACTATACGACCAAATGCCACCCTGTGAATTTCTGGGCAAAAAGACATGGAGGAGAAGCTTGGACACACTTTTCAGCAGTGGTTTTAAAGAACACAGATCTATAAGGTACAGTTAAATCCATAAGCAGAGGAAGGTATTGAATCCAATCACGCTTCCATCCATGTCTCACCTCATGTGCAGTCAAGAGCAGCTTTACAACACTCTCTCCAGAGTCATGATAGCCTAGCAATAGTGGAATGGAATTCACCCATGGCATCTCTCAGTACTAAGGAGAAATTGAGTAATATCTTTAAAAAGAAAGACAACCGAGGCTAGCCCTACTGAAATGACTGTCATCAATAACTATTTGAAGTGATTACGTATGCAAGCAAACTAAAATATCATTGTTCCTAAAAGGAGAAAGACATAAATAATTGTCTTCATTAGGCATGGGAACTAGGCACCAAATTGATCTGTTTTTGTTGGTTCTTTAAGAAGAAACATGGGGCATTCTAAGTTTTTGGAGACTTTACAGAGATGATGTCTTTGAGGGGTACTGCTGTGTCGCTAAACTTAGAAAATTATATAGGCAAATCTATTTTTTTAAGTCAGGTTACCCCTCTCATTCTGTATTTCAATTCAGACTGTATCAACTGTCTGTTTGGATATCTGTCCTAATGAAATTTGCTATCCATTAAGTGGCTGGTGACAGCTTGAGAGTCATTGTACTGTGATGCAGAAAATGACCCACTTTTAAATGGGTTAATGATCAAACATTAATGGGAATACCCACTGAAAACAAACCAACTTCTATTTGTACTATTGACCGCACAATGGTCAATTGCCTCCTTCCCTCCCACCTTTTAAATAGAATGCTTTTTTAAACATTTAATTCTCGAATCTGTGCTTTCCATATTATTGTCCATTCCATCTCTGTGTTAAATATTAATTCCTCTACATTTTTAAACCAACCCCCTCGTGCTCTCTGCTCTCACACAGGCACCTCTCCTTACTAGAGCTCCTGTGTTCCACTGCATTGAACAGATCACTGTCTTCGTCTTTCTAGTTTGACTTCTCTCCACCCTTGCCCGTCTGTTCCCTTCCAGCACTTCATGTGTTGGCAAACCCACACAGCAGAACTGCATTTTGACTCACAGTCTGTTATTCTGTCGTTTGGCTCCAACCACTTGGCTGCACCTCTAAAAGCCTGGAGAAGAAACTCGCACTGCGTTGGTATGACCCAAGCTGAGGGCTCTCACTGGAGATGTGCTTCTCATTTGCATAAATGACATAAACACAAAAATGAAGTTTTCTTTTCCCACACTTGTCATATTTTATAGTTCCAAACATTGTGTTCTACCATATCCCTTTCTCACCATTTTGTGTAAAAAGGCCTTTTTGAGAGAGAGAGAAAGAGAGAGAGAGAGAAAGAGACCTAGTGCAACGGGGGATCAGAGTCCTCGGTTGAGGTGGTGGTGAGTGTGGGCTCAGTCAGTCAGCTGTATGGAAACATTTCAGAGAAAAGAGGTGGGGGTGGTAAAAAAAAAAAAAAAACAAAAAAACAAAACCTATCTTGGAGCAAGTGAACAAAAAGAGCACCCTTCTATGATGTCTTTCTAGAATGATATTTAAAATTTTATTGTGTGAATGTAATCCCTCACCAAGAGAATTTCTTATGCTACACTGTGCAGAGAAAATCAGTATTATCAGTGACTGCATTCTTCTGGCTGCCTAAAATATAGCAATCTGACTTTCAAATGTAGTTAATTCATTAATAGAAATGAAAGTGAAACCAGCACACATACTTTCCTTTAATTAAATTCACCATGATACAAGGTGTTTTAATATATAGACTTATGATTTTGTCTTTTTAAAAATCATGCTTACATTACCTCAAAATCCCAGTTATTTTTTAGTTCTGATTATAGAAAATTTCCTTGGCAGACTTTTGGTGATTTACATCATAGAATGTATATTCAAGAATAGTTTAAACATGTTAGTAGATCCGATCTTTTCTTTTTTTTTTCACTGATAGATAATTTATTTCCTGGGATTTCGAGATAATAAATAGACTCAACTATGCACTCTTGGTTGTAAATATCAGATCCCTATTTTGGCTATTGTAAGCAGAGTTGGAATTTATGTTAAGGATATCAAGATGCTCACGGAATCAACATAAAGCTGAGAAACGATGTTCAGAAAATGGGAACAAAGCAAGCAAAGAAGGGGCACTGGGCTAGAGAAACCACATTGAACTCATGCTTCAGGAAACAGCTGAGGGCATTAATGCTGGCACACGGGCCCCATTGCGCTGCTGGTGAACATGGTCAATGGGCACCAGGCATGAGTGCATCTGACTGGCAGAGTGTAGATTATATGGACCCAGGCTGGCTGCCAGGGTAGGGAGAGGGAGTTATAGCCCATAACAGTAAGTGCAAAACCCTTCAGTCAAAAGTCTGCCTGATGTCAAATACCCCCATGTATGAAAGGAGCTTAGATCATGGGAAGCAAACAAAATAAATCACAACTAGTGAATATATATACTAAACAATGGAGGCTCTCAGCGTCTTCTCTCCTACCAAATAATGATACAAAATATGTGTTGTGCTGTTAATTGTACACCAAGTGAAGAGAGGACTGGTCATCATCTGTGACACTTTACAGTACGATTCCCTAGATACTGTTTTCATTGAGCATTTTTAAGTATTTGCATAATGATTTTGTTCATTCATCTTCAAAAAACTCAACCTAAAATAACACGTTGAAATGTTTCTTGCTGTAGTAGGCAGAAGAATATTAATAGAAAGGTCCTAATCTCTGTAACCAGTGGCTATTTTACCTGATCTGCAAAAGGGATTTAGGGATGGGATTAATGCTGAAAACATCAATATGGGGAGATGGCCTTGGATTATCGGGGTGGGTTGAGTCTAATCAGATGAATCAGAGAGCATTTCCCAGCTGTGGTCAAAGAGCAACTGTAATGACACAAATGGGATCAGACGAATGCAGATTTACTGTCTTGGAAGACAGAGAAAGGAAACCCACAAGCCAAGGAATAGAAGGCAGTCTCCAGAAGTCAAAAAAAAGCAAGAAAAAGGATTCTTCCTAGAGCCTCTAGGAAAGAACGCAGCCTTGCCAACACCTTGATTTAAGGCCAGTGAGACCCATCCAACTTCTGCCCTCAAGAACTGTAAGATAAACTTCTGTTTTAGGATGCTAAGTTTATGGTAATTTGTTTTTTTTTTTTTTTAAAGATTTTATTTGTTTGTGCGACAAAGACAGCCAGTGAGAGAGGGAACACAAGGAGGGGGAGTGGGAGAGGAAGAAGCAGGCTCCCAGTGGACGAGCCTGATGTGGGGCTCGATCCCAGAATGCCAGGATCACGCCCTGAGCCGAAGCTTAATGACTGCGCCACCCAGGCGCCCCTATGGTAATTTGTAACGTGATGATTTGTTATGGCAGCAATGGAAAGTAGCCCCAGTTCTCCTGCGGGTCAGCAGGTAGCAGCCCGACCAGGTAAGACTCAGGAAGACTAAAGACGGACTCAGTAACAAAATGAAATTCAAGCATCAAGCAGCTAAATCAACCTGGTTCTCCTACTTCCCTGCAGCAAGTTTGCAAGGGCTCAAAAGAAGCGCTCATACTGCATATGCATTATTGTGAAATTGTCAATTTTGAGGATTACGCATCACCCATCAGTAGGAAGATTTCCAGAAACACACGTTTTTGAAGTTGCTTATTAAAAATCCAAAATTTCTAGGGATTCATGCAAATGTTAATACCAAGAGAAAGGCATTGCTAATATGCATAGTGTGCTTTTGGTTTCTATTTGAAAACAAAACATGCAGACAAAAGGCTTATCTGTAATTGAGGCTAGATTTTCAATGTTTCAGTTACTAATCGTGTAAAACTTACATCATCCCTTATGTAAGAATTTTCAAGCATATGAAATTGAAGGGAAATCTCCACCTCAGGGCGAGTGCTGCATTGCAGGTTACACACTCTATAAGATAGGCTATCGGTGCAGAAGTAATTCTCTAAAGGTTAAAAAAGGAAATATTAGTGCATACTGCACTTATCAAATCCTAGAGTTGATAGGAAGTTGAACAACAATTTGTTTTCAGTACTTCCCCATAATAAATTATATTATAAATTTGCAACCTCACATTCAAGGAAAATAAAATACAGACAATTACTCCTTCATGATTATCAGGCCCTGATAATGTAAACTGTTGTGGATGGGTTCAGCCTCATGGGACCACGCATGCTGGCATTGTTAACATGTGAGCCCACCAATTTCCATTCTGTTCTATGGTGGTTCTGTGAATTCCTACTACTATGCTCATTTCTCAAACACAGAGAAAATACATATGAAAAATATGGATACTGGGTTGTGGATTTTGCTTCAACAGAGAAAGGTAAACATACCGATGAAATTTTGTCAGGTCAGCTCCATCCTTAATATACAAACTAGCATCCTAAAAAGTTGAATTCCATCTAACAATAGCTCACTTCATTGTAACTGAGACTAAATCTATGGAAATTTAGTGAAATATACCAAAAGGATACTACCTACATGTTTTCCCACTGTAAAAACTATACTGTTTGATGTTTCAAACTGACTGCTACAACTTTGAAATAAATAATAGTTCGGAACACATAGAGGCCACCTGGAGCAGCTACTCACTTTCCCCCTCTGTGCTATTTGACTTATCTATACCATTAGTGTGATTGTCTTTTCCAGTTACTTGATTTAAAAGAATTTTAAAAGGGCTCTTCTATATAAATCCTGGAGACCAATTCTATATTCCTCTGAGATACAGAATGCCAAGCACTTTATAGCTTCATATTTTAATAGTCTTTTTTTGGAAGTGTGATATATATAGACAGAGCAGACATCATAGCTGGATAGCTCAAGAATTTTAACCACAAAAACACCATCTGGATCAAGGAATAGAATATTTTCAGTACTTAGACCGTCCCCCAGACCTTCACCCAGTCTTTACTTTCCTCTTTCTCATCTCCATAAAGCTACCTAGGATCCTGATTTCCAATGCCTGAGATGGATTTTGCTGATCTTTGAATTTTGTATATATGTCATATATGCGTCCTCTCTCCTATCCACCATCCTGAACAGAATACTACTCAAGAAATCATGTTGTGCTATATAGCAGAAGTTTTTAATTCCATTTTTGTTATTATTTCATTTTATGAATAAACCAGTATGGATGCACTCATTCTACCTTGAAAGGACTTGGTGGTCTGTTCTATTCTTAGCTCTTGCTTTACAATCTTCTCATTCATGTATGTCCTTTGGTACATATACTGTATATTTCTGTGCATATATAACCAGGAGCACAATTGCTGGGTCACAGGGTATGTGTTAGTTTGGATTGAGTAGATACTGCTGATACCTTCTGAAAACGAGAATAGCAATTTGCATTTCAACAGCAGTGCATAAAATTTCCAGTTATTCCAGGCCTCAGTTGACACACATATTCTGTCTTTTTAATTTAGTCATTCTTTTGGTTGCATAGTGGGATTATATTAATTTAACTTGCCTGATGGCTGAATTTGAACAATCTTTCATATGTTTATTTAGAAGTACTGGACAAAGAGTATTTAATTCAAGCAGAAGAGTGGGCCATGGATGTTTGAAGAAGGTGCTTCAAGAAAGACTACATTTTTGAGCTGGGTGTGGAAGAGTAAATATAACCATTTGTCTGGTAAACAAAAGTGATATTGAGGTGAAGCAAAAGAGGAGGATTTTCCATATTAGGTGGTTTCAGTGCAGTGATTGCTGCCACAAAAAGAAACAAAGGCCTAAAACTATGTTAATCCTTAAGAACTCTTGATGAGTCCAACATATCTAGAGCACAAAATAAACGGAGGGGAGGAATGGAAGAGAAAATTTTGAAGGAAAATTCAGGCTAGGTTGGGAAAGGGGCTTGAATATTCTCAGGATGGAGATGGGACTCTATTATTTAGGAAATAAATAAATATATAAACTTCTGTGCAGTTATAAATAGCAATGATTATAAAGATAATCATAATAATTAAAACCTGGTATAATTTCTAAAGAATGAAAAACACATTTTATGTTCCTGAAATATTAGATTTATTTTGTTTATTTTTGCTGCATGTAACATTTTTATCTTGTAGAAATCTGTGCATGCCCATAAAGTAGACAGATTTAGATCCCATTAATGATTAATATTGTTTCAAAATTGAAATCCATGATTCATTGTTTGTACAGAAGTGAGCTCTAATATCATGAATGAATAATACAAAATATTACACAAAGGAATTCATGCTCATTCTATGAATAAAGTGGTAGACAGCTTTTGGATAAGCTGCACAAATTATTTTACTAAGAATTCAGTCTGTATTCAACAAGGAAAACTGAGTTTAGGACAATAAATTAAAATTATGAAAGCAGTGGAGTTTTGTATTTTAAGAACATTTGGACCGGTCCTGTTTCCAGAAACAACATTATCTCATAGTAATTTGTGATGACCCTATAGTTAGATCATCACGGATTCTGTTCTTAACCACCTCGTGCAGGTCTATGACCTCCAGCGAGTTATTTAAACCACATGAGCCTCATTGGTCATAGCTGTAATATGGGAATACACTCATGTTACAGAAAGTTCTGTATTTTTCAAGCAGCTTTCTAATTGCAACTTATTTTCTCTGATTCTTCTTCAGGCTACCCCCTTTTTCGCTTTCAAATATTTGCGGATTCTTGTTTGAAAGGAATATGACTGTAACTGTCCTGCTTACTCTTCCACAACGTCAGCAACGGACTAGGTATGTTAAAATTTTAGGGCTCTCTATAAAATTCTATAATTTTAAAAAAAGGTGCCATGTAAATACTGTAAAGTTAAACATATCTGTTGATACTTGCCTGAACTTAAAGGATGCATCAAAGTTCTATGCAATTAATGTTTTCTCATTTCCTTAAAATTCTTGACTAGTAAGTAGCAGACGCTTAGTTTTATACATTGCTGAAATGAATTTATAGATTTTCGTTTTAAATTATCAGTGACAGTGTTCTTTATTTTTAAAAAAAAAAGTGTGATGAAGGGCTTCTTTTTTTTTTTTTTTAAACTACTGGCTTGAATCAGCGGTAGGATCACATAAGTTTTAATTTTTCTAAACCATTTAATATGTAGCAAGTAAAAGCGACTTCTGCTGCTTTGTGGCAGTATTTTTTGTTTCCCCACCATCAGAACACCTCATCAGGTCATTTTAGTTCTTGGGCACGTCTTGGCAGTGCATTTTGACCAGACCTTCTATTCCTGCCTCGGAGTTTGTCTTCTCGCTTTACATTTTTCTCTGAAATCTCTTTTTTAGCCACAAATACATGCAAGACCTCTGTACTGATGAGCCTCAAAAATGCACCTGACTGAGTGCTTCTCCTGAGACCCAGCCTTTATATCCATCCAGCTGGATGGAGGAGTTGAGGCTAATTGAACTTGTTCACAACAAGAGCATGACCTTCTCATTTGTTGGTGAAGATCTTTACTCCACCTACATGTTTTCCTGCCTTAATAAAGGACAACTGTGTCCGTCATGTGATTCAACATGTGATACCTTTGACCTTCCACTCTTACTCCGTGCCCTGCCCATTGCGATCTGCTTCATTTTCTGAATCACTAAATCCTGAGTGCCTCCCTAATCCTCCCATGACTTAGACCTCACTGTAGTTGCCTAGTCTTAACTATAAAACCCTTTATGGAGACCCTCGCCACAGTACTCTATTACTTGTATTCACTCTTGACACTCCCCCTGTATACTCTCCTCTCAAGAGCCTGAGTGATGGCTACTACATGATCCAGCCATTATCCACTCTTCTGTATAAAATCTCTACAATCATTTCTTTTAAAATTGTTGTGAAATATAACTAATGCACGAAAGTGTATAAAACATTAAATAGAGGTAAAGAACAAGAACCAGCTATGTAGTCGAGGCATAGAACACTAACTGCAGCTCCAGGATCTATTTCCTGGCCACTTCTTATTTCCTTTCTCCCCAAATCAACCACCATCTTGAAATCTATACCCATTACTCCCTGCATTTTCTTTCTTCTTCTTTATCCAATTGTGCACCTCTAATTAAAACCCTATCAAATGTTGTGTATCTTAGATACCATATAACTGGGAGTAATATTGTATTTATCTTCTGAGACATAATTCCTTCCCTCAGTAGGCTTCTGAGAATCAATGCTATTAATGCGTGCAGTTTTATTTTGTTCTCTTTTATTCAATATTCCACTATGATTTACTCATTCTAGATTGATGTGCATTCTGGTTGTTTTAATTATACTGCTATCATGACTGTTGTTACTGGGAACTGTCTTGTAATTGCCCTGGTACACATGTGTAAGAGATTCTCTAAGTCACGAACTCTATGGGGCGGGTCCTGCGTTACAGAGAATGGCAGGGGTTCCTAGACATCACTGCACTTTAGGTTCACCTGGGGAGCTTCTAAAACACCCAACACCCAGATCTCACTCCATAGCAATTAAATCAGAGCAGCTAGAGCTGGGGCCAGGCTGCAGTAGCTTTAAATATTGCCATGTGACTCCCGCGTGCACCAGTATGAGACCCACCACGCTGAGGGTTTGTTCGACTCTGCTAAGTGAGGCCAAAAATGTTTTTCATGGTGGTCATGTTCCATTTTCCATCTCCAGCTGCAGTGGGTGAGTGTCTCTGTTGTTTTACACCTTCTCCAAAACTTTACATTATCCAATTTTTAAAGTTTTGTCTGCTGGTAGTTGAAAAATACCATTTACTTGGAGTTTTAGTTTGTATTTGGTTTGCATGTCCTTGTATTTCAATTTGGTAGAAAATATTTGTTTCTTAAAAATCCTTTGACAGATGTACATTACGTAGGTCTGTCCATGAGAGTTGTGCCCTATTCTTATGTCATTGAATGTCCTTCTTTCCCAAAATATGAACTTTATCAGTTTTGCGGGGACACAGCAACTGTTGACTTGTTTTCCCCTTAATTCTCAATGTAGTCTAATATTTTTTAAATATTATGCATGTGCTCCTTAAAGAAGTCCCCTGTGTCTAAGCCATATTATTTCAGTGTATAGCTAGATTCAATTTGCTAACATTTAGTAAATTTGCATCCTTTATTTTGAAATTTGTCAATACTTTTCTGTGTGTGTATATGTGGTACTGCTTTTGCTCAGAATTATTTTGATGTATATTTTAACTTTTTTACTCCAGACAGCTTTTCTTTTACATTTTAAGAAAGTGATTTATTTTCCCATGTGGAATATTTTTGTTTTTAAGGCAATGAAATCAGTTAAGTCTACATTATAAAAAACAACCCAACTCACTAGATACAAATCCTAGATTTAGTATTTTCTAGCTGTGTAGACTTCTGGCATTAATCTGGCTGTGGGTGGGTGTGGGTGTCTTCTGATAATGAAGCAAGAAAATTAGTTAAAATCCTTCTCCACCTCCAGCTTTTCTTTTTAGCTTGTTCATTCTTAAAAGAGCAAGCGAAGCTGTAACCTGGCACATTTTATCAAGTGACTCGGTAGAAGCCGCATGGCAGGATTTAAGACCATGAACAGTGAAGCCACAGTGTCTAATTGCAAATTTTATCTGTGCTGCTCACTAGCTTGTGACCTTGTGGAGCTTATTATATCTGTCTGTCTCCGCTTCCTCACCTGTAAAGTACGCTAGATAATAGTAGCTTGCTCGTAGGTTTGCCATGTAGGTTAAATGAGTTCATATTTGCAAAGCGTTTGAAGTAGTTCTTGGTACATAGTAAGTCTAACATAGGGGATTCCTATGTAACTGATAAACAGGATGCATGCGTCCTTTTCATGTCCTCCCCACCCAATGATGCCAGCACCACCTTCTCAAATCCTAACTGGAAGGTAAGTTCCAAATGTATGGCTTTTATCTACATGTCAATTTCCATAGGGGTATGCATAGCACACATTTTATTCTTTATTCTTTTTTGGCACAGAGATGAGCTGCTTTCTGATTTTATTTTTTGGTTTTCTAAGTATTTTAGAGGTAAAATAATTTCCTTCCCTTCTTTTTTTTTTTTTCATTATTTGTTACTGGTGCTGTTGATTCTGGGTGGCTATTTCCTACTCTCTCGCATTTTTCCCTGACAGACGCATAAATGTTCTGACCCTTCTAATGACTTCTGGGTATTCACAAGTGACCTTTGGTGCCGATGAGCAGTGGCTAGGTTGGAGAGAGCCCCTACGTCTTTCTACTTAGGCTGCATCTCTGTCTGACTTTGTTTTCTTCCCAATTTGGGAAGAGCATCATAAGCCACATAAAAATTCTCCATCTTGGTATTGCTCTCTGATTAGGGATTAGAGAAGCTGCTTGTTGTCCCGTCAGTTTGATCCTACGATAAAACTTGTGTCAAGCACTTTGGCCATGAATAATGTATGGGCGGTGCGCAAACATATGCACCAAAACTAGTTAAAAGTAGTTAAAAGTGTGCAAAATATTTCTCATTAAAATGACTAAAAATCAGACTAAAAAGTCTGATTACCTTATATGAAAAGAGGATCTTTTTTTTCCCTAGTAATTGTCATGTTGAGATTAAATGTGGATGTGCAAAAGTTTGTTGTCAGTTGCAACAATGGTATTCTTTTTCATCTGATATCATGCCTCTTAATAGAGAAATGTCACCATGATATGGAGTTTTGGCTCCCAGTATGTCGCTGTAACCCACGTTTTTATAAACTCATCCTAAGGCTCACTCTACATGTATTTCATCCTAGGAATAAAAATGTGCATGAAAAATACCTTGCTTGCATTAGCCATTTTCAGAGGAAGGTATAATTATCTTTCAGTGTCTCTTTTCCGAACTAAAAATAGTTCCAGTTCTGTAAGAACTGCAGAAGTTTCAACTTAACAGTAAAGGTCAGTGAAGCAACTGAGAGAGGAGTACTTAAAATAAAAACAAAACCTGCTTTCACACAAAAAAATCAAAACTTTCTATGACATGCCAATGGCTGCAGAAAAAAAATCTATTTTGAAAATGAAAAAAAGAGAAGCTTCATCATTTCAGTTCTTACATGGTACATTATATTATCAAGTCTTTTACAAAGTGTTTCACCAAAGTTTGAATCTGTAGTCAGATTTCATGATTATTTCCAGAGTTCTTGAATATTGGGCTCTTGATTCACTCTGTCTTAAAAATGGAATTGTCAGAACGGCAAGGAACATAGCATCTGACAAGAAAAGCAGGAGCCAAAGTCATTTCATTAGCCAAAAAAGCTTTTTAAATGATAAAATTATGCACTGGAATCCCCTTGAGTACAACTCTTTTCAGACTAGATAAGGAATGTCGTAGCTTTGGAGCTCCCCCTGCTCTCTGAGGTACAGTTGATATTTAGATGTCCATTTGAAAAAAAATAAGTGATTTTTTTTTAAAGATTTTATTTTATTTATTTGGTCGGGGGGAGAGCAGGGGCGGGGCGGGGGGGGGTGGGGAAGGGCCAGAGAGAATCTCAAGTGGACTCTGCTGAGTGCAGAGCCCAATGCATGGCTGAATCCCACCACCCTGAGATCACGGCCTGAGTTGAAATCAAGAGTCGGAAGCTTAACCGACTTCGCCACCCAGTCGCCCCAAAACAAATAAGTGATTTTCTGTAAGACTCTCTCAAACTTGAAAAATCAGTTACCTTTTTCAGTGCATGGACTACATAATTTGTTCTCTTTACAGATACACAAATAGCTTTTGTTTTAAGTGCTCCAATAGCTAGACATAATGACATTAATTGGGCACCTCCTAGCCTCTTAATTTTAGGAATCAGAAATATTCTTGATTAGCCTAAATAAAGGTTCAATGCAGTCCTATATTTCCACCTTCTCGCCACACAGCTGCGGGTTCTTCCAATCAGACTGATGGGCAAGTAAACACCCCCATCGACTGCTGGAAATAGTGTGACAGGTGAGCAGCATTGATCGGGACTTCCAGAAAATGATGGGTAGGCTTCTCTTTTTCCAAATCACCATACTTGAAGAAAGGTTTTGTGGTTTTTTTGTCTTGTTTTGTTTTTTACCACTACCTACATCTTCTGTATTTTTACTTAAAATTTATTAAGAGATTCATGTAAGTGAGTCTGTATACTAAACCTCATGGTCAGGTTTTCCTTTTTGGTATCACGGAGGGCCTGTTTTTTTGTTTTTTGTTTTTTTTAGGCCCTATTTCTAATTAGGTAAATCTTGGCTTCTACTCTTGCTAATTTCTTTTCTGTATTCCTCTTTGCTTTTCACTGGGCTTTCTCTCCCAATGGTCTTGCACTTGTTGTTCTAAAGATCCGCCACCCCCCACCCCGTTCTGGGCTCCTGTAAACATCTGCCCTTCTCTGATATGCCCAGGGCTCCAAAACTGTTCCTTCTTGCCTGCTCTTTACCCACAACCCAAATTTCCAGTGCTTCACCAGCTGTTTTCACTTGGTTTTAAAAATGAAGTCATGAGATTAATGTCTTATGTGAATACCATTTACAAGGGAATTATTAATCCATAGAAGTCAAAATTGATAAACTTTGGGCTACACCTAAATCCTGTTGTAGGCAAATGCCTTCTTTGAATGAGAGGGTGCATCCATGCACAAAGGGATGCCCTGCCCTTCTGCTTTACAAGTACCCGTGGAAATCAAGTCCTTTTCTCCATTTCTCTGCACTCCTATTCATTTCTTCTCCCACTCTGATTCCTGATGCTTTAATTTTGGACTATCCCAGACAGGAGGAGCGAACTGTGGGTCTTTAAAAAAACTTTAGGCTTTGCTGAGCGACTGTGCCTATGGACTGAGTTAGCAAATTTGGTGGAAGAGCTGTCATTTGGTCCTATTATGATCCCAAAGGGGCAAACCTAAATAGAGATCTGAAACAAGACTCCAATGCTTTGTTCGTACATGGTCAAATTACAAGATAGCCAATCCTTTGCAAAAACAAAACAAAACTAAGGATGAATTGAAGATGGTGAAGTCAGCACAGAGACTAACTCTTTTCCTGATATCGAAGCTGAGGAAGAAGTGACCAAAAAGAACAATGTTTGCACAATCCTAAAGTTAGAAATTCAGCCCAATAAAAAAATTAATGGCCTGGGTGAACAGGAAACTATTAGATGTTGCCTTTCATTGGTTCTATCTTTTGATTAAATCAGACTCAAGTAAAATGTGTTCTTTCCGCCACAAGTTTTGCAATGAATTTGTTTCACCCCTATGTGCTGTGCCGAACTGTTAACTCCTGGTAGTTCCCATAATAGTGTACCTAGACGACAACCGATTACTAGCATTCTCTCCACTTTTTTTTAAAATGAGGTATAATTGACATGACATTTCGGGTGTACAGAATAATGATTCACTATTTGTGTATATTGGGAAATGATTACCCCAATAAATCGACTTAACATCTATCACCATTCATAGTTACAAAGATACTTTTTCTTGTGATAAGAACTTTTAAGATCTATTCTCTTAAAAACTTGGAAATATGCAATACAGTATTATTAACTATAGTTGCCATGCCACGTATTACATCCCCATGACTTACTTATTTTATACTTTGGAGTTTGTACCTCTTGACCCCTTTTTTGCCCACCTTCTACCCCTGCCTCTGGTAACCACCAGTCTGTTCTCTGTATCTATGAACGTGGCATTTTGTTTTGTTTTTAGGTTCCACACATAAATGAGATCAAACCATATTTGTCTTTTTCTGACTGGCTTATTTCACTAAGCACAGCACCCTCAATTCCATCCATGTTGTTGCAAATGGCAAGATTTCATCCTTCCTTCTGGCTAAGTAATATTCCGTTGTATATGTACACTTTCTTTATCCTAATTCATCCATTGATGGTCACTTAGGTTGTTGCCATACCTTGGATTTTGTAATAATGCTGTAACGAACATGGGAGTGTATATATCTTTTCAAATGACTGTTTTCATTTTCTTTGGGTAAATACCCAGAAGTGGAATTGCTGGATCATATGGTAGTTCTATTTTTAATTTTTTAAGGAAACTCCATACTGTTTTTCATAGTGGCTGCACCAATTTACATTCCCCCCAACAGCGTACAGTTTCTCCGTATCCTTGCCAACATTTATTTCTTGGCTTTTTGATAACAGCCTTTCTAATAGGTGTGAGGTGATCTTGTTGTGGTTTTGATTTGCATTTCCCTGATAATTACGTTGAGCATTTTTTTCACATATCTGTTGGGCATCTGTAGATCTTCTTTGGAAAACTGTCTGTTCAGGTCCTCTGCCTATTTTTAAATCATACTGTGTTTTTGTTTGGTTTTGTTTGGTTTTGCTATTGAGTTGTTGAAGTCCTTTATATGTTTAGATATCAACCCCTCATCAGATAAATGATTTGCAAATATTTTCTTCCATTCTGTTGCCTTTTAATTTTATTGTTTCCTTTGCTGTGCAGAAGCCTTTAAGTTTCTACTTAAAGTCCCACCTCCTTATTTTTGTTGCTTTCCCTTTTGGTGTCAAATTTAAAAAATCATCCCCAAGACCAATGTCAGATGCTTACCACCTACTTATGTTTTCTTCTGGGAATTTTATGGTTTCAGGTCTTACATTCAAATCCTTAATCCATTTTGAGTTAATTTTTGTGTATGCTATAAAATAGTGGTTCAGTTTCATTCTTTTGTATATGGTTGTCCAGTTTTCCCAATACCACTTTTTGAAGAGATTGTCCTTTCCCCACTGTATACTCTTGACTCCCTTGTCATAAATTAATTGACCATATGTGTGTGAGTTTATTTCTGGGCTCTCTAATCTGTTCCATTGATCTGTGTGTCTGTTTTTATGCCAACTGTTTTGATTACCATAGCTTTGTATACTTTTCCTAAAAGTGTAAATAGAACTGAATAAAATCTTACATCTTCAAGAAAATAGTTTAATAGAAATACTGAAATAGGAAAAAAAAACTGACCTTAAGCTTCAGATGGTATCCACATTTTTTTAATGTATTGTCCATCATAAAAAAAAATGCACATAAATGACAGACTGAGACAACAGGGTCAAAAGGATCCAGAACGGTGGAATTTCCTCCCACTATACAATAACTAAGCTTGTTCTCCTGGATGATAACAGACCTCAAAATGATGTGATGAGCACTGGGTGTTATACGCAACTGATAAATTATTGAACACTACATCTGAAACTAATGATGTGATATAAGTTGGCTAATTGAATTTAAATAAAAGAAGAAAAATTTCAGCAGAAATCTGGAAGCCATTGAGATATTGCACAATAGCATGAGAACTAACTGAAAATATTACAATTAAAAATTGCAATGCTCATGATTAACAAATCAAATAGACAAGTATAATGGCAAACACATATCTGATGAAATATCATTTTCAACCACTTTCTGAAAGGGCTAAAATGAAAAAAATTATAACATCAAATTTGGTAGGAATCTGCAGCAACTGCAGCTGTCATACATTACCAGAGGAAGTACAAAATGATCCAATCATTTGTAAAAATAACTTTTCAGTATTTGGGAAAATTTAAAATATACCTAGCTTATGACCAGTGGGGGGGGGGGGGGGAGGAAAAACAAATTCCTAAGGGAAGACTCCAACTACTACAGATGGAGGGGTGGAGTAAATGATAATAAATAGAATAAAGGATTAACAGGTGAAATACAAGAATCACATACTTATATAGGCTCAAATAGCTTTCCAGATACTAGTTTTTAATTAAAATCTTAAAATGGTAATTTTATTTTAATTTTTTTAAAGATTTTTTAAAATTTATTTATTTGACAGAGACACAGCCAGAGAGAGAGGGAACACAAGCAGGGGGAGTGGGAGAGGAAGAAGCAGGCTCCCAGCAGAGCAGGGAGTCCTATGCGGGGCTGGATCCCAGGACCCTGGGATCACACCCTGGACTGAAGGCCGATGCTTAATGACTGAGCCACCCAGGTGCCCCTCAAAATGGTCATTTTAAAGAGAAGAAAACTGGTAGGCAGCTCCCTAACAAATGATCAAAACCTATCCTCATCAATACTGGGACAAATTGCCATCACATACCTCCAGGCATTATGCACGAAGAAGGACACATCATCATTTCAGATGAATTTCTGTCAAAAAATAGAGTAGAATCCTGATTTAAATTTTGGGATGCTTTTTACATAACTCTCCTATAATCTCAAAAAAGATCAAGAAGCGCACAGAAAGATTTAGGAACCTTTCCATAGTGAAAGAAACTATAGAGACATGTCAATTAAATGCAATGTCGGATGTGAGTTGGATCCAGAGACAGGAAAAAAAAAAAGTGGTGGTCATGGTAGACCGTAAGAACAAGAACATTCTCTGCCATGATCACAATGTAGTCATCAATTTCAGGAAATGGAACATTGATACAATTATTATGTAATCCATAGTCCGAATTTAAATCCCATCAACTGTCCCAATATTATCCTTCATAGTCACTTTTTAGTCCTTTTGAATTCAGTCTCTCTCTCTCTATAAATGAGGCATGATACCTCCAATTTACTCATTTGATAAAACATTTAGTATCTATATTATATATGTTTGTATTTATGTATATTTATAGTGTGTATGTATATAAAGAGATTGAGCATGCGTGTGAGAGAATGAACAAAATAGAAATAGAGGACTTTCGTTAGTGCAGGAATAGTAAAAGAAACTCTTAGAGGCAAGTTACCTGTAAGTTTGAAATGATAGCAAGATAAAAGTTACTGTTTTAAAAATTCAATTGTAACAATATGTAGAAAGAATAATGCATCATAAGAAGTGGAGTTTTTTTCATGTAGACAAGGTTGGACTATTAGAATAATGGTAATTAAATCAATTCATCACATTAAGAGATTTAAGGAGGAAAGAAAAGCTATAAACACAATATATGTAGAGAGACATTTGATCAAATCCAATAGTCATTCCTAACAGAATTTAGAGCAAACTAGAGCAAATTAGGATTAGAATGTAACTTCCTAAAGGAGATTTACAAGCCTTTAGCAAGTCTCTTATTTCACGACAAAATGGCTGTTACCAGTCAACCAGTATAACAGAGGTCCTAGAAAGTCTCGGGTGTGTGTGGGTGTGTAGGGTGTGTGCACATATCTTTGTGACAAAACCGTAGGGCAGTGGTGAAAACCTATTCTTCTCAATAAATTGTACTATTATAGTTGTTTATTTTTCTCAGAAAAAAACCTCAACCTTTGCTTCCTACCATACACGTTTAAATTCCAATTGAATTGCCGACCTAAATTTGAATAAAGAAATGGTGAATCTTTTCTTTTTTTTTTAAGATTTTTTTTATTTATTAGAGAGAGTGCACAAGCGGCAGGGAGGGGTGGAGGGAGAAGCAGACTCACCCACTGCTGAGCTGGGATCTCCATGCAGGGCTTGATCCCAGGACCATGAGATCATGACCTGAAAAAGAATGAAGAGTCAGGTGCTTAACTGATTGAGCCACCCAGGTGCCCCAGAAATAGTAAATCTCTCTCTCTCTTTTTTTAATAATAATTTATTATTATGTTATGTTAGAAATAGTAAATCTCTAAAAGATAACATAAGAATATATTTTCAAGGCTTTAGATTATGAAAGTAATTCTAAGAGAACAAGAGTGCTAACCATAACAAAAAGGGTGATGACTTTTCTGATATCCAAATTAAAACCTCTCCTTATTAAAACTCACCACTAACAGAGGCAAAAGTCAAGCTATAGAGTGGGAGAAAATGTTTGCAATTGGTAGTATATTTTAAAAAAAAACCATCTCCTACATACCGAGAAGAAAGTGATATGGGACATTAGAAAAATAGGCAGAAGCCTCAAAATCACATTTCAAAAAAATAATGAAATGTCCAATAAATATATAAAAATGTGGTCAACTCCCTTAGTAAGCTAGGAAATAAAAATAAACCATAATAAGGGGTGCCCAGGTGGCTCAGCTGGTTAAGTGTTCAACTCTTGATGTCTGTTCAGGTCATGATCTCAGGGTCCTGGGACTGAGCCCCATGTCCTGGGCTCCACACTCAGCTGGGAATCTGCTGGTGGATTCTCTCTCTCCCTCTCCTGGCCCTCCCCCCCACTTGTGAGCACGCATCTGCATTCTTTTTTTTCCTCTCTCAAATCTTAAAAAAAAAAAAAAAACAGAATGCCTACTGTTAAAATGGTTGCTAGACTTCGTGCAGATGCAGAATCATGGGAACTCTCATTTCACGTGTGGGGAAAACTGACGTATTTACCAGTGTTAAATAACCATACCACTGACCTTGCGGGTTTCCTACTTGGCGAATACACAAAAGAAACTTGAACATATATGTGCCAAGGGACCTGCACAAGAACTCTCCTAGCACAATTATTTCCAGAAGCCCCAAACAGAGCAAATCAAATGCAATCAACTGTAGAATACATAAATAGTGATATAGTCATATATCGGAATGCTATACAGCAAAATAAATAAAAGCATTATAGCAACATGCCACACTGGATAAATCTCATAGAAATATTGAGCAGAAGAAATACTCAAAGGAATATATACGGTTTTATTCATGTTTATAGAAATTTCAAAGCAGACAAAAATGAATGGTTGGGGATGAACACTTACGTGATGAAAATGTAAGAAAAAGCAAGACAGCAATTTCTGTAAAGGTTAGGAGAGATTGTAATTTAGTGGTTGTATTCTGTGGGGATGGGCTGTAATTCAGGATGAGAGCCGTAGCTACTTCTTGACTCGGGTCCTGTGATAATGGTGTTCTCTGTCTATTAATTTGTTAAATTGAACTTTTATTTGTTTTCCTCTACTTGTGGTACTTATCCAATTAAAAATTTTAATGGTAACAAAAGATTACCTTCGCAGAAAATTTCTAATAAATGGAGAAGCTAAAGTAAGATGAATTTTGATAAAAATCTTAAGTATTTATTGATTTTTAAAAAGCCAAGCTCATAGAGAACAGATTGGTAGTTGCAAGAGGCAAGGGTTGGGGGATGGGAGAAATGGGTGAACTGTTTTTGTTTTTTAATTTAAATAAATTGAATAATAATAATAAAAATACCCCAGCCAGCCTCCCAGACCCACCTTAGCAAGACAGTCCAGTAACCTTGAGCTCTGTGGTCAGCCTCAGTCAGGGGGAGTATTGCTGTTTGGATAGGTTAGTGCTTGTGAATTGGCATAGGCCTTGTACCCCACACCCCAAAAATTCAATGTAAAACAACACAGCAATACTGAAATAAAATTTCCAGCTCTGTTTACTTCTAAAGAACAGGAGAAGTATCTAATGCTTTTCTTTCTCCAGTTCTGGTTGACCCTTAATATAAATTTGAAAAGTCAGAATTATAAATAAAGAACTGATAGAAAACAGAATCATTATTGTTAAATCTGAACTATACACGTATATATGAGATTCATGTGCCCAGGTCAGAATTATAGGCAACAATAGAAATGATTTTTATAAGATAAGCATCTCTTATTACAGTTTAAACCCCAAGTCAAAATAAACAAGCTTAAATTTAGACAAATCTTGATCGATATTTATAAAAGCTTCTTGATTTAATGTCCTATAGCTAGGAGCTAAACTGGAATTTCTCAAACTTTTCATATTGGTTTTCAAATTTTTTTCTTACCTATAACTCTTAACAGAATATCAGAGATCATGTGATTAATAACACTGTAGCAGCATTTCCAAACATATACACATTTTATACGTAGACTTTATAGTGAAAGTTTTTGATTCATTTGAATTAATTATTTGGATTAATATTTATATTGCATATGTTATGAAATATTATTGATATCAAAATAGCACAACATTTTAAAAAGAAAATGTACCATCAATGATTTGCGACAATTTAGACAGTAAATATTTTAAAAGGTAATGATTACCTGATGTTTAGGCTCGAAGGGTAGGACACATTTTCCTTGGCTGACTCTGGTTCGTGTAATGGCTCTGTGATTGAAAGCCATAATTAGCTCCTGTAGGACTTGTGAAAGAGACGTAAATACAGTGTTTGTTCTTAAGCATTTTGTGTTGTTGCTCTAGGCTGTGTATTTTACTTGATATTTGTTCAGCTGGGGTCTTAGTGAATTCAATAATTTGAATTCAAAATATTAATTCATTTTAAAGGTATCTAATTATGCCATGGGTATGGACATCAGAAAACACAAGTTAATCGTGAGATAATACAATGTTGCTGTTCTAAGCCACTCAGGTTTTGGTACTTTGACTTTCTCTCTTCATATGTAGCACATGAAACTGACCTGGAACTGGCAAGGCAGCCAAAGGAAACCATTGCAACATGTATGGGAAGCTCTTCACTGTGAGTGAAAAGGTCCCAACAGGATAGTGGCATGTGTATCCTGTCCCTTCAGTGTCCAGATCAAGCAGTAATTACGTAGAAGACATTGCCCTTGCCCTTTCAGTCCCAACTTGAATTCTTATAACGATTCTGTGTTCACCACAGAGCGATGCTACAAGAATGTCTTGTATCAAGTAGATTTTTGGATATTTGCACTGATTCGTTCTTATTCTGAGTTTTGGAACAGAATACGAATTTAGTATACGTTAGCATTATGGCTCTTAAAATATTCGAAGGAGCACAATCTCTAGGTCTTAAATCTCTTTTTCTTAGAATACTTGGACTATAAAGGAGTGAAATGTTCTCAGGGATGTCACTTCCTTGATTATGGCAAGTGGCGCGTCACACACACATCCCATCTACCTGCTTTGCAAAGCAGATTTTAAAAGAAACCCATTCAGTCTCAACAAGTGATATGATAAAAACTGAAAGGATAGCGTAAAGAAGCTTAAGTCATAAAATTCTTAAAAGATGTTTCAAGAAGCTTCAGTTACAAAAAGCTGCTGCTAGATTGGGAACAACGTGGAGTCAAGATTAAGACAGGCCTTTAAATAGCTCTTGGTGGGTGTATTGGCTTATAATAAGCGAGCTCTGTGTAGAGACTAGTTCAAACTGATCTATACTTTGGGTCCTAGTTCGGGGGAAAATGCAAAGTCGTATTCACCCTTACTTTTGCATGATTTTTCGTTAGAATCTATAATAAATAAAAAAAATACACTCTTAAAATACACGGGTATAGAAGCACTACCAAAGCAAATCAAAGCCGCACTAGTCTGCATTGTCCTTGGTACAAGCAGCTGGTTCCCCACTGCGTGGCATGTCCAGATGCAGAAACATAAAGTGTGAATGTGCATCTCTATTAACTGCCAGATGGTGTTCCTTCATTTTTTTTTTCCATTTTTCTGTTTAAGATTCATGATATGTTTTCTTACTCCATTAATCTCTTATAAAAGTTCTTCAAATTAAAAAGAAAGACAAACTGTATTTGTGTGTGGGTGTGGATGGATGGATGTGTCTGTGTTTATGTAACAAATAGTCAGTCTTTGTTATAAGCGTTTCCCCGTAGGTTTATTTTAGGACTCTCTGACTTGTGATCCAGCCCCGGCATGAATCTGCAGTTCAATGTCACTTGCTCTAATAGTCTGTCCTGTCTCACCTTCGTGCCTTCTCCCTCTTTCTTAGACTGGGCATTCTGACATTCTATCTGGTGTTAAAAGCCTTCATGGCACTCATGATAGAACAGTCTGTCCCTTTGGTAGCTGGAAGTTTTGAATCTGTCTTCCCTTCTTCAACCATTTGGATATTTGTTCCTCATTCTTCGTGATGACAGCAAGGTATCAATAGCAATGAATAAGAACAGATCATTACTCCCCTTGCACGTTGTATATCTCACAGTGGTAAACTCCAATTACCAACCTACTTTGGAATTTATGAGGAAGCATAAAATCCACATGCCTTAAAGGAGGCAGTCAGCTAAGTTAATACATTGAAAATTCTCCTTTATAGCTATGGCATAATGGGAATTATATCTTAAATGCTAGGTATTTATTTCTCAAAACATTTGTTTCACAATTAATCTTTACTTCAAAGTCGAGACTACAGATCTTAGTTTAAATAGTCGATGCGTATAAATGGCAAGCTGAAATCTTTGATCTGTGGTTATTTTGTATCAATATATGGGATGCCTAATGTTGAGAATATTCACAATATCTTAATTCTTTTTTATTTTTCAATCTTTAAACACACTAATCAGCTATTCAATTTCATAATTTGCAGCTTGGGCTTTTTAATAACACACATTAAAGGATTTATTTTTCCTCTTTTCCCCTATTCCCTTTGTCCATTGACTTGACTATCCGATGAGGCCTTTGTTGCAATATTTTTTGCAGAAACTTTGTTAGGGTTTCAAAAACTAAATTGCTTAAAAAAATGTTGCATGTAACTTATTTCCCATTTAAAAGTGTTTAAAAATTGATGAAGATGTCCTTATTCAAATTTAGATAAATAAAAACAGGCTTTATCTTATGAATTTTGTATTTTAGCCATTTATAAAATGTGATTTGAGCTTTCTCAGATTTTAGATATTTCATTATATGGACAGTAAATACACGTGTGTGTGTGTGTGTATGTATCAAGGATCAAATGAGTGTTTCAAAAGTTAATATTTTTATTACGTTTTTTCTGATATAACTTCAAGAATGCAAATGGCATAAGAAAAATCGTCCTGAACAGTACCATTTACTGTTAACTTCTTAATCTTTTAGAATAGAGTTTATTTTAATTGTACGCACACTTGTGTATGTATCTCTGTCTATCTGTAAATCAGGACTCTTCTGATTGTTTTAAAAACAAACTGCAGAAGTTGGTCAACAAGACTAGAAATTTTGGGCCCATCAACCATCCATTATGTGTCTTTAGAGGTCATTTATTTTGTTTCAGTTTCATCCCTTGGAATGTTCATTTTGATTTTTTAAAATTCTTGTAGTCCAAGATTTTTAATGGCTGGCTAACACACACATACACATATACTCCACACACAATGATGATCATTTTTCTACATGAGATTTATATGTTCTTCCTTATTACATGGATCTCTACAGATGAATTTGCTAGTGTTTATTCGATGATTGGTTTAGTGGAAGACTGGCATCTCTATAGTCACAGAAATCAGACCTGATATGAAACTGAAGCAAGTACGAGTAGGTCCATGCTTTGTAAACATGAATGAGCCCATGAATCATCTGGTGATTTCGTTAACGTAGATTTTGTTTCAGTAGGTCCAGGGCGGGACAGCAGGTCTAATGAGCTCCTAGGTGCTACTGATACCGCTGATGTGAGGACCACATTTTATTTTTCTTTTTTCAAGTTTTTATTTAAATTCCAGTTAGTTAACATACAATGTAATATTAGTTTCAGGTGTAGAATTTAGTGATTCGTCACTTCCGTGTAATACTCAATGCTCATCACGACAAGTGCCCTCCTGAATAGCCATCACCCATTGAACCCATCCCCTGCCTACCTCTCCTCCAGCACCTCTCAGTTCTCTATACTTGAGTCTATTTTCTGGTTTGCCACATTTTTGGGTTTTTTTCCCCCCACATTGATCTTTTTTTTGTTTCTGAAGCCCCACACATGAGTGAAATCATATGGTATTTGTCTTTCTCTGACTTACTTGCCTAATGTTATAGTCTCCAGCTCCATCCACGTCATTGCAAATGGCAAGATCTTGTTTTTGATGGCTGAGTAATATTCCACATGTGTATATACCACCTCTTCTTTATCCATTCATCAGTCGATGAACATTTCAGCTCTTTCCGTAATTTGGCTATTGTTGATAATGCTGCTATAAACATCAGGGTACGTGTGTCCCTTTGAGTCAGGATTTTTGTATCCTTTGCGTAAGTAGTAGTGCAATTACTGGGTCATAGGGTAGTTCTATTTGTAACTTTTTGAGGAAACTACACACTGTTTCCAAGTGTTCACCAGTTTGCAGTCCCACCAATAGTGTAAGAGGGTGCGCCTTTTCCACATCCTCACCAACATCTGTTTTTTCCTGTGTTGTTGATTTTAGCCATTCTGGCTGATGTGAGGTGATATCTCATTGTAGTTTTGATTTGTATTTCCCTGATGATGAGTGATGTTGAGCATCTTTTCATGTGTCTGTTAGCCATCTGTGTGTCTTCTTTGGGAAAATGTTTATTCATGTCTTCTGCCCCTTTTTTAATTGGATTATTTGTTTCGGGGTATTGAGTTTAGTAAGTTCTTTATAGATTTTGGATACTAACCCTTTATCAGATATATCATTTGCAAATATCTTCCCCCATTCCTTAGTTTGCCTTTTAGTTTTGTTGATTTTTGTAGTGCAGAAGGTTTTTATCTTGAGGAAGTCCCAATAGTTCATTTTTGTTTTTGTTTCCCTGCCTCCAGGAATGTATCTAGTAACATGTTGCTATGGCCAATGTCAAAGAGGTTACTGCCTGTGTTCTCCTGTGGGATTTTGATGGTTTCCTGTTTCATATTTAGGTCTTTCATCCATTTTGAATCTATTTTTATATATGGTATAAGAAAGTGGTCCAGTTTCATTCTTTTGCATGTCCAGTTTTCCCAGCACCATTTGTTCAAGAGACTGTCTTTTTTCCATTGGATATTTTTTCCTGCTTTGTTGAAAATTAGTTGACCATAGAGTTTCTATTCTGTTCCATTGATCTATGTGTCTGTTTTTGTGTCAGTACCGTACTGTCTTGATCGCTACAGCTTTGTAAATATAATTTGAGGTCAGGAATTGTGATGCCTTCAGCTTTGCTTTTCTTATCCAAGATGGCTTTGGCTATTTGGGGTCTTTTGTGGTTCCATACAAATTTTAGGATTGTTTGTTCTAACTTTGTGAAAAATGCTGGTGGTATTTTGATAGCAATTGCATTAAATGTGCAGATTGCTTTGGGTGGTATAGACATTTTAACAATATTTGTTCTTCCAATCCATGAACATGGAATGTTTTCCCATTTCTTTGTGTCATTTTCAATTTCTTTCATCAGTGTTTTATAGTTTTCAGAGTACAGATCTTTTACCTCTTTGGTTAGGTTTATTCCTAGGTATCTTATTCTCTTTGGTGCAACTGTTAAATGTGATCGATTCCTTGATTTCTCTTCTGCTTCATTATCGTGTATAGAAATGCAACAGATTTCTGTACATTGATTTTGTATCCTGCAACTTCACTGAATTTGTGTATCAGTTCGAGCAATTTTTGGATGGAAACTTCTGGGTTTTCTATACACAGTATCATGTCATCTGCAAATCGTGAAAGTTTGACTTCTTCCTTGCTGATTTGGATGACTTTTATTTCTTTTTGTTGTCTGATTGCTGAGCTAGGACTTCCAGTACTATTTTGAACATCAGTAGTGACAGTGGACATCCCTGTCTTATTCCTGACTGTGAGGAAAAGCTCTCAGTCTTTTCCCATTGAGGATGATGTGAGCTGTGGGTTTTTTGTATATGGCCTTTTTTATATTGAGGTATGTTTACTCTATCCTTCTATCATGAATGGATGTGTACTTTGTCAAATACTTTTTCTGCATCTATCGAGAGGATCATATGGTTCTTATTCTTTCTTTTATTAATGCAGTGTACATGTTGATTGTTTTGCAAATATGACCCACCTTGCAACCTAGGAATAAATCCCACTTTGATCATGGTGAATGATTCTTTTAATGCTGTGTTGGATTTGATTTGCTAATATTTTGCTGAGAATTTTTGTATCCATGTTCATCAGGGATATTGGCCTATACTTCTCTTTTTTAGTGGAAACTTTGTCTGGTTTTGGAATCGGAGTAATGCTGGCCTCATAGAATGAGTTTGGAAGGGGCACTGGGATGACTCAGTTGGTTACTTGTCTGCCTTTGGCTCAGGTCATGATCCCAGGGTCCTGGGATTGAGCCCTGCGTCTGGCTTCCTTCTCAATGGGGAGTCTTCTCCATCAGCCTCTGCAACAACCCTCCCCCTTTCACTCATGTTCCCTCTCTCAAATAAATAAGTAAAATATTTTTCAAAATGAGTTTAGAAGTTTTCCTTCTATTTCTATTTTTGAAATAGTTTGAGATGGATAGGTATTAACTCTTCTTTAAATGTTTGGTAGAATTCCCCTGGGAAATCATCTGGCCCTAGACTTGTTTATTGGGAGATTTTTTTTTTTTTTAAGATTTTATTTATTTATTTGACAGACAGCCAGCGAGAGAGGGAACACAAGCAGAGGGAGTGGGAGAAGAAGAAGAAGAAGCAGGCTCCCAGCAGAGCAGGGAGCCCAATGCAGGGCTTGATCCCAGGACCCTGGGATCATGCCCCGAGCCGAAGGCAGACGCTTAACGACTGAGCCACCCAGGCACCCCATGTTGGTTTTTGACTACTGATTTTTGACTACTGATTCAGTTTCTTTGTTGGTTATCCGTCTTCTATTTCTTCACCTTTCAGTTTTGATGATGTATGTGTTTCTAGGAATTTATCCATTTCTTCCAGATTGTCCAATTTGCTGGCATATATTTTTCATAATATTCTTTTCTAATTCGTATTTCTGGGTGTTGGTTGCTATTTCTCCTTTCTTGTTTGTGATTTTATTTATTTGGGTCTTTTCTGTTTTCTTTTTGATATGTCTGGCTAAGAGTATATCGATTTCATTCTTTCAAAGAAACATCTCCTGGTTTCATTGATCTGTTCTACTGGTTTTTTGTTTGTTTGTTTGTTTCTGTATCATTTATTTCTGCTCTTATCTTTATTTTTCCCTTTATTTCCCAGCTTTAGGCTTCATTTGTTCTTTTTCTAGCTCCTCTGGGTGTAATGTTAGGTTGCATATTTCAGATTTTTCCTGCTTCTTGAGGTAGACCTGTATTTCTACATACTTCTCTCTTAGGACCACTTTTGCTGCAACCCAAAGGTTATGGACTGTTGTTTTCATTTTCATTTGTTTCCATGTATTTTTTTATTCTTTAATTTTCTGGTTGACCCATTGATTCATTAGTAGGATGTTCTTCAGCCTCTATGTATTTGCAGTCTTTCAAAATTTTTCTTGTGGTTGACTTCAAGTTTCATAGCATTGTGATCAGAAAGTGTGCATGGTATGGTCTCAATCTTTTTGTACTTGTTGAGGTCTGAATTGTGATCCAATATGTGATCTATTCTGGAGAATGTCTCAAGTGCTCTTTGAAAAGAATGTGTATTCTGCTGTGTTAGGATGAAAAGTTCTGAATGTATCTGTTAAGTCCATCTAGTCCAGTGTATCATTCAAAGCCATTTTTCCTTGTTGATTTTCTGCTTAGATGATCTGTCCGTTGGTGTAAGTGGGGTGTTAACGTCCCCCATTATTCCTTCATGTTTGTTGTGGCAAGTTCCTTTATGTTTGTTATTAATTGTTTTATATATTTGGGTGCTTCCATGTTGGGGGCATAAATATTCACAATTGTTAGATCTTCTTGTTATATTGTTCCCTTGATTATGATATAGTGCCCTTCTTAATTTCTTGTTACAGCCTTTGGTTTAAAATCTAGTTTGTCTGATATAAGTATTGCTATTCCAACTTTCTTTTGATGTCCATTTGCATCATAGATGTTTCTCCATCACCTCACTTTCTATCTGCAGGTGTCTTTAGGTCTCAAATGTGTCCCTTGTGGGCAGCATATAGATGGGTCTTTTTTTTTTTTTTAATCTATTCTGACACTCTGTGTCTTTTTTTGGAGCATTTAGTCCATTTCTATTCAGAGTGACTATTGATAGTTTTGTATTTTAGTGCCATTTTATTACTTGTTCTGTCATCATTTCTGGAGATTTTCTGTTCCTTTCTGGTCTTTGTTGCTTTTGGTCTTTCTTTCCCACTCAGAGTCCCTTTGAATATTTCTTGCAGGGATAGTTTAGTGGTCATGAACTCCTTTAGTTTTTGTTTGTCTGGGAAACTCTTGATCTCTCCTATTCTGAATGATAGCCTTGCTGGATAGAGTATTCTACAGATTTTTTCCCATTCAACAGATTGAATATATCATGCTACTCTTTTCCGGCTTGTCAAGTTTCTGTGGAGAGATCTGCTGCTAACCTTATTGGTCTTCCCTTGTAAGTTAGGGACTGCTTTTGCCTGCTGCTATTAGGACTTTTTTCTTTGTTTTGCAAATTTATCTTGGTGTTGGCCTGTTTTTATTGATTTTGATGGCAGTTCTCCATGCCTCCTGGATTTGGATGTCTGTTTACTTCCCAATTTAGGGAAGTTTTCAGCTATAATTTCCTCAAATTAACCTTCTGCTCCCTTTTCTCTCTCTTTTTCTGTGACTGCTATTCTATGGATGTTATTACACTTGATGGAGTCACTGAGTTCCCTAAATCTACTTTCGTGATCTAAGATTTTTCTTTCCCTCCTTTGTTTAGCTTTATTATTTTCCATAATTCTTCTAGAGCACTTATTTGTTCCTCTGCTGCTTCTAGCCTTGCAGTCATTACATCCAGTTGGATTTCAAATCTCAGTTATTGCATTTTTTATTTCAACCTGACTTGTTTTAGCTCTTTTATTTCTGCAGTAGAGATCTCCCTGATGTCTTCTATGCTTTTCTCAAGCTCAGGTAGTATTCTTATGATTGTTGCATTAAATTCTTGCTCAGACATATTACTTCTATCTGTTTTAATTAGATCCCTGGCTGTGACCTTTTCTTGTTCTTTCTTTGGGGATGAGTTCCTCCATCTTGGCATTTTGTCTAGATCTGTCTTCTCTGTGTTAGGAAAGCCTGTTACATTTCTTGCTCCTAAGGGTGATGACTTTATGAAGAAGTCATAAACTGTCCAGGGCCTGGCACTTCAGGAAGTATCTCTGGTGTTTGCTGCATGCATTCTGCTGTTGTCTTATGGCTACTCTATCCCCTAGGTCTGCCCTCTGCAGAGTTTCTTCTTGCCTGCAGTGGGGAGTATTTGGACCTTGGCCAGAATGTGGTAAGTTATAATTAGGTGTGCTCTGGTCTGCTTCTTAAGAGACCTGATGCTATTTCCACTAGAGCTGAAGCTCTGCAGAACTGGGGAGTCTGTGAATGCAGGAGGGTTTGTGCTGGCTTCTGGGTAAGAGGCCCGCTGCACTGGTCATTAGGCACACTTGCCCAAGAAAAGCAGTACCAGCAGAGCACAGGAGAGTGGGACTTGGTGTAGGCAGGTTAGGCAGCCAGTGTTGGTGTTCTGCTGTTTACTGACGTTAGATTATGCTGAGGGGCAGGAGAGGGAAATGTCACCTGTGGGTTCTTTTGGAGGTCCACATTTTAAATAAGGTGTCAGAGCAAGGACAAGTCCTGTTGAGTGGACCCTGACTAGGCCTGCCATGCTCAGCAATTCTTAGGTTAATAGGTAATGATTTTTAAAAAGCATGCGCAGTTTTATAGATGCAATATGAATACAAAAGGAAATGCAAAAGTATAGTGATTTTCTCATTTTATTATAAACTATATATAATATAGGAAGTTGGTACAGATGGCATAGATGAAACATGCAAGTTATATCTAGGTTTTATGGCTTACAAAGGGAAGATTGTACACTCACATAAGCTAATTTTGCTGAATCTTCAGAGTGACACAGTTGGGATCCTAGTAAGTCTAGCAAATGGTTTTTGCTTATCTGGGAGGACTTTATGGTGCATAGATAGAACACCACCAGTGAGATCAACACCAGCCTGTCACTTGGGGAGAAGTAGGCCTGCCTGGGTCATTAGACTTTTGCAGCATCCTCCGTCTTAATGGCATTTCAAAGAATGCGGTCTGGGAGCTTATCATAGTCAAGCATCACATCTTTAGATTTGTATAGCAGATGCTCAGTTTGGGAAAGACTCAAGCCCAGTTATGCATGGCAATTCTTTGTTAGAAAACCAAAAATGATCTCCTGGTTTAAGCATTAACAGGTTACTGATAAGGAGGTGTTCTTCCAACTTTTGGAATGAACATCGGTCTGGGACTCCTGATAGCTCAAAATCTTAGTCTTATTGGTAGCATGTAGTGTGGAACAAAGTGTATATAGGTCATTAATGCTAGAGATTCAGTGTGGTACCTTTACCATGGATGTCCCTATGTGATATCCATAACAGACATATGTATGTGGTTCTTTTTTTTTATTATTATTATTTTTCTTATGAGGAGCCAATAAGAGTCAGCGAGATTAAGTTACTGATCCAAACAGCATCCTAGGTATTTGGGGAGCTAGAACTTGATTCTCGGGGCGCCTGAGTGGCACAGTGGTTAAGCGTCCGCCTTCAGCTCAGGGTGTGATCCCGGCGTTATGGGATCGAGCCCCACATCAGGCTCCTCCGCTATAAGCCTGCTTCTTCCTCTCCCACTCCCCCTGCTTGTGTTCCCTCTCTCGCTGGCTGTCTCTATCTCTGTCGAATAAATAAATAAAATCTTTAAAAAAAAAAAAAAGGAACTTGATTCTCTGACTAAATGTTTCACATCACACATACTAGTGTTTCCATAAATGCAGCATTCATTCATTTGTTGATTCAATCATTTGTTTATTTGGTCATTATATATTTGCTTAGTTATTTATTGGTTTGTATTAAGCTTTTCCAATGTGACAACTGAATAATCTTGATAAGAGTTTTTATCAGGGTAATGGTATGGTGATTGGGTTCATTTATAGGGAAATCACAGGCTGCAAATTCTGAAAGGATGCTCATCCTAAAATATACACATATTATAGATACATTTTCTCTAAATAGACTGTGTATGCTGTTTGGTTAAAGACTTTCAGATGAACCTGTTGAGAGATTCCATCCATGCCTACAATCTCTAGAATAGGTATTTAGAGAGAAATCAGGAAGCTCGTCTGGGTTCCTTGGGCACCCAGCTGTTGGTGAGAGAAGCCAGGGAGCTGTCCTCAGAAAGCCGTTTCTGTAGCCCTCTCCCAGATCCTTAAATGTAGCATAGGAACCATGGAGCTCTGCTGCCAGCAGGGGCTGTGTGGGGGTGCCCTACCATCAGTGTGCTGTCCTGGACTCAGACCAAACTTGCCCTGCTTTTCCTGGTTTTCTCTGCAACATTAAATGGTGCTGTAGTTAGAATATGTTGAGTGAAACTCTTACCAAGGGCTGTATGCATAAAGCAAAAAAGATAATAGGAAAAAATACATTTGGATAATACGTAAGAATAAAATTAAACTCAATTTTTATAAATGGCTAAAACATTCATTTATTGTATTTTTTTTTTTTATCTTCAAATGCTATAACTCCACTTCTTCCACAGGGTTCAACATGCAAAAATTTGAAAAATGACTGGGAGTATCTGAGAGGCAGTTAGTTTTAAAGGCAACCTTTAGAGGGAACTGAAATAACTATGTTAGCTGTACAATGTTGAAGCCAAGAAAAATGATCTTAGAAGAATGATGATCTTGGTGTTTCAGTGGAATTATAGAAGCAAATAATATGAAACTAACTTCTGAGGTAAAATTCTTAATTAGGAAATGTTACCAAACAGAAAAAAATATTCCTGTCTAGGCTACTTTAAGTTTCTTATTCATAATAAACTTTGTGTTAGGAATTGTCAAAACCTTAATTTCTGGGAGGTTAATGATCTGCTTCATCTGTGTCCAAGGATTTCTTTCCTCTTGAGTTTCCTCTTGTTGGCCACTTTTTTGCTGCTTTCAACACCCATTGTAGGGTTGCAGGGAGACTGGTCACATTATAGAAGCAGATACAAGGAAGAAAGATCAGATAAAACTCCAGTTCATCCATTTTGATATCTAATGTCTATTTTTGATGAAATATCTAGTAATGACGATGACTGACAGAGTGCATTTTCAGACGTTTTTAGGACTATCGGTTTGAATTAGTAGAAGAGATCATGTCTTTTAAGTCAATTTAGGAAAGAATATTGCATAATAAAGTATACAAAATATCCTTCACTTTTCTCATCAGTGGTGATAAGAATTCAAATCAAATAACTGTTCCTACCTGTGGTTTGAGTCTGCACACAGGAGTGGAAGCATCTGTTGTTTACAGCCAAGATATTTTTACTCAGAATATTAACAAAGTTGGTACTTCTTAAAAAGTGGTACAAGTCGCAAACATTTTATTGTATACCGCCATATCATTTTTATACTTCTCAATACCAAAAAAACCCTGTCATAAATGATTTCCAAAAATTTTCATTGTTTTTCATACTGCAAAGAAGCACTGCCTAAGCAATGAAAACTTTCCATTTTTAGTATTAATTCTAATGAGCGAGTTAATATATTTGGGCACAAGTTCAAAAAGTAATATGTTAGTAAGCACTGTGTTTTAAAGAAGGAACTGCAAGTTCTCCTAAAAACATCAAGCAACATTCATAAAAGATATAGATGTGTCCATTGTGATGCTGGCAGTACAAGGAACCCTGTGTGGTTACTTGCATAGTCAATGATGCCTCTTGTCATGTGAACACCTTTCCTTCCTCTAGAAACAGTGGGTTTATTTAAATTTTTTTTCAATCTTTATGGTAATATAATTGACATACAACATTGTGCAAGTTTAAGATATACAATGTGATGAGTTGATCCGTGTATGTATCATGAAGTGATTACCACAATAAGATGGGTTAACATGTCCTGGTGGACTTATTAACTGTCACTAAAACACGGTATTATGACATGAGCTAGTTCATTATGTTCCAGTGGATATAAAAGAAATCACTGCCATAAAACAACCATTTATTTTGCTTAGAATTAGAAATTGATTAGAAATTCAAGGAGAGCACAGAAGGATGAATTTTCTCTGTTCCATGGTTTCTGAGGCCTCTTGGAAGGCATGAAGACGAAGGTATGGAGTCTTTTGCAAGCTCACTCATGGGGTTGATGTCTGGCAGTTGTTGCCGGGAAGCCTCAAACAGCTGGAAGCTGGAAGCTCGGCTGCTTGGGCAACTGGCGATGTTTAGTGTGGTCTCCTGATTCTTCTAAGATGGTGGCAGAGAAGCCGGATGTCTT
Organism: Ursus americanus; assembly: GCF_024610735.1. NCBI lineage: Eukaryota > Metazoa > Chordata > Mammalia > Carnivora > Ursidae > Ursus > Ursus americanus. Next base: position 8,377,892 of record NC_142145.1, read on the forward strand.
ACATAGTGACTCAGGGTAGGTCTCAAGGGACAGCAAGTCCAATGGAACCTGTATCACCTTTTCTCACCGAGTTTTACAAGCCATACAAATCACTTCCAGTGCTTTATCTCTGCTAGAAGGCAGGCACTAAGGCTGCTCATATTCAAGGAGAGAAAAAGTGGGCTCCATGCCTTTATGAAAGGTGGATCAAAGAGTTTGTGGGATGTTTTCAAGCCATCTTATATTGCTAAGAGAGAATTCATATATAATTACCCCCCCCCAAAAAAAGGAACAAAGATAGGAGATGTTTTTTCAGTCTTTATAATGTGCTCTTTTTCACTCCACTGAAAAAGCAAAAGTAATTGCATGACATCACTGACAATCTTCTTAAGATAAAAAAGAGAGCAAGTTATTTTGAGAACAGAAAGCTGTGATTAGATCATGCACAGAGAGAAGGATGCATTTCTATCACTCCTCTATAGGACTTGGGTGGAAGGATGGGAATCTCCAAATTCTGCTAGAAAATTAAAAAAATTTTTTTTCAAGAAAAGCAAAGACCTAAGAAGTTAGGGGAAGTAATATTGGATCCTCATTTTCTGTTGCCCTGAACAGAAAATAAAGGCAGTTTATTCAAAATCCTTCTGGCAGGTAGAACTCCTTACTTTCTGACTTTTTAATCTGTTGCCCTTGAAAAGTGTATCTATCAATTAATTTGTGCCCTGCAAACTGGACTAGAGTTTCTTCTGATCTTCGGTGATAAATTCTCATAAAATCTGAGGGAGATTGCTTAGCTTGTATATCAATAATTTGTTTCCAAAATCACACATTGCTGTGTCATCTTTAAATGTCTCGGACTTCACCTTTGTGTCTCAGGCTATAGATGATCATAAGTATATGTGACTTTCAGAAAAGGATGGTGTAGATCATCCGGGTCACTTCTAAGGGTATATATGCTAATGTCTGAGAAATTTGTATCTCAAACCAAATCAGCAGAAATATCCGGGAAGGGCTACAAGAGCCTGGAAGCTTAAAAATTCAAAAAATGCAAAGGCATCACAAGTAAAAAAAGGTGTAGATAAATAGGCATTTACAAAATTTAAAAGGTGATAGCAACATCAATTATACATCTTGATAGTAGAATAAGAAGTTAGTATCTTTAAGCAACTTGTTAAGATCATATAAATCCTTTAAGTGAAATTCTATTGCATAAATAGAAGAAAAGGGATGTGGATGCTTAAAGTATTTTAAAAATTTTTTTGTTCAAGTTTGTATTAAGTAATTCTAGTTAACACATAGGTTATGTATTGGTTTCAGGTGTAGAATTTAGTGCTCATCACTTACATATAATGCTCAGTGCTCATCACAAGTGCCCTTAATGCCCATCCCCCATCTAGCCCATTCCCCCACCCACCTCCCTCCAGCAACCCTCAGTTTGTTCTCTAAGCAAACCATAAGACTCTTAACTATGAAGTATTTAAATACAAATGTACCCAAGAAGTGTCAGAGCTGTTACACACTTCTGTGGTTTTTTAAAATTGCTATATATGTACCATTTCTAATGTGTCATATGACCTGACATTCTAAGTTAAATATCACAAACTTAGGTAATTTGAGTCCATTTTGCTAAAAGAATATCTGTGTCCATGTACAGTGGCCAAGTACGTATCTTTATGTCAACTTATTTTAAATTGCACATGTTTAACTGAGTTTTAGGCTTATAAGCAATTCTGTATCTTTTTATTGAAATATATTTGACATATCCGGAATATGTGTAAATTTAATACGTACAACCCGTTAATTTGATAATTTATATATTGTAAAATGATTACGTAATTAGCAATAAGCACCTTCATAACATTATATAATTTCTTTTTAATGGTTAGAATAAAGTTCTAGCCTCTTAGCAAGTTTGATGATTATAATATTCCTTATTGTGTGCATTAGATTTCTAGCACTTACTAATTGCAAGCTTGTCCCTTTGAACAACATCTGTCCTGCCACCACCCCTGTCTCCTGGTCACCCCATTTACTCTGTGTTTATGAGTTTGGCTTTTTTAGATTATATATATGAGTGATATCAGACACTATTTGTCTGACTTACCTCAGCATAATGTGCTCAAATTCCACTCATTTTGCCTTAGATGGCAGATGTCCTTCTCATGCTGAATGATATTCCATTGTGTGTGTGTCTGTGTGTGTGTGTGTGTGTGTGTGTGTGTGAATATAAAGTTACATCTTTATCCATTCATCTGCTCATGGGCACTTAGGTTGTTTCCTGTACCTTGGCTGTTGTGACTAATACTGCAACAGATTTGGGGCGGAGGGGGGGTATCACTTCAGTATCCTGTGTGCGGATATTTAGAAGGGGAATTGCTGAATCATATGGTAGATCTATTTCTGGTTTCTGTTGCTATGCAGGTTTTATGTTTAGCTATCAACTTTTTATTAAATGTATCCACTAATAAATACTAAACAGTTTTAGAATTATTGCTGGATAAATATATAAGCATTTAAAGACTACACAAGTGAATATACTTAAAATTTAATGTTAAATTCTAGTTTTCTAAGCAGTTTGGTTTGAAACATGAAGGCCACACACGATTTTTCTCTAGAAGTGACTTATGACAATTCATCCTATTCCAATATGATCAGCGTGAGTGTTGTCTATGCCCTGCCCGTTGGTTGGTTCATTGTTAGCCTGGTGTTTGCCTGGAGCTGTAGAATTTGGCAGACTTGATGCAGTTTGGGGCTAGCCCTCTAAAAGGCCTTCTGGCTTTGCTTGGAGTTCTGAGCCACCTTGTAAGAAGCTGAAATGCTATTTGAAGCCACGACGTGTAGTTTGAGGCAGCTTCTTCGGCAGCAGTGATAAACACATAAAGACGTAATAGGTGTATCGCGTATACAGAATGTCCAAAGGCATCAGTATAATGTATTGAGGGGTTTTTGAATTTACACGAAATCATAAAAAGGGCAGCACCAATCAATCTGTATTTGGGGAAATGATGTAGAAATTAGTCTCTTTTGAAGTTCCTTCAAGTAAAATTTCCTGTAACTCAGCGTGCCCCTGTTGATCTCCAAGCTGTAGCTTTTAGTGGGTTTTCTCCCTGAAGTTCCCTCTCCCGGGTACTTGCGTGGTTCCCCCCCTCTTTGGTTCCGATGGCTCAGATCAGTCTCCAGGAGCGCGTGCGTCTTCCCACCACTTGTGAGGCGCGTTCTCCGGGGCGCTTCCACACGCCGTCCTGCAACAGAATGGGGTGTTTCATCACTTTCCCGTGGGAGTGGGAGCTTCGGGGGAGCCGCAGGACACGCTCACAGCCGCTGGGTGTGTCCTCGCGCTGAGCCACACCTGCCACGGAGCGGGAGGTTTCAAAGGGCTGAAAAACAGGAATGATTCTACAGATGAGCAAAACATTCAAATTCTTTGGTAATTTTTGTTTTCAGTAGTTTTTTTCCCCTCCCTAAACATTTCTGAAATTAGAGAGGCATGCAAGGGAAATAATTTAACAGGAACTCTGTAGCTGAGTAATAAATTCTGGATTCCCATTTCAATCCAGAGCAGTGTCTGTGTGGGGGCTGCTTAACATTAGCTAGTTCCTAAAGGTTATTGGGATTGAAACAGCGAAATTTCAAATGATCAAAAGTTGGGCTGTCAATGAAATGTACCTAATGAATATTCTCCTTAAGCCTAGCCCTTTTCGCCTTTACAGATCTGGAATCAATTTTTCCTAATTAGGTCCTTAATAGAAATGTAGGGCTCGGGTTCTAGAGCTGTGCGGGCTTCCACTCCAGGAGGCTCCGTGTGGGGTCTTCACACCCGGGGATCCGAGGGGACTGGTTCCAGGATTAGAATTTTTCTTTCTTTCTTTCTTTTTTTAAGATTTTATTTATTTATTTGACAGAGCAAGAGAACACAAGCAGGGAGAGCAGTAGAAGGAGAGGGAGAAGCAGGCTCCCTTCCAAGCTGGGAGCCCAGGGCAGGGCTCCATCCCAGGACCCTGGGATCATGACCCCAGCCGAAGGCAGACGTTTAACCATCTGAGCCCCCCAGGCACCCCTGAAATTTTTTTTCCCAAAAAGTATTGAATAGATTTTAAACTATTAAATAAATAGGCTGACTACAGTTAAAAAAGAAATGTTACTTATGATCACAATACATACTTTATATGGAGCTTTAGAGCTTGGCATTTATTTTACCAGAATTAACAGAATAGATGTCTTTCATGTCTTGTCTCCCATATGCTTCATGAGGAAACAACTCAAAACTGCTGCTTCTTATATGGGGAGAGATGTTCTTACATTATTAAAGGCCAGAGAGGTTTCCTGGTTATAAAATGTTTGGGTAGTTTCATTTTTGGGTTAAGCATGGCATCATTTTAAACACTAATGAATTCATTTTGCATTTTTAAAATTTTGTTAATTTATTTTTCCTTTACACATTTTTAATCCATCATGGAAGTACTTGCATCTATCTATCTATCTATCTATCTATCTATCTATCTATCTATCATCTATCTATCTATATTTTTTTTTACCAAGTTGCAAAGCAGGATACTGAATGACCGGAAGACTCCTAGATAGAAAATAATAATGAAGATCAAGTATATTTGTTCACTGTTTACAGATATTAACAAATATTTAGTAAGGAAAGTATCTCAAGCTCATATTTACAGGATAAAAAGTGAAAGTATTAAAGGGCATATTTTAAGTCCTTCTGATAGCTATCCTAAATTACATGGCTGGATTTAATATCATTTTATATCATTTTAATTTTCATGATATCATGTTAACCTTCTCAGATAAAAATCCTACCCCGTTGCCTATTGAAAACAAATTCCTTTAAAGGGAAAGAAAGTGGTGCATTTCTTGATTACAGGGAAGACTTGACAAGTACACACCAAAGAAAATTTGCACATTGTAGGAACACATTTCACTCCAAAATTCCATCAGTGCTGTGTTGTCATGGATATTAAGTCATGGTGGGATCATAAGGGCCTGTGAAGGAGAAATAATCAAGATTAGAAATGCTGATGGATTAAAACGATGGTCCAGTGTTCAGTACGTATAGATCTGTGCAAATGCTTTCTTCTTCAACATCCATCCATATCTGGGAACACACACACACACACACACACACATACCTGGAATGGTATTCAGCTGATTTTTATAAAGTTTATTTCTCATTGGTAGCATTTGGATTTTAATTTGGTTTTGGTAGGTCTCAGCATGCAAAAAAATTTTATTATGATTTTAATACTGCTCAGAACTGTGTAGTAAGAAACACATATTACTCTAAAATTGTATTACTTTATTACTCTTAAAAATTCATTACAATTTAAAAAGTCTGTTTCCCATTAGTGTACTAATTTGCCAAGCTACTGTTCTCTAAAAGTTTTCATAAAATTCACAAAAAATTCATAAGCATGTACAGTTGATACCAAACAGGACAGTGATGATAGTTTTAGAAATCTGTGGAACTTTAAAGGTGCTTGGTTTTCAATGAAATAGACATATTCTAATACCTCTGGGAAATAGAAATCTTATAAATGCAACTGTACTTATTTTTAACCTTTTTATTAAGCTATAATTGATATATAATACTATCAGTATTTAAGTTGTAAAATTAATACGTTTTGTCATATATCCACTCATAAAACCACTATATCAATTTAAGGAGCATATCTCATCATCCCCAAAAGTATCCTTATGCCCCTCCCTCCCAAACTTCTCTACCCTTCCACCCCCAGGGAACTGCTCATCTGCTTTCTTTCACTATAGATTAGTTCGTATATCTAGTGTTTTATAGAAATGGAATAATACAGTATGCACTCTAATTTGCCTGACTTAATTCATTCACCAGTATATAAAATAGATCAGGGACACCGTTTTCAAAACAGGCCTTCAGTATTTTTGAAATAGCGTAACGGTAACTTTATTCCCTGTTGCATATTAATTTTGTGTAGGGCAGGAAATGGGCAGGAAAATGTCGTGAAGTGTTAGTCACCTGGACAGAACAAAGTATTGACCTAAAAGTTTTGTAGCTCTATAACAGGCTATTATATTATGAACCATTATATTAAGAACAACATCAACTCAACCAGGTGATGAAAAATTGGTTCACTTTACAGCAACGCTTTTTTTTTTTAATTTAGAACCATAAAGTATTTCAGAATAATGTATGCACTTGGAATTCTGTAATTAATTTTGCCGGAAGGTCAGCATATATAAATGTAAAATCAGGCTTATTGATCATAAAACCCACAAATCACTACAAAATCATGGTGCTGCTTATAATCCATAATTTCTGCTTATTTATAAGCCTAAGATATGTTATATATAAGCATATATAATGCATATAAATTAGCATTATACCACATCTTGTCTCTGCACGGCCACCCCACGCTCTCGCTCCTGCATAGCCTTGCACCCTCCCCACCAGCACCCCTGCTTCTGCGTTTGTCTTCCACCTCTTTTCTTCAATGGACTGGTCCTCCCAAAATATGTCGGGTCACACCCCTGCCACAGTAGCTCTTTATCTCCCTCTGAATAAAAGCCCAAATTTGGCACTGTCTTTGCTTTTACCTATGTTAATTTCGCCAATAATAAACCTAGGTTTGACAGAACAATTTTATCAAAAGATGGGTGGATTTCAAACAAAGTGGAAGGACTAGTATCCTTTCCACCAGTGAGATTCATGATTTTATACTTTTGAGGTGCACTGAAACAAAGCAGAAACATAATTTAACAACTTTCGGAGAATTCTTTTACCTCGCTCCTGGAAGAACAGAAAAGTTCATTATGCAAATCAATTCACTTTTGATTTGTATTAAGCATTTTTCCTGTTTGTAGAACTTTGGAAGCTAGGTTAAAGGCATTAATGGTGACTTGGTTCTAATAACTTCTCCAAGAAAATGTTGCCCTATCAGTGATTTATGAACGAAACACAAGAATGAGAGCACTCATTAGAATTAATGTAGTTTTTACTTAGGCTTCCCTTTGTCTTGTAAGGAGTTTGGGGATTGGTAGCTGCGTGTTCTTTCAGGTCAGCACAAGTATACGGAGGTAAAAATAAATCCCTGACAGGAAAATATCAAAATAAGATAGAAAACCTTAATTAAAAATGTAGTGGGACTTATAGAGTTGTTTACCTCTTGTCTTAAAAAGCGATTTCTAGGAGTAAGAAAAACATCAGCTCATTCGTGAAAAATGGAATCTATCTTCCCTACTTTCCATTTATTTACTTCTCAACACCTACACGTATGTGTGCGCACACGCACACGCTCATACTCATGTGCAAGAATGTGCAGATTGGAAAGATTGGAATTTTCTTCAAGAAGCTTAATTTCATAGGATCGTTTCTAGGATGGATGCGTCCAAGCACATGATCAAGATGAACTTTTAAATAATTTTTGATTCAACCTCTTTTCAAAATTCATCATTCCCATAATTCAAATTTTTGAAATAGGGAAATAAAGCAAAGACCCACAGGAAACACACTGATTAGTTTTTAAAGAATGCTGTTGTCCTGCAGGCCCTGGGATTGCATTAAGAGCTGTGGGGTTTTGAAGGGCAAACGGTGGTGACCTCTGACACCTGAGATTGCAGGGAGGGCTTTCCCTTTTGAGTTTGTACAATATTGTTTTAAGCTTGTGGAAGTATGGGTGATTTTACATCCTATTTTTGCTTTTTCTGTGCTTCTCAAATACAATTTTTAAACCTAATTCCATTACTGGCTTATTGTGTGCTCTGTGATGTTTGGTTTTCTCTCTTGGTAGGTGAGCTATTTTCTTTATCCAGGCTACTATCTGTCAAACTCAAGCTATACTATGGAATCAATGTGTAATGCAAAAAAGGTCTTTCATGCAAAAGTCCTCAGTTTTCTTTTGTTTTCATTGAAAAGTTAGAGGAGTCGTCAGGAGGATAATTAGGAGAGAAGGGAAGGGCACTGGAAGTCCAGTTTAAGTGAAATGGTAATCCCACAAAGTGTTTAAATCCTGCACAAGTCATTTAATTTACCTGTGCCTTTCTTTTCTTACTGATAAATCTTAAATGGAGAGGAACAGAGGGTGTCTAAGGTACCTTTCAGCTAGACTACTTAGAAGTCCCTGATTGTGCTGCAAATGATCATGCCATTAATACCAGCTATGAACTGCCTCCCCTAACCTCAGCTTCTAGTCTACCACGAATGTTCTCTGAATTCTCTGTGTCCTCTTCTTTCCTCGTGATCCTTCTGATCAGGGTCAGAACATCTCCGGGATGATGCCTGAAGAAATCCATGCCTTCTTTTTATTGCTTTCAAAGAGACTGCTTGTTAATACGGGAAATGAGGACATGGCATTGATAGAATTCTCTCTGAATTTCCATGTCTGCATAAGACTACTATATAAATTTTCAAATTTGAACACATAATTTTCAGACAATCCACTTTCCATACTGTGTCAATATCATTGAAAAAATTCTTATTATTGGTTTGTCTTTTTTTAAGGACCTATTATATGCAAGATAAAAAAAAAGTATAAAGCCAATCCTCCAAAAAGGATGTATAACTTAAATTTTAAAGATTTTATATATGAGTCCAGTGTATCTCTGGAATAAAAACCACAAGAATGATTTTTTGGTTAATTAAAATGACCAAGAATTTCGGAGTTGACACCCTCTAAGAGGAGGCAGTGCTTCAGGCATCTTAATTCTGTTGAGTTACAAAGTGTTGCAAAGGTAGATTGACTTAGTCTGAGTCCAGTATGTATTGTGAAGGGAACTTTATACACAATTACAGCAGATTCTCAAGATCCTAGTTGGTACTCACAGAGTTAAAATAGCTTTATTTATGGGTGAATAGGTCCAGAACTAATTCAGAAATGACCTATTTCTTTGTTTTTGTTTTCATATGGTTTTCTTAAAGATCATAGACATCTCGAAAAAGAACACTTAGCCGTCATCCAGAATAATTGAATTCCCTTTATTTTGCAAACTGAGGCTCCAAGACCTAATTGAGTAACTCTCTTATACACCTTGTGCCTGGAGTATGGGCTAGAACCCAAAGCTGTCCAGAGATCTTGCTAGGTCACATGTGTGTGTGTACATACACAAATACTCTTACAAATGTAATAGTCTCCTTGGGTACTTTTTTCATATGTTTTATTTACTTATACATATTTTATCTATAATTATCAAATGTAGCAGTCTTATATATGAATATATCTCTATATATTCAAAATATCTATGCTTACATATATTTTTATCTACTTCTAAATATTCACCAACTTACCTGTTTTCTAAAAGCTAAATTTACTTATAAGGTTTAATTTTTCCATAAGAAGCATCTTTGGCAGAAACCTCTAAGCCATTTGCAAATATAGGCTGAAATAATATACCCTTACAATTCATATACATTACATGTATATTATATATACTGTAGCATATGCATATGTATATACACGCCTACACATCAGTGCATTCACAATTATGAGCCAGCTATCAAGAAGAGTGATAAAAATGCTTGATGATTACCAACAACTCTCTATATCCAGGTATTTAAATTCTTAAATTTAATTCACACTGATATTTTTAGAATCTATTTTCTGCCGATTTACACTCTGGCAGCCCTGCAGAGCTACACAAGCTCTTATGTTTTACTTGGCTTACCGTGGTTTACTCTGCCTGCCTGGACATTATGCAGACCATGGGTGCCAACTTATCCACATAGGAAAAGCCACACATTGGATTCACTGGACTTTAGGGCTATGGAATGACTGTAGAATGAAATAAGTACCACCCCTGTTCATTCTTTTTGTTTTGTGCTATCAAGACTGAAGACAGCAATACAAAGTACACTCTATTACTAAACTAAAGGCAAACATAGCAGAAATCAGGAAACCCATTCCCTGCCATACAGACAGAGGGTCAGGATCGTTCAGAATACATTAATTTTCAGACAAAAGGCAAGAAAAGCACAGCCTTTGGGACCGAAAATTGCAGGCTTTGATATTTGCCCCAAATAAACCACACTACAAAATCTAGATCATGCTCTCAAGACATCCAGAGAGAGATCTAGAAAAGCGTATTCTGATTGGTAGAAAAAAACCATTTGCAGAGATGGTGAGAAAGAGATGACGCCCCTTTGCTGAGGAGGAGGGTGGGGATGTTATTATGGAAGTGGGGTACTGAAATTCTTTGGTAATAAGAGAAGGCGGGTTCTTGCCTATGGCAGAATTAGGAACAATCATAAATGATAGCTGTGCTTATTGCATTTTAATATTAACTTTATGCTGAACTGAAAAAAAAATTCCTCTGGGGGATTCATGAAGATCAATGCTATATAATTAAAGGAGATACATTTTTGGTTGTTTCAGAGACTGTTGCTGCCTCTCAGTATCCATGTTGACTTTCTGCCTTCATCATAATATCCCACTGTTGTTCCTGTACATTGCCCCCTGGGATGTAGACGCCCTTGCTGCTCCCTGTGTGGGCCTGTGGCTAAGTCTGGCCAGTAGCATGTCTGCAGGGTTGTTAGGTGGCACTTCCAAGGCATTGTCCTAGCATGGGCCACGTTCTTCTTGTGCTTCCAATCTCTTCCTTTGTGAAACAGCACATGACCGCCCAGTGTCTAGCAGTTATCAGAGATGATAGGCAGAAATTTAGAAGCCGGGGTTCCTGCCAACCACATGAAACTACCAGGATTGCACTGCCTCTCTAGAAATTCATCTTCATCATAGAGTGAATTACAGTTTTTTTTCTTGTTGGAGGAGTTTGTTTTTTTCCCCCTTGCAGGCACACCTACTCTTATTAGGTGTTTTTATTGCTATCTCAAAGGATACACTACTCAGATGATAGAAATCCTTTAACAACTTCATAGAAGCATAATGGTAACATGATAATTTATATTTTTATGGAACTTTAGAATTTTATAGTTAGGGGATATCTCCTATCTTCAAACTCCAAATTCAGTCACTAGGGGGAATTGGCAAGTACATAAATTTATGAAAATGCAATAAAGTTTTACAGATTCTGTTTTTCTGGCAAAAAAGCCTCCTCAGAAGGGGAATTCAACTTTGAGTAATTACCTGTTTGTAGTATCAAGTGGATTCACTCCAGCAGATAAGCCCCAGTTACCACCACTAGTACTTCCCGTTGTTGAATGTGCTAAAAATACCCAGTTTCCATTGCTGTTGATAATACCACTTAATTGTCAGTATAGTTGTAAATCCCCATAGGTAGAGGGAATGGTCATTCCCTGTAGATCAAGATCAAGTTTCTCAGATCATCATATAGAACAAAGTACTCTTTATTTACATAAATGGGATTAGCAAAACGGATGCTGAATCTTGTCACAAAACTGTAAGCAAATTCAATAGCTTTGGTACTAATGGGATTGGTAGAGTGCTTTATGTGGTTGTCTGAGGTGCGATTTATGTCTTCCTGATACAGATTTTGCTTGAGGTTAGAATTCAATGCAAAAGATAAAAGGGAATTTTGGACTTGATTAGTGCTAAATCTTACAGTACATTCACTATCATCATTAAGGGTTCTTTTAATAACTAAGCAGAAGATTTCCATCTTTGCTGGTTCTACAAAGGGTATCAATATTGTGGGTACATATTTACATTTAAATTGATACTGGAATGCAGACCCTATCACCACTCACGTATTACTTTTACTGAAAACTCTTGTTATCTCCTTTCAATTACCATGGTTCTTGTGCTATTAGGAAAGTAGTACGGTGAACTAATCATTTTAATAAAATGACTTTCTTGAAAGGTAATTATTAAATGGAAAATCATGTCTTATCGGCAAGATATTAGGCTCTCTTGACATTAATTTCAAAATTGACTTATCTTAAAGATGGTTGAATACTTATGTTCTTATGTGTTAGTTTCATTGTAATTTCCAGTCTAAAATTAGATTAACTTTTTATCCCTCTCTAATACCAATTCAAAGTATGTCAAACTACTTAAAAACATACAATCTCCTGTATTTTTATTTTATTAGACAATTATGTTTATTAGTTATATTAAAGCTTTCCAGAAAAACCAATGATGGGTTAATAGGCATGAAATTTGTGCTGTGGCTCTTGAAAACAACATTAATTTTTCCATTTTGTCAAGTAAAAATCTCAATTTCTTAACACTCAAAGATTTATTTCTGGTCATTCCAGTGATGACTAATACATATCCACATTGAGGTTTTGGAAAAAATAGTTGCTATATAAAATTAAACACTGATTTTCCAAATCAGTGAAGCATAATATTTGAAGAGAATAAAAAAAAATAACCAGTGATTGTATATCCAACTAAATTTGTCTGGTTCTTCACTTTCTTAAACAATTTTACTGAGGTCTAATTTAGATACCACAAATTCTCCCACTTGAAGAAAAACTAGCGTATAGAAGACAAGTAAGTGTATAGAAATGCAACCATTTCTACAAATTTGGTCTTACCTATAAACCTAAAAAATAGAATAAACCACTGAAGGAACCAGATGGTAGAAAGCCTTGTTAAAACAAAGTATAGTCCTGAAGAGTTGGGAAATAATTCTCATTTGATACATAGAGATATCTAAATAATCAGAAGTTTTACTTCAGTTAAATGTTTTCATTATAAAAATTTAGTGACCAAATCTCATTTAAAGATTAAAATTTAAAAATTAACATTCAAATGGTGGACTTCTGGTTTCCAGTTCTTCATGTAATAAACTTGGCAGCTGCCACTCCATTCTAACAAGTGAAAATCTGGACAGTCTGAGATATCATCAATTCTTTTGGAATCTGAGAGATTCCAGAGAAAAGAAGACACCAGGTCTTCCGTTGACCCAAGATTGAAGAAACAGGTGAATGCAGTGAGTCCATGCAGAATGTAGAAAATTCCATGGGAATCAGTGCTGGGTAGAAAATCTGAACAGAATTGATGAATTGCTGGAGGCTCAGTGTAGACAGACAGCTATGAGCCACAGCTCCAGAGAGACCCAGTCACAGGAGTGGCCTGACATATGGTGAGATTTACCTCCAGGACCTTGACCACATTTCCACAATAAATACTGGAGGAAGACCACCTCAGGCTTCTGGAAGGAAAGGAAGAAAGGAACCATTTGAAATAGAGAACAGTTGGTTCTTCCTAGCAAGTCTTGCTTTCAGGGCAAACTAATTAACCAGAGCCTAACTGACCTTGGGAAGGAAAATACCCAACTCCAGGCAACCCTAGCCATCTTGTCCCAGCTAGGTGGGGAGGAAAAAAACTGAGAAACCCTTATGATGTTCCCAGTACAGGACACATAGGCTCACTAAAAGCCTGAGACCTAATCACAGGATTAGAGAACGTTCCCCTCCCCTCACATCTTATCCTATCACTAAAGGCCTGTGTGCAACCCAGTACATCATGTCCAGTTAGTTATCAAGAAAAAATTAAAGACCTACCCAAAGGCAAGACACGCTGTTTGAAGAGATAGACCAAACATAGAACCAGACATGACAGGGGCGTTGGAATGATCAGACTGCAAAGTTTATTCTCTGATGGATAAAGTAGCGAGTGTGCAAGAACAGGTGACCAATGAGAGCAGGAAGATGAGAATCCTAAGAAAGAACCAAAGAGAAACTCTAGAGATTAAAAAAAAAAAAGTAACAGAAATAGAGAGTGCCTCTGGGTTTATAGTAGACTAGACACAGTTGAAGAAAGAGTCTCTGTGCTAGAGACTGTATCAGAAGACTCCTCAAAAAGCAAAGAGAAGAAAAACTCAGAACAGAATATCCAAGGACTGCAGAACAACTACAAAAGGTATAACATCCAAGTCATGGGATCATGGGAACACTAGAAGACGAGAGAAAGGAACAGAAGAAGAGAGAAAGGAACAGAAGAAACACAAAACAGTGACGAGAGTGTCTCCAAATGAATGTGGGGCATAAAACCGCAGATCCAGGAAGCTCAGAACAGTAAGCAGGATAAATGTCAACAGAACAAAACACCCCAAACCCTGAACCTAACTTATAAAGCACAATGAACTCAAATAGACAAAAATAAGATTTTCTGTGCATTTAATCATATTCGAACTTTATACAAATAAATTTTATATACAAGTTTTAAAAATGTGAAGATACTGAACATGGAATAATTTCATTTATGACAGTACTTTTACTACATTATAATTAGAGGTGAACAAGTATCTTTACTGAGCAGTAGCTTTTCTGGTTTCAGTAAAACTCCATGGATGTGGATAAATTAAATGGCATTCATGCACTTTTAATTGATTATACTTGAGAGGGTTTTGTGCACCTGGTAAAACTCTAAGCAACATTTACATGGTGGGAATCTTCAAGAATATAAATTGACAAGCAGCTGCCTCCAAATGGTAGTTATTAAACAAGCTGAGTCACAGAATTCTAACACCTCCACTCCTGCCCAACTTTTCTGCTTGTCATTTATTCTCTTTATAAGGTAGATAGAAATAAATTAACACTCCATTCTTCTGGATTTGAATTTATAGACTCTGCCCATGTGTATCATATATTATTTAGATACCTCTATTTTAACATCTTGCATAAAACATGAACTGAATAAACACATAAGAAATTTAAATAGGATGTTATGAATAGCCTCTTCCTTAATTGCACATGGACATTTTTTGCTATGGGTGTTAATTCTTAATGAATGTATCTGTTTATTTGAATATGATTCATAAATGGAATCAGAAGATATTTATGTGCCATCTTGGCTAACTAGGACAGGGAAATTGCAGAGAGAAGGAGAAGTGTAGGTAATTATAGGGAAAACAAAACAAACTGCTTTGAAAGAGATTGAGTAAATCCCAAAATGCAAGACTGGGTATAATGGGAAAAACAGACATCAGACAGTTGACCTAAATCATATAACATGGAGGAAAGATGTCAAGGGAGAATGAAAGGGTGCACAAAGAATGCAGCGTTTGGGTTGGACCCTTGTCTGAACACAAAGTTTTTGCACAAAAGACTATCAATTCCTAAAAATAGAACGATGGAATAATTTGAAAGTCAAAGTGGAGAACGAATTCCAAAGCAACTATCTTTACCAGTTGAATCTACCCAAGCAAGTTTCTATGACCAAAATGGAGACTTTCATCCTTCATAGTGCAGTTCACACACCAAGAATATGGTTTCTTATATAGTAAATGCATGAAAAATAAAAATAAATATTGCACCTTCAAAATTTGAATTAAAGATTTCTGTCAATGTGTATCATAGATTGTTTAGGCAGGTAAAAACATACCTATGTCTTAGATATGTTAAAACATAAGGTGAATAAACCTATAAGAAGAGCTGGGGTGGACATTGTAGTTCTTAAGATTTCAGTTTTCTCTTGGCGAGTGTAGACAGAGTGCTGTATGGAAGAAGTTCTCATGGTTCCTCACAGGGAGATCATTTCTACTTAATAGTTTATGGGGCGGACACTGTTTTTAGGCTTCAAGCATTTTAGCGTTTAACTAGGTAGGTATATAAATGAGGAAAATGCAGGTATAGTGCTTGAGGATGATAATTGGACATCCTTATACACCATTCAGTGAAATGATAGAAAAGCAGTTCAATTTGAGAAATGATCTGTTATGACCCCATGAAAGGAACAGATGGCAGGTACTGTGTGAATTCATACTGATGTGTCTGAAGGTTGACAGTGACTGCTCCATTGCAGGTTTTGAAGGAAACAGTAATCTAATTACCAAAAATGCCTGCCCATTACAATAGGAGGATAAAGTGCAATGGGACAGAGCAACTCATTTTCAGTAACAGCTGCAGGCACTCGTCAAACCAAACAGTGCTAATTAAAATTGGGAAGGAGTAGAGCCGTGACAAAAACAACAGGTTTTCATAGGATGGCGACCGCTGAAAAATGGACTCCATCTGACGAGGAGGTAGCCAAGGACACCGTATGCTACAGGAGTGTGGAGATAAAGCCATACCTTCAAGATAACGAACGAAAAGGAACTAACCAGTAGTCTACAAGTCGAAATTCTTTCAAAGAAAAAAAATTACTTATTTCAGAAGAAATGTCAAAGACTAAAACATCACCCAAACATCATTTAATGATGTCCTCAGAAGGCTTTTTATAAAGTAGTAAGAGGAGTGAGCCTTCGGAAGAATCACACAGGGAAGTCTGAAGTCTTCAAAAAGAAGACTTTGGTGCAATTCTCCATTCTCAGATTCTTGGACACTGTGCTACTCAAATCATGGTGTATAGATTGATGCTGGTCCTTTAACAAGCTAAGGAATTTGTTCCAGAATATAGAGCAACTGCAGTTGAAGCAATACAGTGTTGACTTCAGCCTTATACGTATGTAAAATCTCAAGACTTTATTGATGAAGAAATGAGTGTGTTGATTTGCATTTTAGAAGATTTCTATCTTGCTGCAGACCAGTCTCAAGCCGTTACCTTAGTAGTAGCCCTAGAATTCGTTTTGCTTAGTAACGACAGTTGTAAGTAACGCTAACGTGTAAAGCTCGCACTAAAACATAGTCTATTTTTAAATAGGCCCATGAATACTTCAGACATTGTAGCTTTTTTCACAAGGGAAATTCTTTCCAGGGGCCCTGCTCTATGTTGTAAACAAGATCAGTAGTTAGAGATAGCGTTTATTACATGTGTGTGTACGTATATATGCAGTCACACACATATGTGTTTGTGTTCTATATAATCAGAGTAAAGAGACAAAAACCACTCTAGTATGCAGGAAAGTATCCAAACAGAAAATAGAAATTCTAAACTTTTATGCAAAATAAAAAATAAAACAGCCTTTTAGATAATTGAAAATTATTATACTGAATGACTTTAATTTTATAAGAAATTCACCCTAAAGTTTCGTAATTACTTATGTTTCTCATACTTTTAACCCAAAGGTAAGCATCATTGTAAAATATTCAGTTTCTCAGAGAAAACCAAGGTGACACCATTTTCAGTACCACTTCCAGGGTAACACTTGGTAGTTATCTGATTTACAGTTTTTCTATATGTTCCACGTTGTCTGTCTTTTATATGCCATACATTGAGCTTTGCATGTAATGCGTGGTATCTCCCAACCTTGTAATTATTTTTCCAGGCATACTTTGCTGTATTTGGAAAATCTTAGTGTAGTCAGTGACAACAGACCAGGCAGATCATTCTAGATCCAATAATGACATTCATTATGTGAACTCAACTCCCCATCTATTCAGAAACATAGCATGACATTCTAACTCAGTCCTTATACTTTTTAATAATCCCATGATAATTTATTCATAAGCTGATATATACCTCCTATGTATTTATTGTAATAAAACCATCATTAAGCCATACAAAATGAATTTTCTATGACAAAATTTTTTTGAACGGAAATATCCATCATGTTTAATTGATCCTTTTAGGTTAGAGATTACCAAGTAAAACTTATGCATATCAAATGAAGTAGAAAACTATCATTTTAATTATGCAACCATTAATTATGACTACCTATATATAATTCGTAGTCCTTAACAAAGATATGTCTAGAATTAGATCACTAGGCTTTCTTTTAAAATTAATATACAAATACACAACTCATTCTCATGGTCTCATCGAAACCACAAATAAAAATGGTGCCCAAAGCGTCCTCATACAAATAGGAACACATGGAATATACCTTCCTTGATCTGGTCCACTTGCCTAAGGCTTACTCTTTGGTCAAGCCCCAGTTAAATTACTATTGATCCTTACCTGAAACATCAGTTGTTGACAATTTACATCATCTTATAACTTTTTAGAACTTCCTAAAATATTCTACTCTGTTTTCCTCATCAGTCTAAATCATAAGTATTTTAAAGTTAGGGATAATGTTCTGGGTCACAGTGTCCCCCAAGGACCTGTGTCCTATTTAATGCATATTTAGTAACTGTTACTGAGCAAAGCCTTGAGCAGACTATTATCCAACTGAGTGGCAAACTCAGGACCAAGAGACCTTTTGATTTCCATAGTGACATTGAGTGACATTATGTGATCAGAGATACTATACTTATTGTAGACAATCGGTTATTTTTGGTCCACACACAGTGATCTATCTGTATCCACTGTAAATGCGTTGTAAAGAGAACCTGTTGTGTGTTCCTTCTTGCTGTTATATAACATGCATTTGAAGAACAGCAGTAGTAAAAGACAATAAATAGAAGTAATTATCTCTGTGTAATCAAGGCAAAGAGCTTCTGTGTTAAGTAATGAACTCAGAGCATTTAAACAATTCCCAGAACATTCTCAGAGCATAGAGATTCTCTTAAAGCATCCCTTTGTAGAAAAATCTGTTACCTTTCCTAAACACAACAGAACATAGAAGAAAGTTCCAATGTGCAAAAGTCCAAAGTTCCATGTTCTACTAGAGCCATGACAGTAACTGAATTACCTGCCTATCTCAAGCCTGCTGTTATGTTTGGAAACTTGGAAAAGACACTATAAACCTTTGGTCTCTCTTCCATTAAAACTAGTTTGGGATCAGAAAACAGTAGTGATCTCCAGCTGCAGTTATGTAGCTCCAGCCTGTGCACTGTTTAAAGGGACATAAATCCATCACTTTAATTAGTTACTTAATTTTTAAAAGTAGGTTCAATGCTGAGTGTGGAGCCCAATGCAGGGCTTGAACTCCAAACCCTGAGATCAAGACCTGAGCTGAGATCAAGAGTCAGATGCTTAACTGACTGAGCTACTCAGGCACTCGTGCATCACTTTATAGTGTGATCTTATAAAAATAATTTAAAATAATAATTTTTAAAAAGCCCCTGATACCTCACCTCTATTCTGACAAGACATCTGTGGGCATGCCTGGGGAAGGTATATGGTTCATAAAATGGACTATATCTTCGGGGTGCCTGGGTGGCTCAGTCATTAAGCATATGCCTTCAGCTCAGGTCATGTTCCCAAGGTCCTAGGATGAGCCCCGCCTTGAGCCCCTCTTCAGGCTCCCTGCTCTGCTGGGAGCCTGCTGCTTCCTCTCCCACTCCCCCTGCTTGTGTTCCCTCTCTCGCTGGCTGTCTCTCTTTCTCTCTGCCAAATAAAATCTAAACAAACAAACAAACTATATCTCGTTCCCAAATATTCTCCCCTCTGCCCTTGGGCCCTATACTCTCAGCTACATGCTGGCCATATTCACAGATAGTACAAATTGACATTTTAATGTAAAGTCATTATTTGCCATTTTTGGCATAAAACATGCTCTACTTCCTGTATCCCTTTATATATTTATTTGTAAATATAAAATATATTTACTAATTATGTGCATATATACATACGTGCAATTGTGAAATGGGTGATTTAATCCTAATTGAGACTCTCTCATTGTGTTTCCCCACTCTCCCCAATTCAATAGTAATAGAGTTTAGGGCATTTCTAGATTTAAATATTTTCTGAATCCAATTCCCAAACTGATTTTATCTCACCTGGAGTCCTGTGACTGTCTTGTAAGTGGCATCCCTACTCAAAGTTCTGCCTTGATTGAACCCTCATTATGCTAAACTTTCAGTCCTAGACATGGTACAACCTAGACCACATATCGCATTTTTCCAGATTTCTAGGGTAAAATGAAAAATGTCTCAGTGTTTAAGTGGCCTAAAATATAGGTTAATAAAGTTTAATATCTTGCCAAACTTGTCAAGCTAAAGTTCTTGAAATCATTTGAATCAGAATTTATTGGAAGCAGCAAATATAAACATACATACATACATACATACGTGTGTGTGTGTGTGTGTGTGTGTGTGTGTGTATGTAGTTTCTTCGTTAAACCAGCTAAATAGTAGCAAGGAAGACTTCTAGCCAGGCTAGAATTTTTATGTTTTCTTTCTATAATCTTCATCTTGTACTTCTGGGGTCAAAGCCTTGAAACTGGATAACTTTTTATAATGAAATCACATCAATTATTTGAGGATAAATTGTCATTATTAAAGATGTAGCAGAGTCATGTGGGAAAATGGTGATTTAGGAGAATAATGTATATTTAAAATCAGAGTCTTATGTGTGTTTAATGGGCATTGCAATATAAGGTTGGATTTGGAGGTTGGTCAGATATATATATAATCTGAAAACTATGAAGAGCTGGGGAAGTGTTTATCATAGAAACGTGATAAAATGTGGAAATGATGAAAATATTACACTATTCCTCCATTCCATTGTGTGTATGTGTGTGTATGCATATATATATATAGTTTTTTTAAAAAAGATTTATTTTAGAGAAAGAATACAAGCAGAGGGTGGGGCAGAGAGAGAATCCTCAAGCAGACTCCCTGCTGAGCATGGAGCCGACATGGGGCTCTATCCCAGGACCCTGACATCATGACCTGAGCTGAAATCAACAGTCGGCTATTTAACTGACTGAGCCACCCAGGTGCACCTGTATATACATAGTTTTATTCCTAAAAGGATATAAGGTGAATTCATAAAGATAATCTGTAGATATAAAAATCAGATTCTATTACATTCAACATTTTGTTTGCCAAAAACGTTATATTAAATGTTAAGATAATATTGTTTAAGCTATGATTATAATTTGAGCAATGTGCTTTCACAAGAATTTAAATATTGCAACACATGTTGCAACACAACAATGAACTTTAAAGGATCAAATATAAGAAAAACAAGGAAATGATTTAAGAAAACACCGTTAATATTGCAATTATTAATGTGTACTTATTATTAAAAGAAATACAAACCCAAGGACAATAACCCCTAAGTCATTGATAACATCTTCTGCCACATGCACCCATATGTGTTACATTTTGTGAACTCCTACTCTTTCTGGCTTCTTCTCCTCATTTGATTTATTTTGGTCCAATTTACATAAGATGTAAGACATTTAAAAACAAAGGATAAAATAAAAATTTCTTAATATTGATTCAACTTATGTCCAAATGTATGGCGATTCTTACAATGTGATAATGATTTTTTTTAAATTAAATCTGCGGGGAGGCAAGTTCTCTGTAGCGAAGCAGTTTGTTCAGACCTGGGCATGGGCGGGGCGGGGGGTGTAGTAATGGCAGAGCTCTGGTGTTGGCTTTGCACACATCTGCGCATAACCCCAAACACCCAACTTCAGGCTCACAGTGTTCAGCGCAGATAGAAATCACTTTTTATTGAAATTTCAGTTTATGACTCTTCTTCCTTCACTGGACTAGAAGTTCCAACAGTGTCTAAGTTTGTCACTATTTGTCTACTATCCATTCCCTAGTCTAGAAAAATGCTTTGGCTTATTGTCTCAAAATGATAGAAGGATGAATGAATGGGATGTTTTATGATTTACTCATAATCCAGATGTTTCTCAAACACTAAGTGTCCAGTGAATGTTCTCTTAGCGGACTCTGTCTGGCTTGAGGTTTATCAACTCAGGTTGATCATAAATGTTGAGTAAGACATCAGAACATGACTTTAGTTTACTATTCAATTGTTAATTATTTGTATTTCTTGGAAAAGCATTGCTGCGTGTATTGTGTATGTTTAAATATATGTGCATTATTATAAGAATTGCTATTGAGTGAGACCTCTATTGCTTATTTTTTTTAGTGGTATCAATTCATCCATTTTAATCTTTAAGTCGGAATGAATGACTATGAAATTGACATTTCACAAATGTGTTTTTAAAGATTTTAGGTGTTGCAAGAATAGAAGTGTTTTTTAATTTAGTGTCCGCTTTGCCAAATTGTCTTTGTTTTTATTATCATTTACTCCATTTGAGAGAATAGATAATATATATTCGAGAAATTATGAAAAGATATAGAAAGAGCACTGACAACACTTTGATTCAAATATTAGGAGATAAAAATAAGAAATAGAGAAACTGTACAAGTTTTACTGCATATATACAAAAATTGGATATGCTGCTCATTTCCAGCTCCATATATTTTAAACAACATGTTCGTAGCCATGCAAATACTGTAGCGGAAAGGTCATTGTGCAGAAATAATAGTATTTTAACTTCCTCGTCTCTGGGTGAGTTAACGCCATGATGCAGATGCCTTCCCCATTTAGATAAGAGAAGATAAAGGAAATTGTATTGCAATTTTAATATTTCCTTTGTCACCATGAATAAAATCCATTACTGCTAGGGCTTTTACGAAGCCATCCTTTGTGAACAGAAAATACAGCCAGATTATTAACCAAATGTAATTGCTTGGTGATAACAGACTCTTTGAGTCTCTATTTGAAGCATATTTAACTTCAAAAAGGCTATCAATTAGAACACTACATTTAAAGCAAGTGAAAAAATTATGCGTGGACCCTTGTAACAATAAGGTGACGCTTCCATGAAATAGTACATATCATTTTAGAATACCAAACTCATTCTTTACTATTGTTTAAAAATGAAAGAACTTAATACATTTTTTTGGTCCCCTGGTGCTGAAAGGCATGAGATAACAGGACATGCCCAAGCCTCAAATGGTGTATGGAATACACACCCTCGGTCATGTTGCCCCTGATCCTGGAGAGTATGTCTACACAGTTCGGATGAGGGCTGCAAAATGCAGCATGCACCTGTGTGGGTGTGTTCTGAGTACCCTTAGCCATGAAACAGGTTAACTGGAACCTCAAAGGGTGCAAATATTGTTCATTGTCTTTATAACTTTGATACCAAGTTTCGAAGTCCCAAATCCAGAGCATTTTGTGTTCAATGGTGTCATTCATATTTGCATTCTAGGTGGGGGAGGGAGTTGACACTGAGAGGCAGTGGTGATTCATGAAAAAACACTGACTTTGACAGAAACCTGAGCCCAAACCCCAGCTCTACAGAAAGACTAATAGTTTTGAGGGATTCCTCTGTGACAGGCACTCTTCAAAACACATAATAAATATCATATCCTGAATTTGGACAATCGTTTCAGTGTTAGTTTAGGGGAGATACAGCTAGGGACAAGTTCTCATGAGCTCAACTCAACATGGTTCTTACTCTGTGCTTTTTTTTTCCCCATGAAGAAGGAACTTAATCTAATCAGTCAGATGGGCAAACCCCGAATTCAGTAGAGACGCTACACTTCCAGAGATCAGTTAGAGAGTGTGACTTCTCTTCCGCCTGTGCCCGTCTCCTCCAATTATTGTTGCTTTCTTATGGGCCGGGCATCATGCTTCTTGTTGGATGAGCTGTCATGAACAAGGCGATGTGGTCCTTGTCCTCATGTGTCTTGGAGTTTCCCTGTTTTTTTCCCCCTTACAATCAGACTAGTAAGTTGACTCCTGAACTGTTTCTTTGGGATGGACTTGGCAGTAATTTTTCTCTCCACCCCCCCAAAAAGATGAAATTCACTGCTTCATCGCCTACTCTTTTACTATCCGTGAGCCAGACCACAAAAAGCAAATCTGAGAATCCTTATCTTTGGCAGGGTTAACAAAAGTGCAGGAATTTCTTAATATTTTACACCTGAAATTTGTGTATATTTTTCTCAAGCCACAAAAATTAGACAACTGCTTCTAAGCATTAGTTTGAGATAAGTTTTAAAATATTTTATGTTATGCTTCTCTTTTGGAATCAGATTCAGGTTAGTATAATATTTTCATTTTCTAAGAGCAATAATAGGGGCTGCATTTTAGAACTGAACAACTTAGATTCGAACAAACAGGAAAGTAGCTTCTGGTAATTTCTAGAGGCAAACCCATGACTCCTTGCTGAAAACCTTCAAACCAAAAGGACCTAGTTTGCAGCTCCCAGAACATTCTAATATTCTAGGACTAGGGTAGATCAGAACTATAAACCATTTCAGCCTGCTTATTTTGGGAGGAGGCACCCTACTTCCCTTCCCACAAGCCTCTGAAGGGATGACCAACCCAAACTTAGAAGCAGAATAACCTATGGCCTCTTCCATCTGCCTTCAATTTTCTATCCACCCAACCGCATGCCCTGCTATTTCCCCAACACACATTGAAACTATCTTTTATCCCCTTGCTGCTCCCTTTGTATGCTCTCCTCATGTCTTTGCTGATGGTCCCATCTTTTTATTCATGCAAAACTTTTCGAGGCTTAGGTGCACAGCCCACACTCACCTCCTCCCTGTATCCTTTCTGAAACTGTCCATTCCACATGGGTTATATCCTGTCTCTGAATTCCTACAGGCTCATTTCATATATTTGACACACAGTAACCTCTGCGATGTGTCCTCTTGTCCTGTCTCCAGGCAAAGCTCCTGCCTTGTGAAACATACGGATTTATGTCCGCTCTCTTAGACTCCTTGAATGCTCCAAGGGAGCATCTTGATACAGCCTGATGCCCTTGATAGTAATTATGAATTTGTAATTCCAGATAAAAATTTTCCAAGTCTTTTTGATAAGTTACCCTCATTATTTATGTCATGCATGTGAGAGTCGGGCATAAGCTCTCATAGTTAACACAGGGACAGAATTGGTATGTGTCTGTTAATTATATGCTAAGATAATACGACTCTTTGAATACTAACAATCAGAGCTAGCATTTATTTAAAAGGGACAAGGAGCCAAACCATTACCTATTTTTAGGGTAAGAAATCTGAAGCTTAAGTTTACTTTATGTCTCTAAGTTACGCTTTAAGGGATGAGTCAGTACTTAAACCCAGGTCAGACTTTCTCCAAAATGTTTGCTTCTTCTTAAAAAGTTATTTGGGGGAATAAATACGTTAATTGGTAGAATATAGGGCACCGAATTTCCTGCTAATACTTCAATTCACTAAATCTGTCTAAAATCCCAGGTACCTTTTACAATATTGGCTTTTAGCAGCAACATGAACACTTACTATTAGCCCAATTTTGTAGATGAGGAAACTGCATGATCACATAGAGGACATGCGCATTCTGGCTTCTCAGCTCGAGGTCTTTCCATGAGTCAAGGTAGTCTTGCCCACAAATGTGAAGCACTTCCTGTATCTCCAGTGCCTCTTCTTTCCTTGGTTAGCGATTGTCTCCCCATCCTAATGGGACTAAGCAGACATCGCTTTCCTTATGTAGTTTTTCCCAAACACTGTCTCTACCAAAAATGTGTTTTACTTGTTTTTGTATTGTCGGCAGAGAGTAATTCTATGATAAGCCCTTTAGGTTAAAAATGATTCTGTAATTTCAGTGTTGTGCATTTAAAGTTCACATTTCTTTTTTTCTTATTTTTATTTATTTTGTGGTGAAATCTTTCCTAGTCACAGCTTTCAAAATCAGATTAAGGCTGTTATTTCCCCTTAAGCATTACTAACATTTCATTCAGGGATATTTTCCCTTAGTGAGAAACAGTAGAAATTGGCCTCATACCAAGAAGGCTGATTCAGCAAGAACGCACCTGGCAAACAACCGATTTTGTTTTATTCTTTTAGGTTTTCTGCTATGAGAAGCTTTAACGGGTCACAGTAACTGGGGACAGAATGCTCATGCGAATTAGGTTTTAATTCCTTACTGTCTTTTACCACCTCTGTTGATCCTTTTGTACACACGGAAGTCTTACATATTTCCTGGCTACGTATTTCATGTAAGTAAGACTTCTGTTTTATTTTAGTTACTTCCTTGTAGAAGTTTCTCCATTTGTAGACATAAAAATTGAACCTGCCCCTAGGAGTCAATGGTTTGGACAGATCCTTACCGGAAGTCGATTTTAAAAATAGAAACACTGTTTCATAAATATAGGACTAAATTCAGTAAGAGACAATGGATGCTTTAAAATACATTTTTATAGGCTCTTTCTAAAAGTCAAAACCTTAGAAACTATTATTCATCATAACTATAGAAAATGTTTAAAATATTTTCCGAGCTCTTGGCTAAGATGTAAGAGCAGTCCATGTCCTCCAAATAATCAATAGTAAACTAAAATTTATATGGTTCCTTCGCTGTCCTAGCAATTATGTTAACTTCTGTATATTTGTATGCATTGCACTATCAAAATAATTTGATGTCGTAGAGCTGATATCCATGTTATAGATAAGGGAGCAGCAGCTAAGATCAAACTCTCAAAGTCACACATCTTGTAAGTAATAAGCCAGGTGTGGGACTTCCAAATCTATGTTTACTGTTTGCCCTCAGTTTGGTAGAGAAAATGTGGTATGGTTATAAGCCTATTAGAAGAGTCTTTAGTTTGAAATTTTACTTAGGTTTCCTGAGCGTAAAGACTGTGACTCTATGAGATTTATGTTTTGGAAATATAACCTTTAGTATGGTCACACGTGATAGAAATAAAACACCATCTCTCAAGTCCCCAATATTTCTTGGCTGGGGGAAGAATCAATATGTTTAAGTCTCATCTAAGGATATCACTAAGAGTGTGTCACAGAACAGGAAGCTTGATGAAATCCTAGTCTCAGTTACACAAATAACTGTTAATAGTTTTCAACATTTCTAAACAGAGGTGAGGGTGAAATGGTGGCTTGAACATTTAAATTCGCAAAGTTATAGTATTTTCTTTTTAATGTGTATGAGGGTATTGATTCCTCATGTTGGTATTGAAAATAACAGATCACTGCCATGGGGAAGAGAGGATTTATAACTGGCCAATGGAAAAGACTATTAATATATATTTCACTACCATACAACTGAGGAAAAAACCTCAGCCAGTCAAATTTTGAATAAGCAAGCTAATCTTTGGTTTATGTTTGTTAAAAAAATTCCAAATAATGCCGTAAATAAGTTATTCATAATTTTTTATCAGTAATAATCCTAAATTTCTCTGGACAAAAATACATTGATTCCCAAAATTCCTAAGAAAACATGCTGAATGTAAACTGAATGATTTAATATTTTTTGCTAAGTTCTATTAAAAATAGTATTTTCAAATGTAACTTCCTTTGTCAAAACCCTAAGCTTTTAAACTGATCACATATAAAATTAAGAAACATGAAATTTCAAAAATAGAATGAAATGTGATATTAATTAGTATACAACACCAAAGGCCAACAATGTAAAGGATACAGTAAAATGCATTTGTTAAGATTACTAATCATAGACATGAAGTCTATGCTGTTTATATTGTAACAGTTAAAATTTCAAGCCAGAAAATCAGAATGCAATGTTAGTGTTAAAAGGCTATATGAATGTTTAAATATTATATGTATGTTTATGTTTAACATACTATATGTTTAAATATTAAATGAAAATTTTGTAGGTTTCAAAGGATCTGATTCTAATTGAGGGTCAGATCTATGGCAAGATGTTTACCACAATTATAAAATATTCTGAATCAAAAGTTGATTTTTAAAAATGCAATGGTTACAGTGTCACAGGGCACCTCTCATGAAAATAAAACTGGGCATCAGATTTCCCTCTATTCTCCTTGAAATAGGGCAAAGTCTTTATACCAGGGCCCAGATTTATGGTATCACAAATGAATGGAAGTGGGCAATGGGATCTAGTAGACACGGGTTTGCAAGTCAGTCCCACAGTGTCCCACCCATCTGCAACTAGACAAGTCCCAGAACATATGTGACCTCAGTTTGTCTAGATCACATCAGTAATAGCCCCACCCCATGAAACCCACTGAGTGCAGAACACTGTACACCAACAAGATTAGATAAGGGAGGCTATTTTTTAAAATATTTATTTATTTGAGAGAGAAAGCATGAGCAGTGGGGAGGGGCAGAGAGAAAGGGAGAAGCAGGCTCCCCACTGAGCAGAGAACCTGTCATGTGGCTCGATCCCAGCACCCCAGGATCATGACCTGAGCCAAAGGCAGATGCTTAACGGACTGAGCCACGCATGCACCCCAAGGGAGGCTATTTTTAAGAAATCTACTGTAGAGTCTTAAGTATAGAGAACAAACTGATGGTTACCTGAGGGAGGTAGGTGGGGGATGGGTTTAATAGGTGATAGGGATCAAGGAATGCATTTGTTGTGGTGAGTACCAGGTGGTGTATGAAAGTATTGAGTCACTATATTTTTCATCATAATCTAATACTACACTGTATGTTAACTGAATTTAAAAACTTGGAAAAAAATAAAACTCAAAAAAATAAATACATGCATTTGATAATAAAGGTCAATATTTTACATAAATAAATCCACTGCACAGTGATACTCTTATATGATGAGGTCACTCTGCTGCATGGGCTTGTTAGCAACATAGTAACATCTGCGGCCTTTGCGAGAAGCATGCAGAGGCCTAACTTGGTCAGTAGGCAGATTCTTAGTATCAAACTCTCTTTCTAAGCCTTGCCACAAATAAAATTTTTGTGAGCTTTCTAGTAGACTATTATAAGTTTATGGTGGGCTGTGTGCTTATAATTAGCATATGTAGCCATAGACAACTTCCAGAAACACCTCTGGGTCAGCTTAATTCAGCATCATGTGATCCAGTGGGAAGGTAGGGAAATGGAAACCGTAATTATCCATTGATTAAACAACATACATATATACAATCACACACAAGAGTTAACTGTACTCCATTTTTAAAGCAATATAATAACAGATTTAAAATCATTTAAATATTACATAAGTGGGATATGTCACAGAAAGTAGGACACATATCTATTTTCCAAGCAATATAAGATGATTAAAATAATGAAATATGACAGGATCATGGTACCCCACACAAAAGAGGATAGAAATATGAGAAAAAAATACCAATAAATTTCATTACTGAGACACTAGTATACATCATTAAACACACAGGATGTTGGGAAAGCAGAGCAGAAACAGCAGAAACAGGATAACAGTTATGAAATATACAGTATTTGAGATTTCTCTTCTACTTTTAAAGTTTGCAGGTGACAGTTTTATACCTGAAGGCATCATCTAAGATAAGATAAAGAAAAATGATCATTAATGCACATAGGAAGCTAAAATATTAGTAATAGCCTAGATGGAAATATTTCTTTCCATTACTGCTTACATGCGAGTAAAACTGAATTTTGCTGTAGTTTTAGCCTATATGTGCTCACAGGAACAACTCTTATCCCCACCCAGAAAATATCCTCTGACAGGGAATCTTGCACACATACCTATGTTAATTCATAATTCTATATTGTGTAGATAAATGTATCTACTTTGGATTTTAGCTTTCTCTAAAATCCTACATCAGAACAAAACATAATCTTCTGTGTATAGATGAACAGACTACTCGAACTTTTGAAGGCATTGTAAAGAACAGGAGTCAAGCTCTTCGAGTTGGGACCGAAGGCCTCTGAGAGAGTTGCTGTGGAAACTAGCTGCATTGCTAGAAAAATGCATAAATGCAGAGGTGGTAGTGTCTGAACATGGCAGGGGCTTGCTCAGCTCCACTTTGGGCAGTTCCATTTTGGACCTCAAGTGATCACTGTGTTTAACTTAAACCTTGAGTGGCATCACGCAGCCGTTTTGATACCACTCTATTTAAGGCTGCGGCTGCAGGGTGAGACAGCAGGAGAACAAGGCAGGGAGGGAGGGAGGATAATACGATGGTCTGAGTGGTCCCCATGACTCACATGTCAGAACCTTAGGCCCACTGTGATAGTATTAGAAGGCCAGGACTTGGGGAGGTGATTAGGTCCCGAGGGTGGAGGCATTATGAATGGGATTAGTGTTCTAGCAAAAGAGACCCCACAGAACTCCCCAGTCCTTTCCACCATCTGAGGATATAAAGAGAAGTCTTGCCATTGAAAGGGAGCCCTCTCCAGACCATGCCAGCACCATCATCTCGGACACCCAGCCTCAGGAACTGTGGTAAATAAGTGGTTTTTGTATGTGTGCATTTATAAGCCACCCAGTCTGCGATAATTTCTTACGGAAGCCTGAACAAACTAAAATAGATGTAGAGGTGGGATTGTATGTATATTGTCAGGAACAAAGCAGAAGGAAAATGGAACATCGTTCATACTAATTGGTCCCCCCTCCTCCATCCCAGGATAGAAAGAAAAAGATCTGGAAAAATGATACATTTTTAATGATACTAATGACCTTTACTTCAGACTGAAGAACAAATCTATTCATACTGTTACTAGGATTTTTCTTTAACGCTCTAAATAGTATCTTTGGATACAAGAATTGTTAAACTAAGTATTTCTGATGTTAAGACTATAGATTTTAGATGAAGAAAATAGAAGTAGGAAAAGGATGAGCTGACTGCTACAACAGATTCTGGAAGGCTGAGCAAGTGAGTTTGTGAAAATTAGCAATGAGGTCCTGTGTGCTAACGGGACATCCAAAGCTATTCCTTCCTTTGGTTTGATCAGAAGACTGAGATTCTTTGCTAGTTTGCATTTCTGCAGTTCTTTCCCTCCCTCCCTGCCTTCCTGAAAAGTAATTTCTGTATGATCAGTCATGACACAATGTAATTTCCTTACTGAGGGGTGTTGTCTTCTGAAGAAATTAAAACACAGATTCTCACCCGGAGTAAAAGGCTACCAGAATGTCTAACTGCAATAGTATACTTCGGGAAATAAAGCGTATATATCCTTTTCCAGCTTAGTATGTAAATATCAGGAATAGTTTCTTGCTTCATAATTTTGAACAAAAACACCATTTTTCCTTCACAGAAGAACATATTAAGAAAAATTAAACATCGCTTTTCAAAAAAAATTTTTTGCGGTGGGTATTTTACCAGTCCTGCAAAGAATGTTTTACTTCCCCTGAATTATGTAATCACTTTCAAGGGATTTGAAAATAATTATTTCAGTAAAAGGGTGTAGAGCTCCTGAACTTGCATAATTCCCCAGAAGAAAAATTAGATCAGAATTATGTAAGTATATCACTACAAATCCAGTTGGCCCTGAGGCAATGCCTGCAAGAAGTAAAAATGCAGCAAGCCACAAAAATCAGGTTAGCCTCAAGCTCTGCTTGTCCTCAGCCATCTTGCTTCAGTGATCATTTGGTGCAAGACCTCGAGAACATAAACTACCCATGGCGTTGACAAGATTGAAAACTGGAAAGCAGTAGAATAGTTTAGCAAAACCCCAAGCAAACTAAAGAACATGTAGGGGGAGAAATACACTATCTCAGAAGCGAGGAGGTCGGGTGGTATCTAACTAATTTAGGCGTGGCCTGCAGGAAAACTGAGCAGTTGGTAGAAGAAAACAAAAAGTAGAAATGAGACGGATTATCTGAGTGGGCAGTCGACATTTACCAGATTATTTATATGAATGGAAATGTCTCCTTTCCACACAGAGATCCCTGGAAAAAAATTTTTTAGAAGCCCTTTAGAATTCCTGATCAAATTATTATTCTCAGTCCTGATATTCTATTATTACAAATACTATAAAACCTAGAGTAGCCACAACCGTCCTTCTATTGTCCATATGATATCCTTGACATTTCCTGTTGAGCACTCAAAATAGTATGTGATTTTAATTATATTTGCATCCATTTTTGCCCCCCTGCCCCTTCTCCACACACACTCTCACACCCAGACATCAGTGACTGTGTACCTGTCGTCCCGTCTCCACAGTATCTGCAACAGGCTAGGTGCCGATTACATATCTGTTCATTTAATGAATGCCATATGATGGACTTAGGGTTATGCCCTAATAGCAGTGAAAATTAAAATCTTCTCTCTTTTTTAAAGATTTTATCTATCTATTTGACAGAGATAGAGAAAGAGAGAAAGCACAAGCAGGGGGAATGGCAGGCAGAGGGAGAAGCAGGCTCCCCTCTGAGCAGGGAGCCAGACGTGGGGCTTGATCCCAGGACCCTGATGTCATGATGTGAGGCAGATGCTTAACTGACTGAGCCACCCAGGCGCCCCTAATATCTTTTCTTGAGACGCTATCAGCACCATAACTTAACAGCTGTTCCACTCTTCAATGCAGGTTCCAGTTTCCAGGAGTTTCTCTGAGGTTAACAGTGAGAAATTAGAAACTTATATGCATAGATGTTTATTGGTATAATACTTATAATATTTAAAGGCTTGAAAGGAGAAGGAAATATTTAGTAATAGAATAACTTCAAATAATAGTATATTCCTACCTTAGAATGTTATGAATCCATTAAAATGGCATTTTAAGAATAGTTTTAAATTGTAAAATAGTCAATATAATTTTGGTGAAAAAGCAAGCTCAAGTCTGCACAGAGATCTCAATAGGTTTCTATTTCGCATATGGCTATGTATTTAGCATATGTATGAATCAGTGTGTGTATGCGTGTCCAGGGAGAGATTATATAGAACAGACATAGACATTATAAACATGAACCCTAAATGTGAACTTCAGTTTTGCCACTTAATAAGTAAATTAGTAATATGGTGTATTTTTATAACAAGTAAATGTATTAAACGCAAATAAATTTTACATTTAATCCTTGTTTGTGTTTCTCCAATATATGACTAGTTAGTAAAGACTTTCAGAAATTAAACAGAAACCTCAACTGACCATCTACCAATTTTAATATCCTAATGTGATACGGTCTCTTAGTATCTTAACCAATGTTAATCAGATCTGTAATATAGTACTGATAAGATCCACCAGACACCCATTGACCCCTCACTGCGAATATTTGTCGGAATTCTTGGGTCTGTAAAGTTATATATGCAAATTTTATTAATGCTGAGTCAGTGTTTCAGTCATTTTTTAAAATTTATTTTTAATTAAAAACATATACTAAATTCTAGATTCTATGGAAAAACCCTAAAATTTACATTCTGCAGCTAGAATTGATCTTTGACTATATGGTTGAAATAGATGAAGGCATTTATTTTTATGTACCCAGAGGTAATAGACTTATTTAAATAAATCTAATAAAGCTAATACTGCTAAAATGTATCTTTAAAAGAGTAGAGTTCAGGTGCATTTAATGGGATGAGGGTAACATAAGCAGAAGATTTAATAGTGTAGGTTTATTTTAATTCTTCATTTTACTATTTTCTAGAAGTTAAAAGCAACTTAGTTACTTTTTCCTCCCTACTCCCCCTCCCTCCCTCTCTCTAGCCCATCATCACATTGTTTTTTTGTTTCTGCACCAGCAACTCTGTAATACACAAATAAGGCACACATATAACTGACGTTATTTTCCACAAAGAGATAAAAAGTGATAAATAGAATAAAATATAATTTTGTGGGAGTTATATTACAAATCACTTGCATTTCTGAGCTTGTCATTATCTTCCATGGGAGAGGAAATTCCAGTTTTGTCTAGGCTATTGAGATTTTCCTTCTTTGCTTACTGCTAAAAAATGGGAACTCTGTCAACTTCCTGCTTATACCCATGCAAATTTACCTATGCAATTTACACCACTTTCTTTTTACCAGATACTGACATTTTTCAAAACAGGAATTTGTAAAAATGGAAGATATGTTCTTAAAATTTGAATGCCATGTCACCATGGATTTTTGCTATTGAGGCCACCAGTCTCACATGCCGTAGAAATAATTGTTAAAATTTAATAACCAGAAGTAAACATGGAACATCAACTGTGCTACTAGAAAATCATCCATGATTGAATCAATATTTTTGTCCTCACATCTGACTGTGTAAGCAAGTTTTATAGTCAGAGTTCTATAGTGTTCTTGACAGACATGGCAATAATAAGATAATATTGCAAATCTTTAAGTAAACAGGGATATGACGGCTCTACTCAAAGTTTCCCTAAGCACCACCTCCCATGTGCCTACTGATGATGTAAAAGTCAAAAATTTGTGTAGTGTAAATACCGAAGTTAAATATGAAGGAAAATATACCAGCATTGGATATCATTGAACATATGAAAATCACCAACAGCGATATTTTAGTTCAATGATGTGGTCTGCATTTAGTCCTCATCAGAACAAGTTCACCAGAAATACCTACATTATAACTGAAGTTATCGAACAGTCATAGATATGGGAGGTGAAACATACTGTATATCAAATGCTCAAATAAGAGGAAATGGAAATCTATACATAAAGTGCCCTTTCAAAGTGAAGAGAATACATGAAATTTAATGGGGAAATAAAAAGTTATAGAATTTCTGTTTAATTTTAAGATGGTAAAATGCAATGAAAAGATGTTCACAAATATTATAAAATATAAAGAGCAATTTAATAATTCATATTCTAGATTCCTTAAAGAATGATAGGATATATTTGGGTGTAAACAGTTTCTTTATTTTATGTCACAATTGAAAAGCAATATGGAATCTATATGTTCCATTACCCTGCATAATTTTTGGTTAGCTTAATCCAGTTACTGTGAAGAGCTACACTTACCCTTGAATTCAAGGCCATTTCTCTGATCTCTAGAAATCACTGTGGCTACAACAACAGGGAGATATTCCTTTAAATAGATCAAACAGCCTCCTTTCACATTCTGAAGCATTTTTCTATGTAAAAATCTAGCAATGACCTAAGACATTATAAAATAATGATGAAGATAATAGAGCAGCATTTAGAGGACATAAGTATATAGGAATACCATACTGTATGAAACAATCTGAATGATAAATTATATTAATTCATCTATAGGAATATAAATTATATGGAAATCACATAAAGATCTTTAATTAGGTCTGTAGCTTTAACCTGCCTCCTATCCCTCAATTTGTTTCACCAAATTATATTTAGCTTATATATGTTTAAAAAATTAGAAGTAATGACTACATGTGTGTGTTTATTTCTGTAGTCTAAAAACAGAACATTTAAAAATGTTCCTGGTAGCTTCATTAAGGATACTATTAAAAGTATAGCTCGTGGTAACTGTGATTGTGAGTTACTTGGCTGTATTATAAAAGAGCAATTAGATAAGATTTAATATACAATGTGGTTATCCATTCATGAGATTAATTAGATTTGGTTTTAATTTCCTTCCCCCCTGTACCATGAAGAAGTAAACAGTCATAGAATGATTTTATATTTTATAATCTTCTTATTCATGGAAATAGGAAAGGATTCAGAAATGCATAGACTACATAGAAAAGAGCAGATTTGCTTATTCACATTGAAATTTGTCTTCTCTAAACAAAAATTTTAAAAAAGACTGAGAAAACCTATTGAAAAAATATAAATCAAAATATTAAATACAAATATATGAGAAGTGGTCACTGGCTCACTTTCTAAAAAGTAATTCAGAGACACAAACACATACACACCAAGGAAGAAATAGGCTATTTGCTCTCTTGGAATTCCTCCTTTTCAAATGTCAAAGCATTCCCATTAAAATATTCTCCTTGCCCCCAAAACTTAAATATAAGTCTGTATTAAAATCAGTATTTTGATTCTTGACTCAGAAACAAAAGGACAAAGATTGTGCTTCTATTTGTATAGATCTTGTACATACCATATTTTTAAACTGAAAAGGGTATTTTTCAAGGATTTATTAACTTACAATCTAGAAAAATTGGCAAGCTGACACTTAGAATATTTCCTTGTTTCTGCTCTATAAAATGTCTTATTGTACAGCTTCCCCCCAGGAAATTATCTCCAAAAACTGGAAATAGACCAAATGATTTTTTAAATATTTCCAACACAAAATGTTCTAATCCTGTTGCCATGATAACGTGTTTTCGAATACATGGAATGAAGTTAAGGGAATCTACTTTATTTAAGAGATAACTAATATTTTTCATTCAAGAAAATATTTCTGATACATGTGGCAGATATTCTAGGTGTTGGTCAGAAAGCAGTGACCAAGACAAACGATATTCTTGGCCTCATGGAGCTTACAATACAGATATAGATCTCCTATCTGTATCTATAAACCATATATGTGTGTATAATTACTATTTTACCAAAACAGTGAAAACAATGCATCCACAAAAAGCAGGAAAAGACCATTAGTATTTTGGTATTTGATTATGTTTACTGTTGTTAGTTCATTTTTAAGGTAACATAATTTGTCAAAAGACATAAAGCTCATTACCTGACTTTGTTTTAAACATGCAAATTGTAAAATGGCTAAAGGAAAAGTTCCTAGAAAAATATTAGGGCATTCTTATAATGTATTTGATTTTATTTAATAGAAAACCCTATTCAAAGTATATTTCTTTGTGAATTAAGTTGAGCATACTTTCCTTGCTTTAATGTTTTCCACAATGTCTGTAAACATGGCATAATATCCGTGGAGCCAGTAGACATTATCTTAATTATTGTAAATAACTGTCTATATCTGATGGTGATTGAAGTAACGTCTTTTTTGTTTTGTTTTCAGAAATGGCATAGTTTTTCTTGAAACTTTACTCTCTTTACCCTCTTCTATGTGAATTTCTGTACGACTTGACAAATTCCCTGCAGATTTCCCTTATTGGAAATGCATAAATTTAAAGTTTACTCCAGAGAAACATGACATTGTTATTATAATGCATTATCCATGAACACAAGATGGCTCCAAATACTTAGGAACCCTTTCACGACTTACAAAAATTTTGGTAAGCCTCTCAAAAGGAGTTTTGCATAGATGTCTGATTTATTCATAGGCATCTTTTTAAAAAACAAGTTTGTTTATAGATTTAGAATTCTTGGAGTTTTTCTTATGTTCTAAAATTGGTTTGAACTTTTGCTAAGAAAATTCATTTATGTTCTTTTTATATAAATGGCCTGTGCATTGTCTTGGATAGATATTTTGTCAGTATATAATAGCAAAATTGTCTTTTTTTTTTTTTTTTACCAGTATTTACTTTTTCCCTTGCATTCTTATTACACATTCTTGTTTTACTGAGGTAGAGCACCGAACAGCAGATTTACAGGCTGACTTTATAGTACTTTTGTTTCTGAACTTGATGAGAGGTTTGATGCTTCACTGTGAAGAACAATATATTCATATTTTTGTCTGTTTTTTTTCAATTCAGACATAATTAACATACAATGTTATTAGTCTCAGGTGTGCAATATGATGAATTCAACAATTCTACACATTTCTCAGTGCTCATGTGAAGAACAATATTTGAGATAAGCCTCAAGTAGAGATTCTAACTAGGTAAAGTCCTTTTATGCTCCTAGTTTTCATCATGAATAGGGTTAATATTTTTAATTTGTTTTATCATTTTTTTATAATAACCATACTGTATTTTTCTCAATTGGAGTGGTGAAATAAATTAATACATTTCTGATAGAGAACCTTCCTTGAATTCTGAGAATAAACACCATATGGTCATGATGAATGTTTTATAACACTTCTAGATTCCATTTGCCAAGATCATCACTTAGGATTTTTGTAATCATAATCATAGATTAATTTATAATTCTCATACTATTTTCATCAAGTTCATTTCAATAATTTACTGTCTCATAAAATGTGTTAGGAAATGTGTTCTTTTGAGCTTCTCTGAAGCATTTTGAAGATCTGTTTCTTAAGGTTTTGCTAAACCTCATCTGTAAAACTTGGTTTATCTGGTTTAAGAGGGAGAAGGAATTTGATGCATGAGTGAAGTATTTAATGATAATTATCTGGTTTCTTTTTGACTTTTTTTTGTGGAGTATTGGAAATTCTAGAAAATTTCAAGTATCTAGATTTAAACTTTAATGGATTAAAATTTTTCAGAATCTTCACTTGCATTTAGAATCAGCTGTAATTTATAATCTGTTTTTTTAGTTCATAAGCTACTTGGGTGTGTTCCCTCTTTTTTCTTAATTGACTTTGGAAGCAGTCCTTTGATTTGATGAGACATTTGGGGATTTCTGGTTTATCTTGACTGTCTTTCTCCTTCCCCCCCAACTTTGCTCTATAAGGAGTGACTTTGGTTGTTGTCGCTCTTGGGGTCATGTTGCAGGACCCATGGCCCACATTTGGATCCAGGGAAAGGCAAAGCCCTAATTGTAACTAGACTGCTGTTCTGGGCAGTGGAGAGTTTTACTTGTATGCAGAACATACCTATGTTTCTTAATGACCTATTAATATGTCTTATTTCTTCTATGTTCAGAAGAGAGAAAGGACAATGAATGCATAATCATATAATATTATCTTGACAAGGGTTGCTTACATATTCTTATATCAGCAATCATTTCCCATATGAATGTAAAAATGATTTGTCTTATTAGATTTTACTATAATGACTAAAACACCATTTTGTCACATTTGGTTTACATTTTTATTTAGCCAGAATAATGAAAGGATTGGATATGTAATTAGACCACCAAACACTTCCATTTTCCTAGATAAATGATGGTCCATAGGCAGCAATTTGGAAAATATATATTTATTGTGCTGAAACAATAACCTCAGTGACCTATGAAAGTTAATGCAATTTTGGAGGTGTCTAATGCAGTCCCAAAGAAGAGCTAAGAGAAAGTGGGTCATTCTGTAAGCAAACCTCTATATCCTAAAGAATAGTGGTGGTAAACATGAGTCCGAAACAGAGACCAAAGAACCATAATAACAAAATAATTCAATTTTGCAAATTGCTTCATGCATATAAAATCAAGCAATTGTGTCTGTGAGTGGTGTTTCATTTTATTTATTTAAAAATGTATAACAATTAAAAAATTATTTATGATTACAATGTGCAATATTAGAACAGTTCACTTAAAATTTCTTTTAAATTCTTTCGAATATATTTTCTCACTTGATCACTGTTACAGTTCTGTGGTATAGATGTTTAGAGATGTATAGAAAGTACAGATGTTTCTAAATGATCCACATACACACACACGCTGAGCCAAAGTGGGCAAGTGTGTTTTCCACATTGTATATGAGTCTTCCCGGTTTTAAACAGTGTCTTAAACAGTTACTCTATTTATTCCAATGCATACATACACATACAAAGATCTTCATTTCTTATGTGATAAGATAATGGACAAATGCAAACACTAAAGATTTAGAATTTTTTGACATTTCTTAATGTTAGCTAACAGGAGACTTTTTTTCTATAAATTTGGTTTTTAAAAATCTCTATCATTTTCATTTTGATTGAAATTCAAAATTCTTATTTGTAGTGCATGCAAATATGGGATAAAGGAAGAGACCCAAAATATAGCTTAAAGAATTCTAGTGGTGACAAAACATCCAAAATGGAATGTCATTCTTTAACAGTCAATGAAATGTAAGAATTTTCAGTTGTATCTTTTAGTACTATGATTTCAGAAGAAATCACAAAGGAAAGAAAAATGTATGTATGTATCATTGTTTTAAGAATTCTTTTGAGGGGCGCCTGGGTGGCACAGTGGTTAAGCGTCTGCCTTCGGCTCAGGGCGTGATCCCGGCAATCTGGGATCGAGCCCCACATCAGGCTCCTCTGCTATGAGCCTGCTTCTTCCTCTCCCACTCCCCCTGCTTGAGTTCCCTCTCTCGCTGGCTGTCTCTATCTCTGTCAAATAAATAAATAAAATCTTTAAAAAAAAAAAAAAGAATTCTTTTGAAAAGTGAGAGAACTATTGCTATAACAAGTAAAACAATTCAATATAAGGCCTAAATTACATTAAGTGTAATAAGAAACTCATTTTTTAAAACAATGAGAACTGTCTGAAAATAGAATATAGTTCCTTGTGAAATAGTGAGTTCCCCAGGACAAGAAGGATATAAGTGCAGGTGATGTTATCAGAGGGATTATTACATCCACATGATGATTGGATAGGTAATCTTGGTTGGTCTTTTCCCAGTTCCAATTATCTAAGATGTTTTTGAAAATTTTGGTTCTCTATTAAACCTCCAAGTGTTGATTTTGAAAACTTTCTTTCTGAAGTTCCATACATTTCTTCATTAACTCAATGACCAAGTGTATAGCCCCTATTATGTACCATATAGAAGCACTGGACATACAGTTATAAATACAGACGTCTCTGTCCTCAAGATGCTACACCTGGCAGAAAATAGAGATATTAAACAAAAGCAAATACCTATATACAAGTAGGAAGTCACACCTGGCATGTGGCTAGAATTAAAAGATCAGGTTGCTGTGAGTTTAACGGTAAAGTTCTATGTGATCAGAAAATGCCTCACCAGGGAAGTGACACTAAAGCTGTCACCTAAAACAAGAGAAGGAAGTCAGAGGAAGAATCATGAGTGTAATGTCATGGCTATAAAAAA
The DNA here is from genome assembly GCF_024610735.1 of Ursus americanus. Classification (NCBI taxonomy): domain Eukaryota; kingdom Metazoa; phylum Chordata; class Mammalia; order Carnivora; family Ursidae; genus Ursus; species Ursus americanus. The sequence continues at coordinate 8,417,629 of NC_142145.1, forward strand.
ATAGACCATGCTGAAGTATAGTTATGGGTAGAGCTTTGCAGGTTCAGGAAATTAAAAAAAATTAATGCTTTGGAAACATAAAGGGGAACAAAGAAATGCAAAGAAAATGATTTCAGAGGCTTACATCATCCCAAGTTTTATAGGTCATTGTAAGGAGTTCAAATACTCCAAGTTTAATGAGAAGCTGTTGAAAAGTGTTCACCTGGAGAGTGACATAATATAAATTGTGTTTCTAGAATCCCGTTCTTTACTGTAGGGGATGTACTGGAACTGGAGATGAAAGTTGAAAGCTAGTGTAGGAAGGCAGGGAAGAGAGAACAATGATCTAGACCAGAGCAGTGGCAGAGTGCTGGAGAGCAGGCTTAAAGTTCAAAGAAGATTTAATTGAATTTTCTGATTTGTTCGGGGAGAGACTGAAGTGACGTCAACAACTTAATACGTTCTGAACAAGACAAAATAACTGGCATCACACTGATCCAATGGTTGTGAACGATTATAAAAATGGGGCAAAAATGTATAAAAACACATTTGAAAGCAGTGTACTATACTAAGATTTTAAGAGAGGAAAGCCCATGAAGGGAGACCTGCATTAACCCTGGATTTCTCACTGGGAGAATTTTTCAAAATGCTGCAAAGACCATTAGACCAGACAAAGAGCACTTGTCTTGCTGAGTGGAGAAAATGGGATCAGAGTCCCATAGGGGCTGTGGAAGTGGTTGGGAGTTGAATGGCAAAATATCAGAGAATAGAAAAGAATAGAGAAGTGCTCTAAACATCTGCACAGATGTGCTCTTGGCCCCTTGATGGTTCCCAAGCAGAATATGTGCAAGGAAGGCAAGGTTCTAGAAGGCCAGCAGAGAAGCGAGCTAAGAGCTTCAGAGGTCTCACAGTACTGAAAACATGTGGAAGTTCCTTCCCAGGCATGCTGGAGAGAACTTGGTGCACACATTAGGCACCAAGACACCAGAAACACTGTTCCCTACAAGTCAAATCATGCCTTAGTAGTAAAAGCTCTGCTTTAACATGGGGATAAATGAAAATACCTCTGTGCTAAAATGGATTAAAACCAAGCATCAACAGTGTCTTAGTCTGTTCGGGTTTGATGTAACAAAGTACCACAGACTGGGTAGCTTATAAAGAACAGAACTTATCGACGTGGCTTAGAATGCATGAACCGTATAAAATTTGAGGGCTAGATGAGATACACTTAAATTTGAGTAACTCATAATTTAAATGATAATTCTGCATTTAACTGTTTGTAAGCAATGTACTGTATTTTTATGCTATTGACATGCATAATTTCCTTTCCCTAAATACATTTTTTTTTCAAAAAACAAACACTCCAGAAGGTCACTGATAATAATAAAACAACTGGAACAGTATTAAGACCCATAATATTTCCCAGTACGAATGCAAGCCATCACAGAATTTGACGTACACGCTCAGATGTTAGAGGGCTGGTACTGGAGCCAGAGCTGTAAAGAGAACAGTGGTGGGCAACGTGTGGCTTGGGGTGGAAAAGGACCATTCGTTGTAGGTGGTCCAGGTGGACCCCAAAGATGACCATAAAGGAACATAAAATTTGAAAAGGGGATCACAAAACTGCCCAAACATGAGTGAGGAAATTGTCATTTTGTGGGCTTCCAACTTCCCCATTTCAGTCCTTGAAAAGGGCAAAGGCAGTGGAATCAGGATAGTTTAACAGGGAAAATGCATTTTCACTCTATATCTTGGCAATATCCACTTACTATTGGAGAAAATATATTGCTGACAAGAAATAAGGGAAAAACCTATAATGTGATATCCAAAGTCATATTCCAATTATTTTCATTAATTATTGACCCAGAGAATCCCATGACACATAAATAAAACAAAAAGAAACCTAGACAATATCTTTCATAAACTCATTAAACAGGTCAGTTTTTAAAAATTGTGAAGATTATTAAAGTTATTACATGTGAAGATGTTGGTTTGCTGGCTCAATACATCATCAACGAGAGTGGTTACTCTTCCTTCCTTTAACTTATTTTCCCACAGATCCTCTCGTGTCAACAGGCTCTTTGTCAAGTTTCATCTTGATACTGTCTCTTCTTAATTTATTAAAGGTTTTGTGATATAAGAGGAGGTCTTTATTATGTTAATTATAAAGCAAGTGCCAGAGACTATGCCCATTCTTATAGTATTTCCAATCTCCATAACAACCACAAAATCAGTAGTATTACATTTTTTAAAAAGAATTTGTCCCAGATCAAATAACAATAACGGCTAGAATTAAAATTGAAATTAAGCTGAAATCTCTTTCACTAGAGCCTGCCATAAATAATGTAAAATAAAGCTATTTCGAAGGGTCACAGCCAATAATAATGAAATTTAAAAACATGTGTGCGTTCTCCTACTAAAACTGCCAAGAAGTATTATTGTATATCAGAAACCATCTAGGTAACTTAGTTCATGTAGAATAAATTATATTTTTTGCTTTTCTCTTTTTAAAAGTATTGTCCGTTGAAATAGCTTTACATGGGATAAAGTTTGCATAAAAGTAAATCTTGCTTTTTCTCAGATGTTTATTATTGTTTGTAGAAGAGAATTTAAATATCTGTGACTCAAAGGTTACTTCTGTACTTTCCGATATGAGAGCCCTTAGCCGCATATGGCTATTAAGAACAGTGATGTGGCTGGTATAAATACAGATGTGCTGCTCAAAGTATAAAATACCTTTTAAAAATTACAAACACCTTTCTTTTAAATCGAGTATAGTCAACATGTAACTTATCAGTTTCAGGTGTACAATGTAACAATTTAATATTCATATACAAAGTAACCACCACGATAAGTCTAATTAATATCTGTCACCATAGTTACAATTTTTTTCTTGTGATACCTTAAGATCTACTTTCAACAAAGAAATGCAAGACAGTATTAACTGTAGTCACCATGCTGAACATTACATCCCCATGAGTTATTTATTTTGTAACTGGAAGTTTGTACCTTTTGACCCTCTTCGCCATTTTGCAGACCTCCCTCCCCTGCCTGCGGTAAGCATGAGTACGTTCTCGGTATCTCTGAGCTCTGTTTGTTTGCTTAGAGACCACATATAAGTGATGTAACAGTTCCCTTTTCTCTACATCCTTGCCAATACTTGTTATTTCTTGTCTTTTTTTATAATAGCCATCCTAACTCCTGTGAGGTGACACCTCATTGTGATTTTGATTTGCATTTCTGTGATAATTCATGATCTTGGGCATCTTTTCACCTGCCTGCTGGCCATCCACGTCACCTCTGGAAAAATGTCTATTCTGGTCATTTGCCCATTTTTTAATTGTGTTGTTGGGATTTTGGTGTTGAGTTGTATAAGTTCTTTATATATTTTGGATATTAACACTTTATCAGATATATCATTTGCAAATATATTCTCCCCTCCAGGAGGTTGCTCTGTCATTTTGTTGGTTTCCTTCACTGCGCAAAAGCTTTCTTATTTTGGTATAGTCCCAATAGTTTATTTTTGCGTTTGTTTCCCTTGCCTGAGGAGGCATATTTAGAAAAATGTTTCTATGGATGATGTCAGAAAAATTACTGCCTGTGGTCTCTTCAGGATTTTCATGGTTTCAGGTCTCACATTTAGGTCCTTAATCCATTCTGAGTTTATTTTTATGTACAGTGTGAACAAGCGGTCCAGTTTCATTCTTTTGCATGTAGCTGTCCAGGTTTTGTTTTGTTTTGTTTTACTTTTGAGTTGTATGAGGGTTTTTTTCTAATTGTATATTTTGGATGTTGACCTCTTATCAGTTACATGATTTGCAAATATTTTTCTCCCATTCTGTAGGTTGACTTTTCCCTTTGCTAATGGTTTCCTTTGCTGTGCAGGGGCTTTTTGGTTTGATGTAGTTCCACTTGTTTATTTTTGCTTTTGTTGCCTTTGCTTTTGGTGTCAGATACAAAAAAAAATCATTGCCAAGAACAATGTCAAGGAGCTTACTCCCTATGCTTTCTTCTAGGGATTTTATGGTTTCAGGTCTTATATTCAAGTCTTAATCCATTTTGAGTTGATTTTTGTATATGGTGTAAGGTAGTGGGCCAGTTTCATTCTTTTGCACATGGCTGTCCAGTTTTCCCGACACCATTTATTGAAGAGATTACATATACTCTTGCCTCCTTCGTCATATATTAAGTGACCATTTTTGTGTGGATTTATTTCTGAGCTCTCCATTCCGTTCCACTGCTCTATGTGTCTGTTATTATGCCAATACCATACCAGTTTGATTACTATTGATCTGTAATATAATTTGAAATCAGGTAACATGATGTTTCTAGCTCTGTTTTTTTTTTTTTCTCAATATGGTTTTGGTTATTTGAGGTCTTTTGAGGTTCTACACAAATTTTAGAATTTTTTTTCTACTTCTGGAAGAAAAATCTTTGAAATTTTGATAGGGGTTGCATTGAATCTGCAGATTGCATTGGGTAGTATGGACATCTTAACAATGTTAATTCTTCCAGTCTATGAGCACAGAATATCTTTCCACTGATTTATCTCATTTTTTATATTTATTGCATGCTGATAATGGTGATATGTTGGATATGTTAGGTCAAACAAAATATATTGCAGTTAATTTCATCAACTTTTTTTTTCCTTTTTTAAAATGTGGCTCATATCTGGCTCACATTGTATTTCTGTTGCCCAGTGTTGTTTAAAACTTTAGTTTTCAATGGTAGAAATTGAGTGGGAGAGAATGGATATTTTTCTGATCAGCTCCTTCTCAGAGAACTTTAAATACTCTTTAGTGACACAAATTGGCTGATCTAATCTGTTGTAGAAAACACAGGGAAAGTCCTAGAAATGAAAGATTATTCTGCACATTGGACAATTTTTCTCTATTTGTGTTTAGGTTAATTTATTACGCTGTTTTATTATCAACTGTTCTGTGTTGGTAATGCTCCGTATTAAATCCCAAGTAACATTTAATTGACCTATAGCAACCACGGCACAATTCTAGACCACAAGCTGCTGAAAAAACATGTTAGTTGACTGTCTTATAACATTTACACATTTATGGCTATAAAAGACTCAAAGTATGGAACTCAGATTATTATAAGATAGTGTAGAAATTTTGGTACAAAGCACACCATAATCAGAGCCAAGTAAGAAGCCTTTAACACATGGGGTCTGAAGTCAACTCTGTGTGTATGCCATGTATCCTGAAGTAGTTCATATTCTTTTTCTTCCTTGCCAAGAGTTCCTGTTAGAACAGGAGGAGAGAATTTGGCAGAAACGGATAGAGAGCAAAGGTGGAAAGTGGAAGTCTTTCGTTTGGCAATATGGAGCTGCCAAACAAAATGGGGCACACTCTTCTGAAATGTAGGGTGAAGAAAAATTGCGAGTAGGAGAGAAAGCAGACACAGTAAATAGGGATTTATGTGGGACAGAAACCAAAAACAGATCATGCTTGAGCTGGGCACTCAGGCCCTGCCACTTCCTGACAGACACTCCATTCTCTCTCTGTACCAAAAATATTACAGCATATTTTTTTCCAGTGCTACTGAAACATTTTAAGATTGTGCAATGTTTAATAGGTATTTTAATAGGAAGGTGTCAGAGCATTTCAAATATGACTAACACAGTGCTGCGAAATTGCTGCAGATCCCATTGCTTGAAAATCAACAGCTGGAACAAATTTTATTCTTATCCCGAGCCCCTGTGAGTCACTGTCTAAATTGTCAAGGTAACTGTCATTTTTATTATAAGTTTGAGGTAGTCATGTTTCCTCTATTTCATTTAGATCACATATTATGAATGCTACAAAATTTTTAGAAAATGAATTCATAATAATGTAGGTAACTCTACCTGAATAAATATCTCCCCATATAAGAAAAATTAAATAGACAAAACAGAAAAAATAAACAGCAAGGACATGTAATGAAAGAAAAATTTGAATCAGGAAAGGAAATAGTATTGTTAGAAGTCAGAAAGAATAAAGTAACCATTCAAAGAAAACGTAAATTTTGAAATTGTGTGTGTGAGAGAGAGAGAGTGTGTGAGAGAGAGTGTGTCATCTCTTACAAGATGCAATGTAAAGTGGCCTTTAGGATGAAGCTAAGAGACCTTGTAAGGAAAGGCCATGTGTAATGACTTAAATGAAAATAGAGAAATATAAAAGGAAATCTGTAAAGCAGATTTGAAAATTGTTTTGCATGCAGTGTACTAGCAGCCATAAAAATTTAACAAACTTGAAAAGCTTTCCCAGAACTCTAGGGGAAAGAAATCTAAGAGTTGAAAATGCTGGGTGAGAATATCACTGACTGACACAACGAGCAAAACAAAGAGGGCAAACGTGTGTTGATGTTGCTGAAAGGATAACTGATGATCAAGAGGTGGAAAGAAAACCCCAAAAAATGAAAACAGAGGAAAAATATTGCATTAGAAGCTTCTTCTGCTGAAATGTAAAGACTCGAGCACCCAGATCAAATGTGCTCTTCACAATTACATTAAATTTATTAACTCATGTTTGCAACAGGATGTATTCTGTTCTCATTTTAATTCGTTGCAAGTCTAATTTTAGTACTTTGGCAGAAAACAAAATACTATCCTTTCAAGGGGCAACCAGCAAACTGATGGTGGATAGTATCGCTTCTGTAACACCAAGATAGTAGGATTGTGTTTATTGAGGGCAAAATGTTGTGGACTTAGAGTTTTGTGCAATCCAAGTTGTTCTTCATGTGTGAAAGGACAGGACCTGCTTATTATTCTTGGAGAATATCCTGAAATATTAAGAGTTCAAATAAAAATACAGCTTTTAAAAAAAAAATCCAAAACCCAAAAACATTTAAAAAACATATATGGTCAAAAAATAAAAACAGGGACTCTACTCCCCACTAAAAATAATAATAAACATGATTTGGGAGTATAAACCTTATGAGAAATTTTAAAGTATATGAGATTATAACTTCATTTAGCTGGGAGGAATGGATTAAAAAAGTACACCAGGACTGTACCATACATACAAGAAGACTTCAAACATGACATAAATTTGAGGATTTGTGAAAACTGTTGTATATGTTGACAACTTGTGAACATCACAAAGAGTTAATCATTGATTTAAATCTAAAGCATCACAGTTACAAACTGAAAGGGTAAAATAAAATTTAATAACACTCAATTTTTATCTACTGTTAACATATTTTTATTCATGTGCTTTCTAGAAGGGGAGGAAGAACAAAGGCAAACATACAATTAACAAGTCTTCATACAGGGGGATATTTAAAATGTAATTTTATGCTTAACCTCAATTACAGAGATGTAATTAAGAGATTCCAGATTTTAAAAATAGCTTAAATGACTCTTAGTGGAAACAAAATCAAGATCTGTAACTCAGGGGACAAGACGAAAGCCGTGCCGCCCACCATAATCCTGACAGGAAAACCAAATGCATAGAGAACATCAAGCATGCAAAAGCAATAAAGAAAAGAAAGCATACTAATTTTTTATTTATGACATTGTTGTTAATATTTTAAACCCTTTTATAAAAGATACAACTCTCAGATTAAGTAAGAGTAATACCCATTTGTATTCTGTGTAAAAGAGGCACGGGACTGAATCTGGAAGAATGGAAGATGCCAGTTGGAGCCAGACCTTGTGCTGCGGCTCGTCTCTGCCCTGCATCCAGCCTCTTCTTCCTCCAGACCTCTCTCCCCGCTCTGTAATAACACAGCATTGTGGGCACACATGTGCAGCTCCTAGAGGTCACGTTTCAGCTTCTACCGGAATCACGGGAGTGCAAACCAGTGTGGGATCACATGGCCAGTGAGCTGGGTAGTGCAGTGGAAATAAAATGCAGACTTGGCTCCTCGGCAGTGGGAGGGTGGGGGCTGGGGGCTGGAGGGGCAGGCGGGTGGGTGGTCTAGTTCCCTGTAGCAGGTCCCAGCTCAGCCACCTTTGAGTCCTAAATGGAATCTGTGTGTGCCTCCCTGTGGCTTTCGTTCCTAAGCAGCCCTTCTCAACCTGAGAGCTTAGTGAATTTAAGGGGAATAGTTTGTCGTTTGCCTGTCTCAACGTCTCCATAGTTGGGAGAGAGATACAACTTGAGTATAAAGGCACCTGAGAGCAGAAGAGCTCTCTTCTCACAACTCCTCATTCGGAGTTCTCTGAGATCTCTGCACACTGTTAGGGCAGAACCTGTTGGGCATTCCATAAGCATCTGGTTTGCTACAGCTGAATGACTTCAGTGTCCTCCAATGATCTGCTGAGGGGACAAAAAAATCACATTCAAAATGTGGTCGAGAATAGTATTTTAATGAGAAGAAAGAATAATGCTGTAGGGATGAAATCAGAGTATGAAAATTACATTTGGTTAACTAAAAAAGTCACAGTTTAATTTTAAGTTTGATGGGACTTCTCTTCAAAATATGAGCTAACACATCAGCCCAAGCCAATGCTACTGCCAACAACTAGGAAAAAAATGGCCAAATTGCAAAAGCCATATTTTTAAAGACATCTGGAATGTGTAGGTGCAACAGAGGTAGAGGGACTAAAACTTCAGAGAGAAAAGAGCAAATCAGATCTGAGCTGACAAGTACCAGTCACTCCTTATCTTCTATTTCCCTGAAGAATCAGCCAGTTCTGGTGGAGGCTTGGCTCTGACAGAGAACCACTATGGGGTGGGGATGGGGACTGTTAGGGACCACAAGTGGCTGGGATGACAAACTCAAGACATGAGGGCCAGCTTTCCAAGATATTCCTGAGTTCTCGGGCTGTTGGGCAGCCTAAAAAGGTAAGCCAAAAGCTTCAGAAAAGAAGAGAATCTCCTACAAACCCACCAGAGACAAAACCATGGAAATAGAGCAAGCAAGAGATGACAGCTTGGGAGGAAGCCAAGATTTACCCATGGGCCCTAAAACCAATCCTGGCTGAAGCTAGAAACATGAGAATAGCAGAGCATGAAATCAACAAACAAAATGATGGTTAAGAGGAAAGAAACAAAAAGAACAGAGAATAAAAGTAAATACTTATCTTCATGGAGATCAAAAAGAACATTGCATCCATAAGACATAAAGACATTTAAAATAATTTTAAAAAAGAGGAAACTGCTTAAGTTAGAAATTGCATAAAATTTGTATCTTGCATAGTGTCATTTTTATTAAATGACTAGTGATATATATATAAATGGGTAAGTAAACACAAAAGATAAAAACAAGGAATTTAGGAATGTCGGGAAATGGACTTTCCCAACTGATAAAGCTTGCTAAACAGGGATCCCCCCAGTTGGTTCGGTAGATATCATTGTTTATTTGGAATTAAGTGGTTGAACAATAGAGGTAGTCTGAAGAAAGAAAAACATGGGTACATACAAAAATATACAAGTAAATAAAAATCAGCAAGACTGAGTTAAAAAGAACCAACATGCCAGACAATTACAGTCCACCCGTAGCCTCTGCAGGAAACAAGTTGAACCTTCTCCTGAAAGTGTAACTTCATTTGACTCTGAATTTGTGCTACACTCAGTTGTCATGAGGAGATAGAAGAGGGGGGCGGTTGGGGCATTTAAAAGTTCAAGCTAGATCTTCATCTACTGTACTGAGTTCCCAGGAGATATTATTTAAAAAAAATAGGAAAAGCATATGCTAAAGAAACATGAAGATAGGTTGCAAGAAAGGCACTAACATATTTAAAAGCAGTTGCCTCTGGGAAATGAACCTTTGGTTAAAATGAAATACATTAGAAAATTTCCTAAAACCAAATTTAACACTGTATGTTTACAACTGGAAGGAAAATAAAAAATTAGAAAAATTCATAATGTCAAGTATGTTATAGCCTCTGAGATTTGTGTTTGTTTAAAAAGGCCTTCCCCAAATAGCAACAACAACAAAAAAAATCTATTTTCTTGTAGGACTTTTAGAGTTTACTTTTGTTTTTTAATACTATCTCTTTTATCTACTTGTAGTTTAATTCTGTATGATTTGATATTGATGGTTTTTTTAGAATTTTTTTTAAAGATTTATTTATTTTTAGAGAGAGAGCACATATGTGAGTGGAGGAAGGGGAAAATGGAAAGAATCTCAAGCAGACTCCCCACTGAGTGCAGATCCCCACGTGGGGCTTTATCCTAAGACCCTGGGATCACGACCTGAGTTGAAATCAAGAGTTGGACACTTAACCAACTGAGCCACCCAGGTGCTCCTAAAAAAAATTTTATCAAACTATACTTTGACAGATTTATTTTTAATGTTACTAATTTAAATAAATGTAGGGAGATGGCTGAAAGACTCATGTACTCTGTTCAAAATCTTAATTCCATTGTGTTATAATGAAAAAAACATAAAAAATTTTTATGTTTTAGATATCATCTTATAGAGGTCTTAAATGTTACAAATGCCACTGTTCTCCCCAAATAGAATTTAAATTAGCATGGTTATCCACTTTCTCTTCCACTTTTTGTAGTTATCACAAACTTTGAATTTTAAACCTTCTTCCTTCTTTTTTAAAGTTTTTATTTAAATTCCATTTAGTTAACAGTGTAATATTAGTTTCAGTTGTACAATATAGTGATTCAATAATTCCATACACCATTCAGTGCTCATCACAAGCGCCCTCCTAATCCCCATCACCTATTTAACCCATCCCCCCACCCCCACCTCCCCTGTGATAACCATCACTTTGTTCTCCACAGTGAAGAGTCTGTTTCTTGGTCTGTCTCATTCTATTTCTCATTCTCTCTCTCTCTCTTTATATATAAAAGGAATTTCATGCTAGAGGAATTAGTAATCCTTAACGATTTCATTATAGTTCTCAGTGGACTACTACAGTAGTTTCTCACATTGATCAAGTATCAGAAGAATAATAAAATCTGACCAAAGTATTATTCATACTTCCTCTCTAGACCTGTTCCAGGCTCTGAGACTTGGGCATTGGACAGCACTGCCCCATCACCATGTCATAAGCACTGATATCCAAGCATGGGACAGACTTAATCCACTCCTCACAGAATGTTGGCCACAGAAAACGTATACTGCTAATATGAAGCATTCATGCTTTTCGATTCTGAAATTCCTGTTGTTAAATGTTACTTTATAGTTTTTTAAATGCTCTGATGAGTTTCTGGAGTAAAAAAAAAAAACCCAAGTACCTCAGCGTTAGTCAAGACATTTATTGACCTTCCAGTTTCCAAATATTTGTAATAACTACTGCTGTTTTGGTGGGGTCTCTGAGAGAAAGCACCAGCTTATAATTAGAATCCCTGAGTTACTGGAACCTCTGAAATTATTCTCATTCCTACCCTTGATTTTAAAGAAGTATTGCCTTTCTTATATTTTCAGAAATTATCTCATCCTCTATTACTACTGTCTGTACAGCATCTAGGCTCAAAGTAGGGGGGCTGTGATGTGTGTATGCATGTGAGTATTTTGTAGTCTCCAAATATTTTTTTTCTTTTCTAAATAAAGAATCAGATTCTGGAAACATTAGTCTCAACATAGCACTGCAGGAATCATTATTAAAGTTCTACTCAATAGTTCAACTAAAGCCATCACTTCTTAAATGTCACATTTAAGATGAGTGCATTTAGTCCTAAATATATTTCATACCTAGAGAAATTAAGTTAATTAAAGATTTATGAAAAAAGCTGCATTTCCATTAAACCATAATATCCTCTGAGCTACATTATCCAACCAGTCACAGGAAATAAAAATGGACCTAAAAGCCAGCTGAAAAGAACTGATATATTTTGATTTTATATAACTGAATGAGTATGTCTAAGAGTATAGTAACATATTCATCCACAAAATTACAATGTATAGATCTGAATACTATTTCCTTACTCTTTATCCCAAGTTTCAGCTTCATGTTAAAATGAAAGATCTTTTTAGTTTTAAGTTCACATTCTTCTCTTAGTCATCTCCTGGTACAGATGATTGCCCAGCATTGTTCTCTGAACAAAATTTGACTTGTTTGATGGTAACAGTCAAACTGGAGCCACCATTAAGAGAACAGAACCCTAACTCCTTCTATGATCCCTTTATGGGAAATAGTCTCAACCCTATTCATCACTGTTCTTCTTGAGATCCTTTTGTTTTCATTTTTTTGTCACCAAGATGGTGACAAAAAAATGAAAAGGGTAGTCAGTTTTAAATACTAATAAAATACATATGAAATGAGTAAATAAAAAATGATAGTGAAATCCTGGCCAATGAAAAACATTTCATTGGTGTATTTCTCACCTACAGTTAATCTGTCCTTAATTTAACCCTCACAAAGTAATCATAAAAATGTTGGCCTTCTTCAAAATGGCAGGAGTTTCATGCAATCAGTTATGGCTGCAAGCTCATAATTAAATAGCTATTATCCCCTCCATTTTACAGGTGAGAAAACAGATTTCAAAACACCACGTGATTTGCTCAAATGTCTTGTGCATGTCTGATGATTTCCAAACCTGCCCTTCTATAATTCTGGGAGGTCAATAAAGGAGAGGGTCTGTCCAATCCACAGACATGCATATGCCACTTAAGCAAATCACATATTCACTGAAGCCGCGGTTTCTCCCCTGTAGAGTGCAGATACCAGTACCTACGGCACAAAGCAGGTAGAGTAGTGCCTGTGGCATGGTGGGGGCAGGAATGAGAGACAGTGTTCCTATTACGTTTGTGCTTCAGCAGTCCTCCTTATATCACTAAGTTTTATTATGTGAGTTCTTTAAATTTGTTTCCTATTATATTATCTTCCTTTAGGACCACTTTTAATTCTACTTCTAATACAAAATAATATAGAATTATCTATTGCTGTTTCTCTGTTTCTTTATCCAGCTCATCAGTGTGGCTTTCGGACAGCTTATTTAGGACAACTCTCTTTCACATCACTACTGCCATTAATTGGTAACACCCCCCCCCCCATAATGATGGTTCAACTTGGACTCAGGAGTATTTTTTTTTCCCAATAGAATACATTCACATATAAGGTATGCTTCTCTTGTGAATTGAATTTTAGAGGTCCAAATAAGAACATTATTACATTCAATATAGAATTGTTTTCCTATTTAAACTTCTCAAGCTATTATTGCAGAAAATAATGGTCTGGCAGAGTTTCCTTTTGAATATGTCCCTTTCCTGTTTATTAGTTTCTTTGGTGAATATAGTGGATGTAGATGCATAGAACACATCTCTAAAAATTACTCTTTTTTAACCAGAAGAATCATCCTCCATGAGCAGAGCCTTTCAAATGTTCCTTCATTCGTTATGTCCCCCAAATGAATATGAAATTTAGTCTTCATTTGAAGATACAGAAACCAGATTTTTGGAGTTTATTTCAAAAAATATTACTGTCTTGACAATAATATATAACGGGAAGAAACTTTTTATGCATTCTCACTTAGAAATGGATCATGTCAACAAGATAAAAAATGTATTAAAATTAGCAATAATCATCCTCATGCTTGCCACTCCATCTGGTGTGATGCACCCCAAGTTCAGCCACAGCGAGGAGAGCTGTGTGTGTACCTAGGCAAGAAGGCTTTGCAGATTATTTCATTTCCCACGCTGATCACAGTCTACATTTTTATTACTAAAAATAAGCAAGGGCCAGGCCAGGACACAGAAGGCCTTTGCATTTTAGAGGAAAATGTGCACAATGTGTATTCATTGTACACTAATCTTTAAAGTCTATGTAGCAACTCCTTTCGGGATAGGGAGACAATACTGTATTTTCAACAATCCAATTTAAAGTCAAATAAGAGTTGATTTCTTCCACACATTTGTATTAACCTCGGTAATGGTAGCATCACAGGCATTATTGGAAACATGTGAATAAACAAGGCTATTCTTCATATATGTCAATTCACATTTTACATAAATACGTGCACTTCACAATAAAATGTTCAACTTTCTTTATTGCAATATCTCTTTAGGTTGTTCAATATAAACTATGCTTAAGTTATTATAGTTCTGTTTTAAAATATTTATATCTGAAGTTGATTGATACAATACAAATAATGCAAAGGGGTATTTTCAAAACAATATTGATTTTCAGGGCATCTGGGTGGCTCAATTGGTTAAGTATCTGCCTTTGGCTCAGGTCATGATCTCAGGGTCCAGGGATCGAGCCCTGCGTTGGGCTCTGTGTTCAGTGGGGAGTCAGCTTGAGGATTTTCTCTCTCTCTCTCTCTCTCTCATTCTTCTTCTGCCCCTCCCCATGTTTGTGCTCTCTTTCTCTAAAATAAGTAAATAGTCTTTAAAAATATATTTTTTTAAATTAATGTGGCTATGTGCATTCTAATTTAAGAAATATTTAGATTATGGTTTTCTTTTATTCTCAGTGTTTTCTAGTATTTACAATTCTAAATGTTTTCCTTAAAATTACAAATAATAACATTCAAAAAGAAAAATGCAGATATTTATTTTATTGGTTAATGCCTAGGTTTTGTATCACGGTATTGTGTCCCTGACATTTTTTTAGTCTAATATACAAAAGATTCAGGTGTTGTCAAGATTTTTATTATAAAATGTTTAGTAGAGATATAAATAATTTTTTAAAGATTTTATTTATTTATTTGACAGAGACAGCCAGCGAGAGAGGGAACACAAGCAGGGGGAGTGGGAGAGGAAGAAGCAGGCTCCTAGCAGAGGAGCGTGATGTGGGGCTCGATCCCAGAACGCTGGGATCACACCCTGAGTGGAAGGCAGATGCTTAATGACTGTGAAACCCAGGCACCCCAAGATGTAAATAATTTTATCAAGAGATTTCAAAAGAGAAAAGACCACGTAGCCAATAAAAGGACACAGGTTTAAGTATTTAAAATCAACAGCAAGCATTATTACAATTTTAAAATTTTCTGTGAGGCATTTCCAAGATTTCTTAAAAAGTGCACTTTCCATTTTGCACAGAAAATTTACTTTCCAATTGTAATTGTTCTGAAGGAAATTATCTCTTAAAAAGTACAGGGAGATGAATAAAACACTATTTGTTAAATATTTATTAATGTCAGGCGTGAGGTCAGATGGTTCTCATCCTACTTCATTCAGTCTTGAGGGAGTGTTATATAGTTCTATTATAAGTAACACGCTCAAGGTCACAGAGAAGATAAAGAGCAAAGTCTGTCTTCTGATTTAGTTGGAGGAATATAGACACAAGCAAAACAAATCAGAAGTTATTGTATTTGTGGTGAATTGTCTGCAAAGATGAATGGTAACAACTTCTAGGATGTCCCTGTGTGTGCCTACGGCCCTTTCCATAAAGCCATGGGGCCAATTTCCTCTTCTCTTGAATAAATCCACATCCTCTGGGATGGCCTTTTGACCTACTTTGACCAGTAGAATCTGGAAGAAGGTACATTGTGTGACTCCCTAGTAATCTTCCTGAAAGTCGATATCCACATGAAGAGACTCGAGCCTGACTCCTTGAAGCCAAGCAGAGGCCTAGCCAACAACTGACATTCCACAACCCCTGTAAGGTGTCAGATGTGGGAGTGAGGTCATCTCGGACACTCTGGCCCCAGTGTTCTCTGTGGAATGTGCTGCCGGAGTAACCACAACCACCTCCATTAAAAACAGGAAAACCATTCCCCTGAAACCAGCAAACCCACAGAACTGTGATAAAGAATTTATAATTTTTGTAGGCAATTAAATAGGTAATTTATTTTTCAGCAGTGGATATCTCAAACATACATTGGTCCCTGGAAGTGAGGTGCTGCCATAACAAAAACCTAAAATTGGTGGCATTGGATTAGGGACCATGGAGGAGTAAATGCCAAAAGGACGACGAAGAGATTGTCAGTGATGTCTGCAAGATCAGGGACTAGATTGCTACTGGAGGCTGGAGAAAAGGAGACTTATGTAATGCACGGGTGCAACCATTAGCAGTCGTGTTACCTGTGAGAACATGGGAAATCTAACACTGTGTAATAAACTTACGAGCCCAACTAACAAGATTTCCAGGCAGAATGTTAAAGTGACAAATGTCTTCTTTTAGCCATGTATGATAAGCAGTTGTATGAGGAAAACAAGCTAAAATTCAATTTAGTTTTCATGCAGATTTTACAGGAAATAGGGAGTCTCAAAGTATAATTGTCTCCAGGTACAGATAAAATCAAATTGGCAGTGACATCTTTTATTAAAAACTAAAAAAGACTTACAGCAGGACTTAATAGCAGTTCATAGGTAGACAATATAAAAATCTTAGAGTATTAGGCATAGCAGCCTGACAAGCACTAAGAAGAAGTCTGTCTCAAAAGGACTATAGCTCTGGTTTGTGGGACACAGATGTAGTAAGTCCTGCTAAGGTGCATATAAAACCCTTAAAGGCTTAAAGGGGATACTACCAGGAACACAACCACCAGGTTGAACCAAAATAAAGAGTTAAAAATGAAGAGGCCTCTACTTTCCCAGTATTCTATGGTGATGCTGTGGGAGAAGAGCTAATTGATGGCAAACTTGACCCTTTCTTTTGAAAGAAGGATGAGTATGCAGGCAAACAAAATCTAGAGGATAAATCTGCAATCATGTTACCTCTTGGGAACCAGCTACCATTTAAGAAGCACAGGCTGTGCTACTGAGTGGTGAGAAATGAACGACACGGAGGAAAATGCCTGGACCACGGAAACCTCAGCCCCTCCAGGGATCTGAGTGAAGCCATCTTGGCCATCCCAGCCACAGACGCCCAGTTGAACGTAACCACAGACCAATATCACACAGGGAAAACCAACCTCTCAGCACAGTCCACCCACCAAAGCCTGAACAGTGAGGAATCACTGCTGTTCCAGCAGCTGAGTTTTGGCATAATTTGCTACATAGCAACTAGAACTAAAACAAAAAGTTTGTTCCCAACATTCGGTAAGGAAATCACTGAGGCAACTGACAGTCTGAAACCATAACCTGGACAAACCAAACATCCACTATGCAAATCCCAATCCTGATGAGGATTTACCCAGAAAGTTGGGTGTGCTTTCTTCCACAATTCTGTCCACTTGACCCACTGTACCTCCATTTCCTCATTTGATTTATGAGGATAATAACAGGCCCCATCACATAGCTCTTACGGAGATTAAATGAGTTGATCTTTATGATGCACCTAGAATAATGCTTTGCATGCAGTAGCCCTGTAAGTGGTAGCTGTCAGTAAGAGTCTGTATGGAGACCCTCGATTGCTGCCTCACTTGTCTGTCACAATAGTTGAGCTCTAGAGTAGAAAAAGGACACGATAGGATGAGAATAGAAAAGCCCACTTCTTTTTAGCTCTGGGAGCCAAATTTTAAGAAAAGTTTTTTCAATTCTCCTTTATGTGCTTCAGTATGGAAATGGATTCTGTGCAAGGAACTCCTATGGATCAAGTCAGGTGTTGAGGGATGGGGGTGGGGAGAGCGATTGCAGAAACGGCCAGCACTCCCTGTACCCACGGATGAGAGGTTACTCCAAACTTTGCTGTGAAAGAGAAGGCAAGGGGGTCAACGCTCAGAGGCAAAGACCCTTTGCTCTTTTTTGCTTCTGTTTTTATTGGTTCTTCAGGATAATCATAAATCCTTATCATGTTTTCTCAAGCAGGTGATGTGTGACAAGGGGTCTTACTGAAACTGGAAGGATCTGTTAACAGGAAAGATACGATATGCTCATTTGCGTGTTCTGCAGTTCTGCCAAACATAGCCCAAGGGACAATACCTACATCTCTTAGATCAGGGGTGGCTGCTGGGCTAAGAAAGTTTTGGAAGGCAACTCCCCGGGGCATTCCAACAACAGAGTGGTCACGCAGGCCTCAGCATTCCAAAGGCCTATGCCCTTCTCTGAAACCTTCCCTGACCTCAGCGGCCTCCATGTTACATTTTAGCAAGCCAAGTACTATGGCTGATTTCACGCTCTACATTAATGCCAGCAAGGGATGGGGGTGGGGAGACTCTTGTTTTTTTACATGCATCTGGGATCTCAGGAGGAAGATAGCTCATGTTGTCCCATGTTCATCTGGGACACAACCACAGAAAAACTGAGCAACGTGGTCAGGAAGAGGGACGGGCTAATATTTTAACATCTCAAAATCGTGTTCAGTTCTCATAGGGGTTGTGGCTGAAATGAGAGCCCATCCTGTGGCCAACACTGAAGGTTCTAGTGGATGAATCCCTCAGTCGGTTGGTTCATAGGGGATGTGCTGGTTTACAACTCAAGCTGTACCAGAAAGAGCCCAAATGGGGCCAGTTTAGCAAGACGAGTGTTGAGCAAAAAGAAGTGAGTTCACATTTCAGCATCACAGTGCCGCAGAGCATCCAGTGACAAAATGGACTAGATCCCACCATACAGACCAACAAACACCCACCAGTCCCTGCTTAAGGGCCAGCATGAGGCTGACAGCTGGCCTCTTTGCCCCAGATCTCAGAGTCTCCCTTAGTCATACCTTCCCCAACACCAGAGAAAGAAACAGGGCTAAAAGGGAAGGATGGGTGAACAATGAAACCTTTCACACAGAGACAGCTAATTTGTCAGACAGAAGTAAGCTTTATTCACTAATCAGTAAGTTTCATTTCCCCCCACGAATTGAGAGAGAAACACCATGTGTATTACTGACTGTTAAATTTTACAAGTCGGTTTCATTTGGAAGTAACTGTCTTGGATTACATAGTGGGATTTTTTTAAAGTAATTTCTTTATCTTAAAAACTAAAAAATATAAAGCAGTTAACTATACTATATAAAAACATTTTAAAGACTTATTCCTCTAAATACAATTTCATACCATGTTCATAACACTCAAAGGGAAATCACAGCTTTATTTCAGCCTGATTTATACCTAGAAAAAATACTTTTCAACGCTGGTGGGCTTTTCTATGATTTTACTGCAAAATGATGATCCAGATAAAAGCCAGGAGCCTTCTTAGTTTCTCAGAGGTGCTTGCAGCCTTTCCATAGCTTCGATCACAGGCTATCTATTACTTTTCTGAGAGTATCTGTATCAATACTAGTGTAAATCTTAGCTTGCTCTGTCAGTCTTATAATACAAATCATGTTGGTTGACGCCTCTGCCCGCTTTTGCCCTGAAGATCCTTTTGCCTTTCAGAAATTTTACACCTTTTATAACTAAAGTTGTCTTTAAATGACATTTAAATTGTGTTTACTGTAACACGAAACATCTATTGGGCAAAAAATAGTAAAGTTTAAGAAGTCCATCAATTCGGGGCACCTGGGTGGCTCAGTCAGTTAAGTGTTAAGATTTAAATAAACCTTTTTTTTTTTTAAACGGTCTGTCAATTCAGTTATTGAGTGACTTTGAGTTTCTTTCATTAATATTTCTAATTAATGAAAATGTTATTGATATATAAGAAAATATGAAAAAATGATAGCAGTATATTCTTATCTAAGGGTTCATTCTTTTTTTAAGATTTTATTTATTTGACAGAATGAGAGAGAGAGAGAACACAAGCAGCAGGGAGAGGCAGAGGGAGACGCAGAAGCAGGCTCCCCACTGAGCAGGGAGCCAGATGTGGGGCTTGATCCCAGCACCCTGAGATCATGACCTGAACCGAAGGCAAACGCCCAACTGACTGAGCCACTCAGGAGCCCCTAAGGGTTCATTCTTGGAATCAATATATTTTGTGAAATAATTTATAAGTGCCTGAGTTTCCTTTCCAAGTTTTCATTTGTCTCTGTTCATCTTGAGATCCTTGGAGCTTATAGATCTGAGTCAGGAAATCATTAAGCTGAAAGCAAAGCAGAAAATGTTTGACTTACAATGATTGAAATGAGAAAATCCTCTTAAAAACAAATTCATTTTTTACGTGGTATTTAAAAAAATTTTTTTTTAACATTGAGTGTAGTTGACACACAGTGCTACATTAGTTTCAGGTATACAACATAGTGATTCAACAACTCTGTATGTAATGCTGTGCTCACCCCAAGTGAGCTCCACCTGTCACCACACAGGACTATTACAACACAATTAACTGTGTCCTCTATGCTTTACCTTTATACCTGGGACTTGTTGCATAATTGGAAGCCAACTCCCTTTCATCCACTTTGCCCATAACCCCGCCTGCCTCCCCTCTGGCAACGAACCCTTCTCTTATTTTAGAAGTCTGATTCTGCTTTTTGTTTGTTTATTCATTTAGATTCCACCTATAAGTGAAATCATATGGTATTTGCTTTTGACTCATTTCACTTAGCACAAAAACCCTCTTGGTCCATTCACGTTGTTGTGAATGGCAAATCTCATCCTTTTCTATAGCTGAATATAATTGTGTACATAAACTACCACTTGTTTATCTCTTCACTTATGAATGGACACATGGAATTGCTCCCATATCTTGGCAGTTGTAAATAATGCTGCAATAAATAGAGGGGTGCATATATCTTTTTAAATTAGTGTTTCCATATTCTTTGGGTGAGTACTCAGTAGTGGAATTACTGGATCCTATGGTAATTCTATTTAATTTTTTAAGGACCCCCCCATACTGTTTTCCACAGTATCTGCACCAGTTCACGTTCTTCCTAACAGTGCACGAGGGCTCCTTTTTTCCCCACATCCTCGCCAACACTTGTGTTTTTGAGTTTGGCCATTTTGACAACTGTGAGGTGATAGCTCATTGTGGTTTTGATGTGCATTTCCCTGATGATGAGTGATGTTGAGCATCTTTTCATGTGTCTGTTGGTCATCCGTATGTCTTCTTTGGAGAAATGTCTGTACACGTCTTCTGCCCATTTCTTAATTGGATTATTATTTCTTTGGTGTTGAGTTGTATAAGTTCTCTATATATTGTATACTAACCCCTTATCAAATATGTCATTTGTAAAAATCTCCTCCCATTCAG
Organism: Ursus americanus; assembly: GCF_024610735.1. Classification (NCBI taxonomy): domain Eukaryota; kingdom Metazoa; phylum Chordata; class Mammalia; order Carnivora; family Ursidae; genus Ursus; species Ursus americanus. The sequence goes on from NC_142145.1 coordinate 8,438,383, forward strand.
TAGGTTGCATTTTTGTTTGATTGTTTCCTTTGCTGTGCAGAAGCTTTTATTTTGATATAGTCCCAGTAGTTTATTTTTGCTTTTGTTTCCCTTGTTTTAGACATCTAGAAAAATGTTGCTACAGCGGATGCCATAGAAATTCCTGCCTATGCTTTCTTTTGGTAGTTTATGGTTTCAGATCTCACATTTAGGTCTTTCATCCATTTTGAGTTAATTTTTGTGTATAGTGTAAGAAAGTCCAATTTCATTATTTTGCATGTAGCTGCCAGTTTTTCCAGCACCATTTTTTAAAAAATATTTGACAGAGCATGAGCAGTTGAGAGAGGCAGAGGGAGAGGAAGAAGCAGAATTCCTACTGAGCAAGGAGCCCAAGGCAGGGCTCAAACCCAGGACCCTGGGATCATGACCATATGCTTAACTGACTGTGCCACCCAGGTGCCCCAATTCTAGCACCATATATTAAAGAGACTATCTTTTCCCCATTGGTCTAGCTTCCTTTGTCATAGATTAATTGATCAAAAAGCAGAGGTTTCTTTCTGGACATTCTATTCTGTTCCATTGATGCACATGTCTATGTTTTTGTCAGTACCATACTGTTTTGATCACTACAATTTTGTTGTAATTGTGATACCTCCAGTTGTGTTCTTAAGATTCCTTTGGCTATTTGGGGTCTTTTGTGGTTCCATACATATTTTAGGATTTTTTGTTTAGGTCTGTGAAAGATGCTGTTGGTATTTAGATAGGGATTGTGTTGAATCTGGAGATTGCTTTGGGTAGTATAGACATTTTAACAGTATTCTTCCAATCCATGAGCATGAGATATCTTCCTACTTGTTTGAGTCATCTTTAATTTCTTTCATCAGTGTTTTGTAGTTTTCAGAGTACAGGTCTTTCACTTCCTTGGTTAAGTTTATTCTTAGGTATTCTTTTTGGTGCAATTGTAAATGAAATTTTTTTTCTTATTTTTTTAAAGATTTTATTTGAGAGAGAGAGGGCATGAGCAGGGTGAAGCAGAGGGAGAAGCAGACTCCCCACTGAGCAAGGAGCCTGATGTGGGACTCAATCCTGGAACTCCAGAATCATGACCTGAGCTGAAGGCAGATGCTTAACTGACTGAGCCACCCAGGTACCCATGAAATTGTTTTCTTAATTTCTCTTTCTACTACTTTATTTTTAGTGTTTATAAATGCAACTGATATGGATATTAATTTTGTATCCTACAACTTTACTGAATTCATATATTCTAACAGTTTTTTGGTGGAGTTTTTAGAGTTTTCTGTATAGTATCATGTCATCTGCAAATAGTGATAGTTTAACTTCTTCCTTTCCAATATGGATGCATTTTATTTCTTATATAATTGCTAGGGCTAGGACTTCTAGTACAATGCTGAATAAAAGTAGAGAGAGTGGACATCCCTATCTTGTTCTTGATCTTAGAGAAAAAACTCATTTTTTCACCTTTGAGTATGCTGTTAGCTATGGGTTTTTCATATAGGTCCTTTATTATGTTGTTATGTTCCCTTTAACCCACTGTGTTGAGAGTTTTTATCATGAACAGATGTTGACTTTTGTCAAATGCTTTTTCTGCATCGATTGGGATGATATGGTTTTTATCCTCTGTTTTGTTGATGTATATCATGTTAATTGATTTATGATTGTTGAACCATCCTTGCATCACTGGAATAAATCCCATTTGATCTGATGAATGATCCTTTTAATGTATTGTTGGATTTGGTTTGCTAATATCTTGTTGAAGATTTTGCATCTATGTTCATCAGGAATATTGGCCTGTAGTTTTCTTTTTCTGTGGTGTCTTTGTCTGGTTTTGATACCAGGATAATGCTGGCCTTGTAGAATATATTTGGAAGCTTTCCTTCCTTTTCTATTTTTTGAAGTAACTTGAGGGGAATAGGTATTAGCTCTTTAAATGTTTGGTAGAATTCACATATGAATCTATCTGGTCCTGGAATTTTATTTTTTGGTAGTTTTCTGATTGCTGATTCAATTTTGTAACTAGTAATAAGTCTGTTCAGGTTTTCTATTTTTTCTTGATTTAGTTTTGGAAGATTGTATATTTCTAGGACTTTATCCATTTCTTCTAGGTTGTCTGATTTGTTGGCATATGGTTTTTCATAGTAGTCTCATAATTCTCTGTATTTCTGTGGTGTCAGTTTTTACTTGTCTTTACTTGTCAGTTTTTATTTGGGTCCTCTTTTAGTCTGGCTGAAGGTTTATTAAGGTTATCTTTTCAAAGATCCAGGTCTTGGTTTCATTGATCTTTTCTATTTTAAGTTTTTATGTCATGTATTTCTGCTCTGATCCTTATTTTCTTCCTTCTACTCACCTTGAGCTTTGTTTGTTCTTTTTTTCCCTAGTTCCTTTAAGTTTTTATTATCTGAGCATTTTTTCTTTCTTTTTTTTTTTTTTTTTTTTTTGAGCTAGGCCTGTATTGCTATATTATTTCCCTCTTAAAACTGCTTTTGCTATGTCCCAAAGATTTTGGATTGTGTGTGTTCATTTTCCTCCATCTATTTTTTAATTTTCACTTTGTTGTTTGTTGACCTGCTGGTTGTTTAATAACATGTTCTTTAGCCTCCATGTATTTGTATTTTTTCCAGTGATTGATTTCTCATTTCATACTGTTGTCGTTGAAAAAGGTGCATGATATGATTTCAACCTTCTTAAATTTATTGAGACTTGTTTTGTGGCCTAACATGTGATCTATCCTGGAGAATGTTTCATGCGTACTTGTAAAGAAAGTATATTCTGGTTTTGGGGGATGGAATGTTCTGTATATATCTGTTATGTCCATCTAGTCTAAAGGGTTGCTTGAAGACACTATTGTATGACATACTCTTATCATGCATGAGTTTCTTTTGTATGTATACATCAATATATGAGAATAGTCATTTACTTTCAATAACAGAATTAATGCATATATTCAGCAATAAAATGCATCTATATGGAGTCTAGAATATTTGAGCAAATCTTCTCTATTTAGGCAGGCTTTCACCTTTTCTACCCTTTCCTCCCTTACCTAAGTCAGTCACTGTATTGGAACTTGTACTTACTATTCCCATGATTTTGAAAATATAGTTTTAACATTTATAAATATATAGATATGTATATTTATATATTCAAACCTGTGTGTATATACACATACATACACATATGTTACGTGTATGTAAATATATGTGCAAATATAAATATTAAAAGGTAATGTTTCCTTTAGTTTTTAACTTAAATATTCAAAAAATTGGTTATCATGCTGAATGCAATTTTTAGATACTTTTAATTCAGTTGCTAAAACTTATTTAAATTGGTGTCTCACTGTAGTCTATCGGTTGTATATGTGTTGCATTACAGCACTACATAAATATGCCATGATATTAAACCACCCTCCTGTCCATCAGTGTTAGTTTGTAGCTTTGTGCTTCTCTGAATATTCTTGTATATGTCTCCTGATGCATATGGGCAAAGTTTTCTTTTGAGACAACCAGTAGATTTACCAAGTTATAATTTTATAATGTTTAATTTTATAAGATTATACCATCATGTCTCCCAAAATGGTCTAGTAATTTACCTCTCAAGAACAATTACAAGTTGTGAGGTATTAAAACTTGGCCAATCTGATTAATAGCATGTTTGATACATCTTTAATGTTTGTCTTTTTATGTTTATTCAAATTTATGCTTTTTTTTCCTTATCTGTACATTATTACATCATAATCTTGAAACACTTAGAGTATGAATATAAATGAATATACCCCCTAGTATATATCAACTTTATAACTTATTTTTCCATTTATCTTTAAGGAATATTTTGTTAAATAAAATTTGTCAATATTTTCTTACATTAGAATGTATTTAATAATGCTAAAAATACTTCCCTACTCAGTTTAGAGAAATATTAATCTGTATTTTGTACTAAAATTTGTAAAAGTTTTACATTTGTCATTTTAGTCCTTGATCATGCTGGGTTAATTTTTTAAAGATTTATTTTGGAGAGAGCATGCACAGTGGGGAAGGGCAGAGAGAGGGGGGGAGAGAGTCTTAATCAGACTCTGCACTCAGTGTGGTGCCTGATGCAGGGCTTGATCTCAAGACCCTGAGATCAAAACCTGAGCCAAAACGAAGAGTCAGATGCTTAATTGGCTGCCCCGCCCAGGTGCCCCTGGGTTAATTTTTATATATGATGTAAGATAGATATCCAATTCTATTTTTCTATGTGGAAGAAATATTTTGATAGGTGATAAACTCTTTTTCCTATTGATCTATCAAATCTGTCAGATATAAAAATTCTATATATTCTATGCATCAAATTTCCTTTTTGAAATCTGACTCTGGATCTCGTATTGGGGGTTACTCTATTTGTCCCTTTATCCTGTGAATTACTATGGTCTTCATTATAAACCTTTATGTATAATAGGGTAAGCTCCCTTCTCCAAGTGTTTTTTTCCTCAGAAATATAAAGGGTATTCTTGATTCTTCATAATTTTGGAAACAATATAGTTATTCATGTTTCCATGAACAACCTTATTCGGATTTAGCCCATAATTATGTTAATTCTATAGGATAATTTGACATTTCAATATTTAATGTTTTAATGTTCATGAAAATAGTATGTTTAAAATTTTTTAGGTCACCCTTAAATTCTCTCAGTTAAGTATAATTTATTAGAAATTTTATACTACATTTTATTTGGTTTCTTTCTAGGAATTTTATATTTATGGTATTGAGATATTTAAATTTTTTTCTAAATTGTTGATGTATAGTAATTCTTATTATTTTATAAAACTCATCTTACTAAACATTCCTTGTATACCTAAAAATTGATATTTTCCTTTTTTCTGATATTTTTAAATAATTTTCTTTTTGAAATGTGACTTTAAGCATTGAAATGAAACAATTCGAGTCCATATTCCATTTTTGTGTGTGTCATACAGCAAGTTTCTTACCCACAAATTCCTCTTGTTTGTAAGGGTTATAATACTAGCATTTATTTTACAGGCTTGTTAAGAAGATGAAGTATTACATATAAAGCACATTGTGTGGTAGTGGGTATGCAGTATATATTAACTGATCTAAACTTGTTTTATTAGAAGGATAATCAGGATTAAAATCTAGAGTAATTCGTGGGGCACTTGGATGGCACTGTCAGTTAAGCATCTGACTCTTGGTTTCAGCTCAGGTCATGATCTCAGGGTCCTGAGACCAAGCCCTGCATCAGGCTCCATGATCAGCATGAAGTCTACTTAAGTCTCTCTCCCTCTGCCTCCTCCCCACTCCCCATCAAATAAATAAATCCTTAAAGTCTAGAGTAATTTTGAGTACTGCAACTATGAGTAATGCTTAGCTACTGTGTGGCATCATCATTACTGGGAAAGCTAATGCAGTAAAATGAGCACATAAAACTAAAATGTGGAAGCACCTTACAGGCAGAATATTCAGCAAGGTAAAAGTAGATAGAGCAAGACTTAATCTAAGGTGATGCCTAGAATGTAACAGAAATGGTAGAATCAGAAATTAGACATTTTCAAGTGCAGCACACATGAAGATCTAATCCTACTGAAATTATTTTTCTCTCTGTATTTACAAGTTGAAATGCTCAAGCCTTGTGAGTTGGAGGACAAACCTGTGTGCAAGATGCTCCTTCAACTCTTGGTTCATAGACAATATCAAGTTTCTGGAAATGCAAACTTAAGCAATGGACCCTGGCACACTCTGAACAAGGTGATTTCTTGGCTTTGAACTGTACTTCTTAGGAAAAATATATCTTCTTCAAAATTTATTGAGTTTCTCCAATTTAACCATTAAATATTTTTAGTTTTACCATCCTTTTCCTCACAAGAATTGTTAGCAACCCTATTCCTTCAGTGGCATATTTCAAAATCTTATGGAAATTTCCATGCATATGCAACTTCAAGACAAAAATCTTGCCTCTCCAAGCAGATTTCTGCTCTATTGTACTATAGTAAAATAAAATTAATAATTTTAGTATTTAATAAAACTAAGAATAATCAAATCTTCCTTATTATGTACAAAGTCGAACTACTGCTACAAACCTGGTCCCAATTCCCTAATCCCTTAGGCCGGTGTTATTCAAGTTAAATCACTTTAAACATTAGAAAGAATTATATATAGTTAAGTTGGTATTATTTTGCAGGGAGAATAAAACTATTTTCTTCATACCCTCATGGAGTAATAACATTCTATAATTCTATAAGCTGTTTTTATCAATTATTTGTGACCATGAAATGAACATTAAAGTATATCAAAATTAACACTCAAATATTTCTAAATTTCAAACATCTTTAGTAATACCCATTTTATTGACACCCACAATTCTTTATTATGTTCAATTAGCATATAGTACATCTTTCGTTTTTGATGTAGTGTTCAATGATTTAGTTGCATATAACACCCAGTGCTCATCACCACACATGCCCTCCTTAATACCCATCACCCAGTTACCCCATCCCCCACGCCCTCCCTTCTGTAACCCTCAGTTTCGTTCCTGGAGTCCAGAGTCTCTCATGGTTTGTCTCTCTCTGATCTCTTCCCACTCAGTTTTCCCTCTCTTCCCCTCTCTTTCTCTGCACTATTCCTTATGTTCCACATATGAGTGAAACCATATGATAATTGTTTTTCTCTGCTTGACTTATCTCACTTAGCATAATCCCCTCCAGTCCCATCGATGTCGATGCAAATGGTGGGTAGTCATCCTTTCCGATGGCTGAGTAATATTCCATTGCGTATATGAATCACATCTTCTTTACCCATTCATCTGCTGAAGGGCATCTTGGCTCATTCCATAGTGTGGCTATCGTGGACATTGCTGCAATGAACATTGGAGTGCATGTGCCCCTTCTTTTCACTACATCTATATCTTTGGAGTAAATACATAGTAGTGAAATTGCTGGGTTATAGGGTTGCTCTATTTTTAATGTCTTGAGGAACCTCCATACTGTTTTTCAGAGTGGCTGTATCAGCTTGGATTCCCACCAACAGTGTAAGAGGGTTCCCCTTTCTCCACATCCTCACCAACACTTGTTCTTGCCTTGTTAATTTTTGCCATTCTAACTGGTGTAAGGTGGTATCTCATTGTGGTTTTGATTTGTAATTCCCTGATGGCTAGTGATGTTGAACATTTTTTCATGTGTCTGTTAGCCATTTATATGTCTTCTTTGGAGAAGTGTCTGTTCATGTCTTCTGCCCATTTCTTGACTGGATTATTTGTTTTTTGGGTGTTGAGTTTGAGAAGTTCTTTATAGATCTTGAATACCAGCCCTTTATCCATAATGTCACTTGCAAATATCTTCTCCCATTCTCTGGGTTGCCTCTTAGTTTTGTTGACTGTGTCCTTTGCTGTGCAAAAGCTTTTTATCTTGATGAAGTCCAAAAGTTCATTTTTGTTTTTGTTTCCCTTGCCTTTAGAGACATGTCTTGAAAGAGGTCATTGTGGCCAATGTTAAAGAGGTTACTGCCTGTGTTCTCCTCTAGGATTTTGATGGCTTCCTGTCTCACATTTAGATCTTTTATCCATTTTGAGTTTATCTTTGTGTATGGTGTAAGAAAGTGGTCCAGTTTCATTCATGTGGCTGTCCAATTTTCCCAGCACAATTTATTGAAGAGACTTTTTCCATTGGGTATTCTTTCCTGATTTGTTGGAGATTGGTTGACCATGGAGTTGAGGGTCCATTTCTGGGGTCTCAAATCTGTTCCAATGATCTTTGTGTCTGTTTTTGTGCCAATACCATGCTGTCTTGATGATCACAGCTTTGTAATACAGCTTGAAGTCAGGCATTGTGATGCCCCCAGCTTTGGTTTTCTTTTTCAACAATCCCCTGGCAATTCAGGGTCTTTTCTAGTTGCATACAAATTTTAGGATTGTTCATTCCAGCTCTGTGAAAAATGTCAATGTTATTTTGATAGGGATTGCATTAAAAGTATAGATTGCTCTGGGAAGCATAGTCATTTTCACAATGTTTACTCTTCCAATCCACGAGCATGGAATGTTTTTCCATCTCTTTTTGTCTTCCTCAATTTCCTTCATAAATGTTCTATATTTTCTTGAGTATAGATATTTTACCTCTTTGGTTAGGCTTATTCTTAGGTATCTTATGGTTTTTGGTGCTATGGTGGAATGGAATCAATTCCTTAATTTCTCTTTCTTCAGTCACATTGTTAGTGTATAGAAATGCAACTGATTTCTGTGCATTTATTTTGTATCCTGCCACATTGCTAAATTGCTGTATGAGTTCTAGTTGTTTGGGGGTGGAGTCTTTTGGGACGCTCACAATTCTTAAGTTCATATACACCTAATATAACTACCTTTACATAGTCTAAGTTTACTTTTTTACCATGAAAGTTCTCCCTTATTAAACTTGCTTAGATCTTTGCAGACCTCACTTTGTTTCCACTTTATATAAATTTGAAATAAATTTTTATAGAACTGTTACATTTCTGCAGTTCTAATTTTGTCTGCATTTGTTAATATAACATGTATTTGTTAATATGTTAGGCTTATGTTGCATTTTAATCATATTTTACCTAAAGCTATTCAAATCAATGGACAGTGCCATCGATTTAATAGGCAAAGGTGACAAAAATATGTGAGTGCAATTATATTTACCTAAACGTTTTTATAAAATTCCGGTAGGCTAACAATACAGACTATTTATATGATCAAGAGAAAAATTAGAATAAATAGGCTAATAATAATGTTTGCCTGATAATATTCTGGAACCTCAGATTACTTCACATTTTAATCCTCTTTCCTAAATACCTACTTGGAAAAATAGCACTTATTTGGCATTACTGTGTGAGTTCCAAGGACTGTTCCTAAATGACTTAATTATGAATGAGAAATATTATCTTTGAAATTTTTTTATTTAATGTATAAGTTTTTAGCTTGTATGCTTTCATTTTGGATTTTAATATATGAATAGTAATATGGGATATATGATAACTACTTAGAAAGCTTAATCACAGACTGGTATTAGTTTAAGGAATATTTTGGTATATGAAAAACAGTTTGAGTACAATATACTGTAATACATAAAAGTTATATTCAAAATTAGAGTAACTGGAGTAAATAAGTTTTGTGATAGATTTTGGAAATGTATACCAGAAATCATAGTTTTTTATTTATCATTTAGTTTGAACTGTCTGAAAAATACCAGAAAAACATGAAAGATCTCATAGTACAAATATTTTTCATTATAATCATGAAAAAGTCAGATCGACCTGAATGGTTACTAAAAGTATTACATTTAATTATAGTCCATCACTCTGATAGACTATTCTGTAGACTTTAATTGGCTTTTATTGTGAGTATGACATTTCTCATGTTAAGTTATACACAAACACACTCCCCAAAATACTGGTGGAGGTGTTTACAAGTTTTGATATTTTCTAAATCTGTGCCATGCTTTCATAAAATTTACAGTAAAAAACACAAAACAAAAAAAAACACTTTTAAGTTAACTTCAAGGATGTTTTAAGTGCAATGGAAAGTGCCCAAGGTGTAATCCAGGTCTTCATGATCCCCTTATCTGGCTACCACAAAGACTTGGCTAAAATGCGTACCATATTGCCCCACTAGACAAATCCCTTAATAGCCTCCAGTACCTACAGAAAGAAGCTCAGTGCTCAGATTAGCCCATAAGCCCTCTTCTATTATCCTCTCTCACATTACCTCCTCCCAAGGTAACCACAGGTTTTTTGGGTTTTTTTTCTCCAGCAACCTGAACTTTCTGCAGTCCTCAGCATACAACACAGTGGTAGCAATGGTGGGCATGTTCTCTTATTCTTTTCCCAGGCCTTTACTTACATTCTGTCATCTCTCTGGAATGGACCACTCTACTCCTAACATCCTTTGAACAGGCTTCTTAAACTTTAACATCTTTACAAATTACCTTAGGTTCCTGTTAAAATGCAAATAATTCAGTTAGTCTCAGGTAAGCCTCAAGATTTTTGCCTTTGGCCAAGTTCCCAGATGATACTGATGATGCTCGTCCTTGGCATATTCTATGAGTAGAAGTCAGTACAATTACCCATGCCTGAATGCTGTAGCTTTCCTTAGATGCTCAAATATACCTGTTGTTTACCTTCATCCTTGAACTTATCAAACTATAGTGGTCATTTTCTGTCTCTTTTTCTCATAGACTGTGAGCTTCTTGATAATGTTGCAGTCATATTGTATGAGTATGTGTATACATATATATGGGGTGTGTCTATATACACACACACAGTTTATATAGATACTAAAGTATTTGGTATATGTACTAGAAGAATAGACTTTATATATACCTAACTTTCCCTGCCCCCAACTGTGCACCAGAGCCCATTTTCTTTCACGTACTCAAGAATACACATAGTTGTATCAATACGTAGTGCTTGGTCATCTATCATCTGATTTCTTTCTCTATTTGATCATTCCCACCCAGGGCTTTCTACTGATTCTTCCTTCTACCTAGAATCTTCTTTCAACAGATATTTGAATGATTAACATCTTTCATATATTTACTCAAATCTGAGACCAGAGTCCATATTTAATACTGTAACCTATTCCCAAAGCAAGAACACTGATTTTTTTTTCTAACAGCTATATGATTTATATTTTAGCTTAGCCTCTCTCCACTGGAATGCAAATTTCATGCAGGGAAGATATTCGTTTTATTCATGCATATATTTCTAGTGCTTGGAATAGTGTTTAAGAATAAATGGATGAGTGATGGGTAAAAGCAACAGATGCCCTTCCACTCTTGTTAAAAGTCTTTGCCAAGAAAGTAGGCTGTAATTTAAAATATTCTGTATCAATAGTATCCCAGAACTTTTATATGCCAGATAAATCCAATTCAACATACACTGTGAGTAGAGAATAATTGCTTTGCTCCTACTGCTACCCTGTTAAAGCTCTAGGCAGTCTGGCTAAAACCGGGGTAGATTCCCAAAAATTTATGGTTCAAGAAAAAATGTGTTCAAACTATATCTTTATAATCTGATCAAACTGGCAATATAACAAGGTCCAAGCTATAGTCCAAGCCTTGGTAATATGGAGACAATAATTTCAGCTAAAAAAACAAAAAAAAAACAAAAAAAAATCTGCAATTTCTGGAAAATACTCATTTCTACCATTGCACAGAAAGGAAAATAAAATGAAACAAAGCCTAGAAAAGGAAAGCTCATTAGATGTTGCACATGACAGCACATAAATCCTATTTTTACTTGTATTATAAATCTTTATCTAAATCTAACTGAAAACAGTTGATAACCAGTTTTGATACATCCTTCCGTTAGCAACTGAATAGGACTGATTCCTGTCACAGAACTTTGCTGAAATGTTGAGCATGGAGTGTTCTGGCAAGTCCTCCTGGCCAATCTGGTCCAACTCTGCTCCAGGGCAACCACAGTGGGATGTCTTTATACTCTTTCCAGCCTGGAATTTGATTAAGGTAAGAAGAAATGATGGCACAAATTCAAGTAAATATCCTATTCATAAATTCCCTAAATCCAACTCGTGTAATGCAGAGCCTTTAAGGAATGAGTGGGTGTGACAACTTGCCAACTTCAAATAATTAACAGACTAAACTTATACAGATATTTATAATTGGAACTGGAGTATTCTGAACCATTTTATTAAGGACTATACCACAATATGCTCTTCTCCTTTAAAAAAAGACAAAATCAATAGGAATATTTTACTAAAACTTCTCTCAGTGATCTCTAATGGAAAGTGGTTGCTTTTAAAGAAGTTTATTAAAATTAACTTCAAATCAAGTCTTTAAATGTAATAATGCATTCCTACCTGTGTAGAAATTATTGGATGATTTAAATTCAGTGATTCAAATTATTACTAAGGTATTCAAAAATTGAGATCTCATTTTATTCAAACATTTGTTTATGATCTAATGTGATCTCATTTTAATAGAATATAAAATGTTGTGTGATCTTATAACACACAATGGTTAAGTGTGATTTACCAGAATTATTTGTTTCCTTACTGATCTTTTTATATGTATGTCATTGAATTTCATAGGACTTTCAAGCTTCATGAAACTGGTTGCTAAATTCTATCAAGGTTTTTCATTTAAAGTAAGCGGCTTCATTGTCTTCTGGACAGTTGTTAAGATGCTTGAGAAATGTTAAGCTAGTTCTGGATAAATGCACTGTTGAAATAATTTATTGACCTTTGAGTTTCTATAACTAACTTTCCTAATGAGCTAAGGTGACAGTGCAATTGTCAATATAAGGTTAGTGAAACTAATGTGAGTATATCTCCACTAAATAATCCAATCTGTGAATTAAGCTTTTTAGAGCAAAAAGTATAATTTCTGCTCATAAGTACATTGGTTTAATCCCCACAAGGTTCAGATATGTGATATTCCCATTTTAAGGAAACTGTATTTTTGGAAACCTGGAGACCATTTTCTCTATGTGGGGCCTTATAGTGAATGCAGTGATGAGAATAACACTTCCAATGATTTGAACCAATCATTTCTCCAGAGGCACTTTTATCTCAGCAACAAAAGCCAGAATAAGTTTCCAAGTGGTTGTGCTTTAGTGCCCATGTTTCTTTCTCTTTGGAGGAACATGTGGATAAATATGTAATAAACCTCAACATTCTTAACCCCCCCCCAAAAGTATGAGAACAATAGAAGCATTAGAAAAGTATAATAAATTTGGGGAACTGGCCCTTCCTGGTTTCAACACTTACTCAAAAGCTATAGGATTCACAACTTTTAACTGGCAGGATAGACATTTATTAGGTCAATGGAATAAAGTTTGTGTCCACAGACCAGAAAGAAACTTACATTTGTGGTTAACTGGATATTGACAGGTTATTTCAATAAGAAAGAATATATCATTTCAGTAAATAGTTCTGGGTCAACTAGATATCCACAAGCAAAACGTTGAAGTTGAACCCCTACCTCACCTCATCTATAAAAATTAACTCAGAATGTACTAGAGGCCTAAATATAAGAGCTAAAACTATTAAACTCTTAGGACAAAATAGGGTAGTAAATCTCTATTGCATCGAGTTAGGCAATATTTTTTATATGTAAAGCCAAAATACAACAAGAGAAAAAAATTAATTTTGATGAGGCCAATTTGTTTTATGCTTTAAATAAAACTGTCAAGAATTTGAAAAGACAATCCACATAATGAGAAAATACTTACAAATCCTTTATCTGAGAAGGGACTTGTGTCCAGAATATACAAAAACAAATACCCCAATTAAAAATGGGCAAAGTATCTGATATATTTTTTCCAAGAAAATATGCAAGTCACCCGTTAGTATATGAAAACATGATCAGCATCATTAGTGATTAGGGAAATTCAAATTAAAGCCACAATAAGATACCATGTCACCTCCATCAGGATAGCTATAATGAAAAAGATGGACTCTAACAAGTGTTGGTGAGAATGTGGAGAAACTGGAACCCCCAAACATTTCCTGTGAGAATATAAAATATTACAGCCACTTTTGGAAGTAGTTTGATGTTCCTTAAAAACGTAAAATATGATCAATTCCAAGGGAAATAAAAACATACATCTACACAAAAAAATCTGTATATAAATATTCATAGCACCATTTTCATAATAGCCAAAAAATGAAAACCACCCAAAAACTCAACAACTGAAGAATGAAAAAGATAGGTGGTATAGCCACATAATGGAATATTATTTGGTCATAAAAAGAAGTATTGATCCATAACTACAATGTGAATGAACCTTGAAATCATTATACTACGTGAAAGAAACCAGTCATAAAAGATCATATGCTCTATGATTCCATTTATATGAAATGTCCAAAATAGGTAGGTCCATAGAGACAGAAAGTAGGTTAGTGGTTAGGAAGGGAGAATGGGCAATGGCTGCTGGTGGCTAGGTAGTTTCTTTTTGGGATGATGACAATCTTTTAAAATTATAGTAATTGTTGCACAACTCTGATTTTACTAAAAATCATTGAATTGAGCACTTCAAACAAATTAATTTTGTGGTATGTGAATTAGATAAGCAATTCTTAAAGCAATTATTAAAGTAAACAAACAGAAGTAAATATTAAGCCAAGTAAAACTTAGTTTTAAGGTATCTACAAAAGACATCAACTGAATATAAACGGTGATTCCAAAGTTCTTAAGAGTATTATCTTATCAAATCTAGCAATATCTCATTGCTTTATCTCTATATAATGAACTTTTGAAATATTCCTCAAAGATTGGGAGTTTAAGTGGACACTGATGCCTTAATCTAAAAAGTGTTGACGTTGCTCTTAAATGTTTCAACCCGGATAATCTTATATGATTATTGGTATTTCTATACAAAAGATTCTATTAAACAGTTTATTCCAGCTCAGAGCTAGTTTTCTTTTTCTTTTCAATAAATTAAACTAGCATCATGACCAGTGGGAGCTAAGCACTTGACATCCTACAAAGCTGGTGTTTCTTAATTTATGCCCTGAGGGACTAATACTGGGAGTGTGTTCAAGGTATCATAGCAACTGCAGAATCATATGGCAAGTCTGTAGCTGAGAGAACACTTCAGGATTCTATGGGATCACCTGGGGCAGCAATATTACAAGTGTTTATGGTGTGGCATCTTGATAAGGGACACTTAATTGGTGTTAATTTTATCCAAATTGAAGACAACAATAGAGCATCTTTTTCCATAGAGTAGAATTGTCTCATAAAGATGTGTTACAAAATGTTAAGGATGTTTAATTTATAATAGTGTTTCACAAGGGTTTTGATGTGGATCTTTATTAAAACTGATTTCAAGTTGCTTTAACCTTAGTAATATGCTAAAATGTTTGTGCAGGGAATAACAATATCTTGTCTAACGTCAAAGGAAGACAAAACATTGTCAAATAATATCAATATTAATTTTCATGACAACCGCAGTTGTATTCATCATCACATGATCTACATATTCCCCACTTTTCTCTTTGAGAATTTGAATAGTGAGAACACTAATAAAGTGCCCAGGGAACAATCCCTCCCTTCCTATTTCATTTTACTCGATTAACATACAACAGATGTCAGCTTTCAGAAGCAGCTTTTTAAGAGCACTGGGCTATGTGCCTCTTTGCCTTTGGATATTGGAATGAATTCCAGCATCATGAAACTCAAAGAAGTAAAATTGCCATTTTTTTCCCCAAGTTTCAATCTGTTATCACCTATCATGAGCCACCAGGCTTAATCTCCAACTAATGTTGAATACAGGTATAAAAATCCAGTTATTTCTCATTATCATCATTATTATTTAGATTTTATTTGAGAGAGAGAGTGAGCGAGCACAGGCAGGGGAGTCGCAAGCAGAGGGAGAGGGAGAAGCAGGCTCCCCATGGAGCAGGGAGCCAGATGCGGGGCTTGATCCCAGGATCCTGGGATCATGACCTGAGCCAGAGGCAGACGCTTAACGACCAACCCACCCAGGCGCCCTAAGTTATTTCTCATTATTTTAACAACAAAGAAAGGAAATTATGAAAACATTAGTTATAAAAATGCAAAGGTGAAATGGGATTAAAATTATGAATCTCTCTAAAGGAATTTAACATTAAGAATGAGAGGATTCAGTACAAAATTACTCAGTTTTACTTATTAAAACATGATTTTGGGGGGTGCCTCAGTGGGTTAAGCTTATAACTTGATCTCAGCTCAGGTCATGGTCTCAGGGTCATGAGCCCAGCATGGAGCTCATTTCCTAAGACTGTCCTCAGTGCCTGCCATACCATAGGCCATCTACAAATCTGACAGAAATCGGTTTCCACAACAATGTGGAATTTTATTAAGAGCCCCATGATCTTCATCGAAAAAAAAACAAAAAATGAAGGAAAAACAAGGAACTAATGGATATTTAAAAATTAGTAAGTACTCTTAATTGATTACAACTAATGTTCATGCTATTAAAACAAAAATTAGATATCCAAAATTAGGAAGAGAAATGTTATTTCAAAATGAAATTGATAAAAAGAATAAGTAGAAAAAACTTCAAAAAAGTGTTTTATAAACAAACTACAAAAAGTAATACACAAATGAATACAAATTAAGAGAAAGGGAAACAAGTGATATTTTTATGTTAGGGGCTTATAAATCAAAGGACTAATCCTTAACTTCCCACAGAGGAAAGAAAAGATGTTGTAATATTCATTTTCTTAATTTAAAAGTGAACCCCTAAATCTCTAAAAGGGACTATAATGAAAGATGGGTAATGTATGATGACAGGAAGAAACATTTTCCTCTACAATATGCATATTTTTCCAGATTACAATTTCCAAAATGACAAAAGCATACAGATGAAGTTACTTATCCTGCAACTTCTTGAATGAATACATTTAGGTCAGAGGTACCTAAGAGCTTTTATATGGGCTTCTTTCCTGGGATAGGACAAACTAAATCTTTCTTCTGCTGAATAAGATTCAAATAGAAAAACTTATACTGAAATATATACCCTTCCATTTTAAGAAAAAATACATATGGACTTGTATATGAGCTTCTGCATGTATAACCTGTAAGCTTGATTATTGGATACATTCCCATGAAAGTTTCAAAGAACCAGAAGAGATTCCAAAACTGCAATGTTTCTAAAAATGTTTCTGAAACAGAAATGGACACCTCATTGCTTAATTATATTTAAGCTTCTGAGCTCCAAAATTCCTGCACTTGTCTCCTATAATTTTGATTATTTTGTAACTGGACCTATAGCTATATCTTTCCAGATAATTCCTCAAGAAACTTCCATTAATTTCCTCCGAATAATGCTGATGACTACTATTTGGAATAATCAACATTACGGCAGTAACTCAATTGCTTAAGACAAGAGAAAAAAGGAGTTAACTGTCACATTAGGGTAAGTGTTTAAATGCAAAAAATGTTTAAATATTTTACAGATTCCTAATAAAAAAAAGTTCCTGATTTTTCCCTGTTGTCATGGGTAAGCTATTTTAAATGACAACAAGAAATAGTAAATAGAAAAATGTAGTCATGTTTTACAAACTTTATGCAGTCTTCAAATAGAAAGAAAACATTTCTCCCACTAAATAAAGCTGGCACTTTTTAATTTCACACACCACTTCCTATCATAGCATTAGCAATATTACAAAAGCAAAGAAGACTCATTAGTGTAGATAGGATAAAGAGGGGTGACCAGTACCTAAAGCATATTCTTTAAAATGGAAACCCAATCCTGACATATGAAAACTAATGATAAAATAGTAAGCATTCTTTCAGTACACTAATATGCATTCCAAAATTTCAAAATATTTCTTTGTATATTTCTTTGAGCATAATCTCTGCCTACAATGTGAGTCACTGGCACCAACTGCCCTGCTATTTATTTTGAACTATTAATTAAATGTCAATATAATGAGAAGAGTGAAAAACAACTTTAAATTATTATAAAAGTAGTTTTGACCTCACAGAACCTCTAGAAAGATTCTGTAGGACCACCAGGGTTGAGAACTGCTAGTTTGAAGGATATTTCCTCAATACAATACATTCCAAGTTGGATAAGCTCTTAACATATTTAGTTTACTTTGCATTAGGCTAGAAGTTACTAGAGACACTATGAACAAATCCTCATGTATCTGACACAAAATTCCTTGCATATAGGTTACATAGAAATGGAGAAGCATGTCATCCAACCTTGTGGGGGAATGAAAGCTTCTCATGTTAAGAATGCCACACAACATCTGCTTTAAAAGACACCAGCTTGTGAATCACTATATTGTAGACCTGAAACCATTATTACACTGTATGTTAACTCACTGGGATCTAAATTAAAGAAAAAAGAGCATTAAAAGACCCTAGCTTGGAATGCTGCTATTCAATTCATCCAAGACTACCTGTATAAAGTTTTGGAGATTTCTTTCATTAACAGTGTGCAAGTCCTACGACATTTAGCCTCTTGATAAAGAACTAAGTGAGTAAATGAAAACAAACAAACATGCCTTGAGTGCGAATAAATGAAGTGGGATATGGATTGGAAAAATTCCTGAGTGCTACCGGTGATCTTGTTTACACACATCCACTTTGCCCTCCACGCCTAAGCCGCTGAGTGAACACATTCTATGGAGAGAGGCCAGTGTAAGAGTTTCTACATCTACATGGTGAGATAAAAATCATGCAACTCTTTGTAATTCTAATTTTTCCTAAATTTGAGTAAATATACACTGATAAAACTATTAACTAAATATTTTACATTAAGATTACCATGGATATTTTATGTAATAGAAACAGTAAACATCAAAGAAATGTTGTATTAGCTAAGAACCATAATGTGGAATGTACTGGGCTACTAGTTCACTCTCT
Source organism: Ursus americanus (assembly GCF_024610735.1). Classification (NCBI taxonomy): domain Eukaryota; kingdom Metazoa; phylum Chordata; class Mammalia; order Carnivora; family Ursidae; genus Ursus; species Ursus americanus. The sequence continues at coordinate 8,456,699 of NC_142145.1, forward strand.
GTTATTCAGGGAATTTTGTGAAAAATAGCCATCACTATAGAACACCAGTTACTATACTTACATAAGACAACACTACTTATTATATATCTAAATTTAGTAATGTGATTGTATTTCTCCTTTTGAAGATTATTCATTAAAATCTATGGTTTTTTCCACCCAAAAGACCATATTCTTCTAGAAGGCAATATGCCATGAAGTGTTTTTGTTTTTTTAGTATTTAAAATGCAGTGTGATAGCATAGGTACTGAAGTAAGTGCTATAACACTAGAGATGTTTAATAGAATTTAGCATGGAAGAGTTTTAGTGACTTGCAGCAGACTTTATTTTCTAGAGCAGTTTTAGGTTTACATAAAAATTAAAGGGAAAGAGTTCTCATATACTCCTGTGCTCCCCACTTCCCCCACCCCACTATCTCCTATTAATATCTCGTGTTAGTGTGGAATAGACAAAAGATAATGGTGTCTTGAGCAAGACTGGCAGTCAAGAGGTTGGTGATAAGTGGTCACATTTGTGATATATTAGGAATAAGAGATATCAAGAATGTGTGGAATGATTTTTATATAGACTAGGGGAGAAAGAAGAGTTAAAAATGACTCAACTGTTTTGCCTAAGCATTGGAATAGCTAGAGAAGGAAGTTTGAAGATATAAATTTCAGAGTTATCAACACAAAGATGGATTCTGAAGCCATGAGGGTTAAAGATAACCTCTCTGGGGTGAGTGTAGCAAAAACAGAGTAAGCTAAAGGATAACTGTGGAGACCCTCATGCATGCCAAATTGGAGACATGAAGAGAAATCAAGATTGAGATCCACAAGTACAGCAGTAGGTGAAACATAAACACTACTTTTTTTCTAGAATCCAGGTGAGTAAATTACCTTAAGAAGTTGTGATATTTTCAGAAAGATGAAGACTGAGAATGAACCATTGGCTTTAAACATATGGTACAACTTTGCAATCTTCACATCTTTTGTTTGGCAAGGAAGAGGTAGTCAGAATGTCATGGCTGAGATTTAGAAAGAGAATGAAGTAAAGCTAAATAAATATATTTCTTTCAAGGTTTTTTTGTTGTGAAGGGATGGAGTGAAATTTTTAGTAGCAGCAATGGAATGTGTGCTTAAAGGAAGCTGGTTTATTTTAAATATTTTATACATAAAATATGCATGTGTGTGTGTAAATACATATGTATGTTTATATGTGTGTATGCACATCTATACCATAAATACATCTCAGATATACATATATATCTGATATATATAATATATATCTCTATTACTAGGATACATAATCAGATATATGTATAGATATCACCATTGTTGTATTTTCATGTCATCATTGTATCATTGCTACATAATTGAAGCTGGCACTTGGGAAGAACTCAGTACACAGTAGCCTTTCATGCAAAAATTCATGTGTAGGATGAATGACAAGTCACTTATCAGTATTTTATGTCATAGCCCCTGGTTATCTGTCAATCACACCGATATTGCACATATGTACTCCTTAAGGAAAAAGAAAGTCTGTCTTTGAATATGGAATACTTTTTCTATGAAGTAGTTTTAATTTGACTAAAACTTAAAGATTGATGGAGAAGGTAATCTGCCACTAGTCTAAAATTTTGCTGATGTCATGAAGTGTAAAACTCCACATTGAACAGGATTTTAAACTGCCAGAGCTTTATAGTTAAAAAGTTAATGTTCCAAATGATTTACACTTGGACATAGCATGCAAAACCATCAAAATGAGTCTTGCCTGTTGCATGTAGAAAATTCCATTTCTAAAAGTATATACATTGGTATAATAAAAATTGAGTGCCTATAATAGCTATGTGCTTATCTTATGGCAATCAAGAAAATTTGAAAATGTGCTTTATGTTGTTTTATGATTTATTAGAGTTGGAAGACCATTTTAATAAAGTCAAGCAGCAAACTGTTTCCATAGGATCATGGATATGAAAAATACCTGCTAAACCATCATTGTTTAGCCTCAAACAATGGGTCCTGTAGTCCACCTCTAATGAAGGAACTCTATTCATAAAGATCTTGTGAGCCCTGTTTAACACCTCTGAGAGGACATTACAAAACAGCTGTGGAAAATTTGACGATTTAAAAATTTTGAATAGTATGAGTTTAAATTATATTAGATTTGAATAAAAGTTCTAAAGGATAATGCAGGAAGTGGAAGTTGAACCTCATTTAATCCTACCCTGTCAATTCATGATTGACATAACTGAGGAACAGAAAGACTGACTCGTTTTTCAAACACTACCCAGCAAGGTGAGTGAGACCTCCCAGACCACTTTCTGATACCTTCCCACCCTACTTATGCTTATTTTTGTACATTTAGATGCTATTTCTGTAATTCTCTTTTTCTAGAAGTTCTTAGAGAATTGGGACTACAGATACATTTCTATGTATAAAGTGGAATAAATAACAGATAAATACACAGCAGAATAAATATATGACATAATGTTTTGGGGTTCATAGGTGTCACTTTGGAGACCTTAACAAATTCTCAGTCTCTGCCTCCTTCTCTCACCTCCAGAACTAATATATTTCCATATTTGTATACTAGAGATTTTCCTGGCTTTAGATGGAAGATTTTAAGGAGTCCAGGTTTACCATTCTGAAACATTTGTTGATCATTTGTCTTTACACTGAACCTCTAAAGTGTTCTGCTTCACTCTGAGATCAAGATATCACCTGTCTCTCAGCTTTGAGAGATTTCTCTCTTGATACACTGCTGAGTATTCCAGTTCCTTTTCACCTGAGACCCTGATTGAATCACAACTGTCTTCTCCCTCAGAACAACAGTTCTCTGCTGTAGGAACACATGCAAGAAAGTTTTATGAGGGACGGTGATAATTGTATGCCAACTCCAAGGACTACCTGCTCCTGGATTCTTCAGAATCATGTTTAGAACACCCCTTTTGGAATTATCTTGTGTGGATTGCCTACCAAAATAATTTCAATCTAGGTTTGACATTCTAGCTCTGGCTTACCTCCATCCTGACATGTGCTGATTTATGGATCTCAACTCTCTTACCCAGCTCTACTCTTCTCTTTGACTCTTCCTGAGTTATGGCCAATTGTTTCCCGAAATATGATAATCAGCCCTGGAACATGCAAATTGGAACTCAATGCACTACTTTAACTCTGAAAAAGTGGTTTTGATTTATGGAGCGTGACACCAACAAGATGGCAACATAAATCTTTCCTGACTTTGTTCCCCCCTCATGAGAAGAATAACAACTATTTAAGGAAAAAACACCGCTGAGAGAATCCTGGAACATGGGAATGAGGCTGAAGCACCACCCTGAAGCACAGAGACCAAGACAGATTGGTTTAGAAAGGAAGAAGAAAGGCTACTAGAAACTAACAAAGCTGTAATAACTGATCATAAAGAAATGGAGATATATGAACTGTCAGACAAAAATTCAGAATAATCCTCTTAAAGAACTGTAGTGAACTTACAAGCACACACAACTAAGTAAAATTTGGAAAATAATGAATCAACAAAATAGACATCATAAAAAATGAGAAATCCTGAAGAAAGAATCAATGACCTGGAAGATTAGACGTTTGAAATTATCCACCGGAGCAAAAAGGAAAAAGAAGCCTTGTGACACAATGAAAAAAACCCAATATTCACATTATGAGAACTCCACAAGGAGAAGAGAAGGGAAGAAACAATGTTTAAAGCAATAAAATGGCTGAAAACTTTGCAAACCTGGAAGAGAGAAAAAGGCATCCAGATCCAAGAGGCCTAAACGATTCCAAATAGGGTGAACCCAAATAGGGTGACATCAAGACACATGATTGTCAAATCAAAGACAGCTAATTTTAAAAACAGCAAAAGAGAGAAACTACATACAAGGGAACCCTATAAGACTACTGGTAGATTTCTCAAGAGAAACTCCACAGTCCAGAAGAGAATGAGATGACATATTCAAAATATTGAAAGAAAATGACTTTCAGGGACAAATAAATGCTGAGGAAATTCATCAACACTAGCTAAAGGGAGTTCTGTGAGTGGAAATAAAAGGATGTTCGTTGACATCATAAAAACACAAGGCAGTATAAAACTCACTGGTCATGGTTAAATATATAATCAAAGTTGGATTCTCTAATATGGTAATGGCGGTGCATTAAGCATTTAACAACTCTAGTTTAAACATTAAAAGAATTTATAACAATAAACTATGATGCAATATAAAAATATGTAACCTAAAATGTGAGGAGAGGAGAAGTAAAAGTATAAAGCTTAGGTGTTAGTTTAAAATAGGTGTTATAATTTTAAAACATTTTAGGTAACCCTCATCATAGCCACAAGGGGAAAACCTGGAGTATTCAGAGTTAAGAACATGATAAAGCAGTCAAGCATATTGATCTCATATGGCATCAAAACGCACATAAAGCAGGATAATAAGAACAACGGATCTGCAAGACAACCAGAAAACAAACAAAACAGCAATAGTAAGTTCTTATCAATAATTACCTCAAATAAAAACATGTTAAATTCTATAATCAACAGACACAGAATGCCTGAATGGATTAAAAAAAAAAGATTAAATGATATGTTGCATACAGGACACTGACTTTATCCTTTAAGACACACAGAGAGTGAAGGGACAAAAAATAAGCAGAGATAGCTATACAAATATCAGACAAAATAGACTTTAAAAATAGTAAAAAGAGACAAGGAAGGTCATTATATAATGATGAAAGGGTCAATATATCAAGAAGATAAAATAATTGTTAATATTTATGTACCTAACATCAGAGAACCTAAATGCATAAAGCAAAACCTGGAATAAACAGCAATACAATAGTAGTTGGAAACTTTAATACCCCACTCTCAACAATGGACAGATCATCCATTCAGATAATCTGTAAGCAAACTGTGAATTTTAATGACAGTGTAAACAATTCGATTTGGCAATAGCAGAATACATATAACTTTCACATGGAACATTTTCTAGGATAGACCATAGGTTAGGCCACAAAACAAATATTAGCAAATTCAGGAAGATTGAAATCATACCATCAAAAGATACCAAGTGTCTTCTATGACCACAACAGAAGAAAACCAGAAATCAACAGAGGAAAATTATTTAATTTCCACGTATTTGTGACTTTCCCAAGAGTCTCCTGAGTAACCAATGGATCAGAGAATAAGTTAAAGGGTGAAACAAAGCATCTTGAGATGAACAAAAATGAAAACACAAATACTGGAGTGCCTGGCTGGTTCAGTCAGTTAAGCATCTGAATCTTGGTTTGGGTTCTGGTCATGATCTAGGAGTTGTGAAATTGAGCCCCACATCAGGCCCCAGGCTTGATGTGTACTCTGCTTGGGATTCTCTCCCTCTGACTCTCCCGTTGCTTGCACATGCTCTCACTCTCTCTCTCAAGTAAATAAATAAAATCTTTTTTTTTTAAAGGAAAACACAAATACCAAAACTTCTGGGATTCAGCAGAAGCAGTTCTCAGATGGAATTTCATAGCAATAAAGCCCTACATTAAGAAGAAAGATCCCAAACAACCTAGTTTTATACCTTAAGGAACTAGAAAAAGAAGAAACTGAGCCCAATGTTAGAAGAAAGGGAAAAGGAAATCAATAGGTGAGACTAACCGAACTATGAGTTGGTTCTTTGAGAAGATAAACAAAATTGACAAAATTTGAACTAGACTAACCAAGGGGGGGGGGGACAAAAACAGAACCCAAATCAACAAAATTATGAATGAAAAAGGAAACATTGGAAATGACATCACAGAAATACAAAGAATCTAGAGTTTACTATGAACAACTGTACTCCAACAAACTGGACAACCTAGAATAAATGGAAAAAATTCTTAGAAACAAACTACCAAGACTGACTCAGGAAGAAAAAGAAAGTCTGAATAGATCTATTAATAATAACAAGGTTGAATCAGTAACCAAAAATCTCCCAATGAAGAAAAACCCAAGACTATATGGTTTCTGTACTTATTTTATCAGGCCAACATCACCCTGATACCAAAGCCAGAGAGAGACACTACCAGAAAACAACAGAATATTCCTGATAAATATACATGCAAAAGTCCTCAGTAAAATACTAGCAAACTAAATTCAGCAGCACATTAAAAGGATCTCTCACCACAATCAAGTCAAATTACACATGGGATGCCAGGATGGTTTGATACAATCAAATCAAGCAATGTGATACATTAATAGAAAAAACTGCATGATCATCTCAATAGATACATTTGAGAAAATGAAACATGCATCATGATAAAAACTTAAATTAGGGACAAAAGGAATGTCCCTAAACATAATAAAGGCCCTATATGATAAGTCCACAGCTTTCATCATACTAAATGGTGACAGGTTGAAAGATTTTCCTCTACGATCAGGAACAAAACAAGGGTGCCCACTCTCACCACTCCTATTCATCATAATACGTGAAGTCCTAGCTTGAGCAACCAGGCAAGAAAAAGAAAGGCATCAGAACTGGAATGGAAGAAGTAAAATTGTCTCTCTTTGCAGGTGACATAATTTTATAGAAGGACAATCCTAAAAACTCAAAAAAAAAAAACCAAAAAAACAAAAAAACAAAAAACAACCAAACCAACAACCCTGTTAGATCTAATCAACAAATTCAATACAGTTTCAGGATACAAAATTAACATACAAAAATCAGTAGCATTTCCAAACATTAACCACAAATTATCTAAAAAAGAAATAAAATCCCATTTAGAATAATATCAAAAACAATAAAATACTTAGGAACGAACTTAACCAAGGAGGGAAAGATCGCTATCTGAAAACTAGAAGATATTGGAAGGAATAAAACACACAAATAAATGATAAGGTATTCTATGTTCATACATTGAAAGAATTAATATTGTTAAAATGTTCAGACTACCAAAAGCAGGTTCAATAAATCACTACAATGATTTGAATAGCCTTATTTACAAAAGAATTGTAAAATTTATATGGAATCACAGAAGATCCCAAATAGCCAAAAGAATCCTGAGAAAGAAGAACAAAGGGGAAAGGCATCACACTTCCTGGTTTTAAGCTGCACTAATCAAAACCATAATGTACTGGCATAAAAACAGAAAATAGATCAATGGAACAGAATTGAGAGCCCAGAAATAAACCCAAGCATATAGTCACCTTATATTTGACAAGGGAGACAAGACTACTCAGTGGAGAAAAGATGATCTTTTCAATAAATCGTGCTGGAAAAAATGGATATTCACAAGTAAAAGAATGAAGCTTAGACCTCTATCTTATAACGCTTACGTAAATTAACTAGAAATGGATTACAGATTTAAATGTAAGACCTGAACCATGAAACTCCTTAAAGAAAACATAGGAATAAGAGCTCCTTGACATGGTCTTGGCAGTGAGTTTTTAGATATGATACTTAAGCAACAAAATAAAAATAAGTAGGACTACATAAAACTAAAGAGCTTCTGCACAGCAAAAGAAAGTGAAAAACAATGAGACTGGGAAAAAAGTACTTGCAAATCATATCTGAGAAGGTGTTAATAACCAAAATATACAAAAAAACCTACAACTCAATATGTACTATTTAAAAATATTAATACAAATCTTTATAAAAATTATATGTTTATTCAATACTTCAAAAATAGTTATTGAGCTTTCCCTAAAATAATCAGTATTGGTGATACAAGGAAAAACTGAATATTCATAAATTTCTACTATAGGAAACATCCCATCCTTACAATTATTATTCATATATCTTTACTCAAATATAATTAGCTCATTTTATACCTAAAGTATAAAATCAGGTATATTTATCCATCTTGAATTTTAAAAACGTACTTATTTTTCTTCCACAAAAAGGAAAAACAAACTTGTTTGTTCAGTATTTCTTGATAATTTGTGCCAATATAAATTTTTGTCTTATAGTCCTAGAATTCTTGTCGCTTGTAACAACATTAATGGATCTAGAACATATAATGCTAAGTGAAATAAGCCAGTCAGAGAAAGACAAATACTGTATGATTTCACTCATATGTTGAATTTAATAAAGGAAAAGACAAAAATATGAAAAAGACTCTTAACTAGAGAACTGATGGTTACTAGAAGGGAGGTGGGTGGGGGATGGGTGAAATAGGTGAAGGGGATTAAGAGTAATTTATTATGATGAGCACTGAGTCATGGATAGAATTGTTGAATCACTATGTTGTACATCTGAAACTAATACGCCAGCATATGTTAGCTATGCTAGAATTAAAATATTTTTTTAATTTCATAGGGCTTAAAGCTCTTGAGTTTTTAAATACAAGTACTCATTCCTTTTAAAAATAGCTCTAGATTGAGCAGCCCTAAAAATAAAGAATTTAACTTTCTGTATTGGTTAGGTAACCACAATGTATTCTTATAATAAAATTTCCTGACAAATCTTTGAAAAAGATACAATTTAAAATATGGTGAAAACTAATACAATTTTTTAGAAAGTTAGAAAACACTTAAATCCAAGTCTACCTTTGACATTTGTTTTCTTTTGAACATAACTTCAATACCCTAAAGATATCACTATTTCGCATCATATATTGTGTATAAGAAAACTTAGAATTTTACTTCCTGCAACATGATAAATTGTTCCTTGTTTTATTTTCATCTTACTGGAACATTATTTGGAATATTTTATTATTGAAATCAATTCTGATTTTTGCATGAAGAGAACATTCTGATCAGAGCAGGAAACAAATGTCCCTGAGTGTTCCCTTTGAATGGCTCACCAGGAATATGGAACACCAATCTTTTATCAAAATGCTTGGTAATCAAACATAAAAGACAAGCTACAGAATAACATTTTCTCTTTAAATTTTCATTTGCAGGGAAAAATAACTGAACCCACATAATAAGTATTGTCACCATGTAAAGAATATGATAATATATAAAAACAGAATATATTTTTACATCTTTTAACAATACCCAAGTTGGCATCTTAACTCTTCCTTACCCATCTGCGACCATGGTCTTGTCATTTACCTGCTTAAATCTCAAATTTTTGTAATTAACTATAATTATGGTACCTAATTTCAAGGTTGTAGTAAAACTTACATGAAATCATTATATTTATATTGATAAATTATAACGATCACAGCCATTATAAGCTTATAATAAAAATTAGGTTAAATAGTATATGTTAAATACTGGAATATTCAATTAAGCACTGTTACATACTGTAACATTAAATTAAATGCTGAACATTTGACCCAAGACCTAGCTAGATCAATTATGCATATTTTTTCCATATGTCAAGTGTGTCTTTCTTCCCCTCCAAGGTTTTATTAAAAAACCTACACACATTTCAATGGTTAAATTTAAGTAATCGTATACATTATTCTTCATTTTATAGATGAGGGGAGTGTATCCCATAGAGGCTAAATGATGGGCCCGAGATCACACCACTAGTAAATGCATACATCAGTTTACTTTCATATCTAACTCCATTTCTTTATCTGGCCAACTATACCATACATTGTGTCAAAATTTCAGAAGCTAGAAGGAGTTTATAATTTTCACCTGCCTTTTTAAACATTATTTAATCACAGTCACGGATCTGGAAAATACTTTTTAAAAAAAATCTCCTTCTCTAGTTTCACTACGCATCGTTTTTAAAGTCCCTCGGCATTACGGTGTGTTCGCGTAACCTGTGAAGTAGAGCCCTCCATGGTGCACCTGCACAGATTTGCTCTGTCTGCCTCCCCCCCCCCCCCGGGAGTGAGGCCAGCTGCACCCCTCTCCCAGCCCTTAGACACAATCCTGCCACAAATACTCTGTACCTGTCCCCGCTTGGCTCTGTGTGGGAATTTCCCTGCACTATGGCCAGGAACAGGGTCAGCATAAATTAAAATACATACACACAAAACAAAGGACATAGTGTGAAACAACACACTTAAAATGATACACAAAAACCTCATCAAATGGCCATGGCAGGATGGGTATGGGATGGGATGTGAGTATAAAAGGGAATATATAGGTAAAGAGAATGGTGCATGGAAGAATGATTGTGCCAAGAAACAAGTGAGATTAACTAAACCTACCAGAGTCCCAAAGACGAAAAGAAATTGCTCTCTGCTGCATTGCCTTTGAACACAATGAGGCCCATCACTTGCATCAATTTTCACAGCCTACATGAGTAGACGACAAGAGAGCTGAATGACAGGGGATAAACTATCACATGTTGTTCAAAAGAAAAAAATATCTATATAAGAGGTTAAAGGATGGTAGTCTAACGAGAGCTGTGCCTAGATTTAAGAGAAGAGGAAAAACAGATTCGTGGTCTAAACCTTCCCATAAAACCCAGAGACCATTTAGCAGAGGCTACAGCGCACCTGCCGGGTTTGGTCTGTTATCGAGTTCTGCAGGGCAGCCAAGGGCCACACAACGGAGGCGGCTGGAGAAGTAAAAGGCGAACAAGGTCATGATAAAGGATTGCAAGACATGGTAACCTTCAAATTATCCAGGGAAAGTAGAAGGAAATTATTAGAGTGACTTAGAGGAGAAATATAGAGAGACTGGGTTGCTGGACTTGTGTTTGTGTTGTTGTGTCTATGATGTCTCTATTTGAGAGAACTCTGGACAGCTCTGCCGAATGTTGGCATGTTAGAGGCACAGACTGTTCTGTCCTTGCCCGTAGACTCCAGTTGGGGTGTCAGACAAGAAATAATTAAACACATAATTACAAATAGCCCTTAAGCACTGGAAGGAAAAGAAACATGGCAAATTATTTCTGCTGCATCCTGTGAATGACTGTCACCATCCTGACATGTATTTTGTTACATTTAACTTCCTATATGTATGTCTGAATATCCCCTGCCACACTAAAACACGTTCTTGGGAGAACTCAAGTATGTTCTAACACCTAACATAGAGGTTAGGAAGTAATAAATATTCAATGAACTGGTCTGGTTGTTAAATTCAATTCAGATCCTGGGTCTGTGGTCACTTACTGTGTCCCCATATGAACCTACAGATTGCCCTCTTTATTATTTTAACCCATCTTAGCTGAAACACTTACAACATCTTTTTTCATATATAAATGTGAATTTCAGTCTATCACTATTCTCACAATCTTAAAATTAGTGAGGTGCAAATTAATGAGATCTTAGGGCTAGGAAAAGATTTCTGTGTCCTTCCAAATAAAGACTTGTTTAAAAATTAGCTGTTAATTTAGATAATTACTGTTTTGTACGTTTAAACAAAGTGTCTCTCACATTCATCATCGCTGATGATATCAGACTTTTGAAAAGATTCACCTTTTGACACCAGAAGGCATTAAAATGTGAGGCCAGAATTAGCTAAATTATAATAATGTGATAATTGCTAAGAGTAAAGCCACAGCAACAATGTATTTAGCAAAACACTAACGCTTTTAGTGTGAACTTACAATGCTCAGTGGTATCTTATTTTTTCCATCTGCAGAAGTGATATTTCATCGTTTGATTTTTCTCAAACTAGAAGACATTATATTAATTTGCATATTATAATGCTAACAGGTACAAACTACAATGGAATAAGAAATTCTTCAGCTGCAAGCCATTTTATTTATGCTTTACTGGTAAAATCTATTATCACAAATATATATGTTCAATGGGAACCAAAGTTATGAATTTGAGTCTCACTAATGGCAGCTTTTTCTCATCAGACCAGTGCTTCTGACAGTTGGCTAGACATTAGAATCATTTGAGAAGCTTTTTAAAATACTCCTTCACATACCTGCCCCAACAATTGGCTCAGATTCTGTAGATGAGATTTGAATATTAGTATTTTAAAAATCTTCCAAAATGTTTATTGTGCAGACAGGTTAGAAAATCAATGTGTTAGACATTAAACCTTATGCTGGCAATATATTTTACCTCTATATTCTTTCTCCCAGAATTGTACTGAACACCTAGATTCATGAATGTTAGTTTGATAAATCCATGAATTATTTGAAGCATGAATATCATCTTAAAGTTAGGCAATTCTTCCCCTTACCATAGGAATTTTATTTTTCAATTACTATATGTTAACTCTTACCCTCTGCATGTTGGTTTGTGAGTTATAGACCTCTATAGACTAGCCACAACTTGACCCTTGAATTTACATCTCTTTAACATAAAATATTCACAGAGTATTTTGGAAGTCCTTTTATATAGAGGAGGTATTACTAAAAAAATAGAGAAAACAAACCAAGAGTAAGTATTGAATTACACTAGGGGAAAAGAGCTCACAAGAAGAAACTGAAATTACAAGTATATCCAATTAGCAACTCAGCAAATTGAGTGATTAAACTCTTCCTAATTTTGTAAGTAAATCATTTGAGGTTTAACTTACCTTTGCATCATTTAAAATGCAGTTAAGATTTTGCATTAGACAATAAACATTTTCACAATTTGATCTATGGTTGAGAAGCACAGAAAATTGGGAATGCTAGGTATCTGAAGAGCCATATTATATTCATATCCTTTAACCAAATAATTACATCTAGAAAACTCTTTTTATCCAATGGGAAAAGAAGACCTATAGAAAAAAAATCCAAATGACCTTTAATAAGGGAGGATTGGTTCATTAAATTCATATTCAAGGAAATATTACACATTCCCTTGAAATGCCAACAATTGAAACTATATAGCAACATGAAAACTGGTTGTGGTAATTGATAAAAGTATATTATTTGCAAACAATGACTGCCGTTATGCAGAAAATTGCCTAAATGTTTGAAATCAATGCACTCAAAGATACACAGTGCAGTGGATAATTGACTTTTTCCCTTTATTTTTTCTTACGGACTAGGATACTGCTTTACAAATTTAAAATATTCTTTGGCTACCTTATCGCATTCATCCTTTAGCCGTCCTGACACTAGTTCTGCAATGTGAGCATGTCTTTTTAATTATTTAGTTTATACTCCTTGCTCCTTAGATATTAGAGGCATAATCTTTAAATTCAGAAACTTGTTCTGTCTCTAATAGCTGTATTTTATTACTATATTATCATTAGACTTTTCTTGCACCATATTTATTAAAGTGGTCAGTTATTTGGGTATTTTAATGTGCCTATAGATGCTACTGGTCCTGCACTATGGGAATGAAGTCTCAATTAAATTTCACAAATTACATATTTTGAAATCATATATTCACAGATATCAATGAAATGTTTACCATAGAAATGTTTACCTCCTAACAAATAAACATCAAATTGGTTTTTTGGTAAATATGCCTTAAGAAACTCACCCAAAACAATTTTTTAATCTGCTCATTTAATTAAGCCCTAGGTTTATGAGCCCCCAAATATCTATTCTTTCTACAATATAGAGGATTAATATTTCATTTTCATTTATTTAAAATCTGTTGACTTGTGGGAGTTGGAAACTTCATATTTGACAGTTTCAATTAAACATTAATTTCAACTAATTATACTTTGAAGAATTTGCTACTATAAAATTAAAAATCTGAGCAGTGAAAGTGACAGAATTTTCTTTGCTCCCAATGAAAAGTCAAATTGTGGAAGTGTTGATTGCTATTGCAAAATCTTATTTCCATGAGGAATATTTTCATTCCCATCCACTGGAAACAGTAATGACCTTTCATCAGAGAAAAACTAAAGATTTGACAACTGCAATCAAATAATCCAAACTGCAATATTCATACGAGTTGATAGTGCTTTGGGTCGGTCCTCTCTGGTGCTCAACTGCTTGGATGTAGAGGTGCAGAACATTGAAGTATTTTGTGTGTTGAACACATATTTCAATACATCTATTTCCAGGCTTCAAAGAGGAAATGTTCCCAAATAGTTTTCCATATGGAACCGAGGTTCCTAAAGTTTCTGTTGGAAAGCAGTACAAATTCCCTTTGCCAAATAAATTATAGGATCGTGCTCACCATTTGTGCTTGAGATTACATTCTTCCCACAGAAAAGGGCAGCAAGGATTAAAATATGATCATATTCACTCTTATACAATATAACACAGTCCATCCTCTTGGTCCCAAAGTATTTGTTTGCCTCCCTTCTTCATTAAAACTTTTTTACTCTCTCCCCAAGGGAAATTACTCAAGCAACCTTCCTCAAAGTCAAAGATCTTATGATAACGTGTACATCAGATATCCATATGTCTCCTCTTCCTCCAGAAGTCTCTGTACTCAAAAGGCAAGGGATTTACACCTCTCCCCTCCCCCCACACCCAATATAATACAGTGAAACTAGGACAATGAACACTTCCATATAGAAAGGAGATATAGAAAATATTTATGAAATCTAACCTGTGAAATCTAACTCTATTATGCCTCTGGCAATGCTCCTTTATTTGGCCCAGGTTCTGCCCCCCGAAAATAGTTGCTCAGTCTGTAATTTTCTATGGTCTTTGGTTTTTACTTTCTAGGAGATACACACACACACACACACAGAGTCCATGTTTGAAAGGCAATGGATATTATGGACATTATTCCCTGTCAAGACGTTGACAGCATACTCAGCCAGCTTCCTGCCCATGGAAGTTCAGAGGAATAAGGAGTGAGGGATTCACTCAAATCTTGACAAATCACTCTTTTATCCCAGGCTGGAGGCTCATTTGCCAGTATAACTTTCACAAAAACTTAGAGACCGTGGTTTGTAATTGCAGCTAGAATCACCTTCTCATTGCAGGTGTGCAGGACATCACACCAAGGCCTCTACCTTCCAGGAATCTCTTAAATACTCCATAAACCATTAACAAGTTGACCTTACACAACAAAGGTGCCTACGTTCTTTTAAACATCAGAGAGCACTGGGGAGAAAACGTATCATAATACGGAATCATAACATATACCCTATTTCTGTGATATATAGGCTTAAAGCTGAAAACACCGAGCTTCAGTGATATGTGCCTGTTGGTAAACACACACACGGGGACCGCGCTCAACCATATTCAGAGTTACAGAGCACAGAAACAATACACTATTCGCATCACAAAGATGAGCATATTGTCTATGTAGTATTTTCTTTCCTTACTTTTTTTATTGATTCTAGTTTTTAGTATGTGAAGATTTTTATTTCAATGAAGCCATATGTTAATCGAGGAGGAAATGCTTTATAGAAGCTATAAAATGTTACTTTGACTCTATCCAGCAGATGCTCGTGTATAAGGTTCCTCCTCTTCCTTTTAGCTGAGTCCCTGTTTCAGTTCTTCCACTGAAGTCTGCTTCTTTACCTTGGCTTGTTTTGATCCACACAGTTTGCATGTGTCTGTTCTGCTATTTTTGCCTGGTATTGTCTGCTTAGTTTATACTGGGCATGTTGAGAGCCCAACAATTCTTTTTAAAAGAAAACAGAAATTCCACTATTTGTAATTTGCTCTGATAAGGTCAGAAGAATGGCAACTTCCTTTGATAAAGGAGAAAAACATTTTGGAAGAATTCAGATGAGGCATCTCTTCATCTGGGACTCTTTATTTCTGCAATCAAGCAGGATTAGCATATAACCATAAATGGAAGATGTATTTTTGTGTGGCTAGAATGGCTAAAACACAATGTAACTCTATGTTCTCGAATAGATGATCCATTTTCTATGTTATGCAAATTTGGTTTTTATGTATGCTTTTCCAAAAGAGGAAATTGCATATCCATAAATGAAGAATAAAATATAATAAAAATAAATGCAAGAAAAACTGTTCATCTGCTAAATCGGGGTAAGTATTAAAAGTTAGTTATCTGCGTTTAATTATTTTTCTAAGAAAATTTTTGTGCTGCAGCAGTCGTGCTGGGAACAGCACCCTTCTGAAACAAAACCACATGGTTTTGGCTCAGAGACCAAAGTAAGTAAGGGGCCCATCCTGTGAAGAAACAGAATAAACCTATCATGAAATGATTGGATCACCAACCAGTCTTTTTATAAATATCATGCAAGATAGGAATTAACAGATTACATTAACTGGCCTCAGATTGTTACTAATGGGGCTTCTCATAAAATGTGCTATGCCAAGTTACCAGTACCGTCCTTGCAGAAAGCATCTAGTTTTTCATAATGCTGTAATCCTTTAAGAAAAACCTAGGGATATTTCTTTCAATTTGAGAAAAATACTGTCATACTACTTTATGAAAACCACATAAAATGACCCTAAAGATGTATAGTTAATTTTCCAAAAATTAGGTGGGTAACTGAAAATGGGATTCTTTCCTACATCTCATACCACCACCACCACCACTACTACCACTTACTACTAAAGAGTCAGACATTCAATAGCAAAAAAATAAAGCCATAAAATACTGGAAAATACTGGAAAAAATTTGGACACCTTTTTTATTACCAAATGGGAAAGTTTATCTAAGTATGCTCTCGAATCATGAGATTATACAATTATAAATGTAATCAAATAAGCATATGATTTGTGGACAGCAATAAAATATGTCCTACATGGAAAATGTAACAAGGGATGAATCTCTTATATGAAAAGTTATATCAATTCTATGCAAAATGATATAAAATATGGAAGGACAGAGTTCACAAGAAAGAAAATAGAGTATCTCTTAAATATTGAAAGCTATTTGGCTTCACTCAAAATAGGGAAAAACCTTTCCAATTTATGTAACATTTAGTATATACCCCCCACTTCTTTATCCATTCGTCTACCAATTGGTTGCTTCCATATCTTGGCTATTGTAAGTAATGCTGCAATAAACATAGCGATGCCCATATCCTTTCAAATTAATGTGTATTGATTTTGCATCCTGGTGAACTTAGTGAATCATTTATCAGTTCTAGTAGTTTTTTGGTGGAGTCCTTAGGGTTTTCTATATATAGTATCACGTCATCTGCAAACAGTGAAAGTTTTACTCCTGTTTTTACCAATTTGGATGCCTTTTTAAGATTGATTGATTGATTGATTCATTCATTCATTCATTCATTCATTCATTCATTCATTTGACAGAGATAGACAGCCAGCAAGAGAGGGAACACAGCAGGGGGAGTGGGAGAGGAAGAAGCAGGCTCCCAGCAGAGGAGCCTGATGTGGGACTCGATCCCGGAATGCTGGGATCACGCCCTGAGCCAAAGGCAGATGCCTAATGACTGTGCTACCCAGGCACCCCTGGATGCCTTCTATTCCTTTTTCTTGTCTGATTGCTATGGCTGGGACTTCCAGTATGATATTGAATACAAGTGGTAGAATGGACACACTTGCCTTGTTCCTGATCTTAGGGGGAAAGCTCTAAATTTTTCACTATTGAGTATGATGTTAGCTTTGGATTTTTCATTTCATATATGGCCTTTATTATGTTGAGGTATGTTCCCTCTAAACCTACTTTGTTGAGGGTTTTTATCATAAATATATATTGTACTTTGTCATATACTTTTTCTGCAATATTGAAATGATTGTATGATTTTTATACTTTTTCTTGTTGATATTATGTGTCACATCAGTTGATTTGCAAATATTAAATCACCCTTGTATCCCAGGAATAAATTCCACTTGATCATGGTGAATGATTTTTTAAAGTGTTGTTAGATTTGGTTTGCAAATATTTTGTTGAGGATTGTTGCATTTATGTTCATCAGAGATATTAAGCTGTAGTTTTTTTATGGTGTCTTAATCTGGTTTTGGAATCAGGGTAATGCTGGCCTCAGAGAGTGAATTTGAAATCTTTCCTTCCTTCTCTATTCTTTGGAATACTTTAGGAAGAAATAGGTACTAACTCTTCTTTAACTGGTAGAATTCACCTGTGAAGCCATCTGGTCCTAGACTTTTTTTTTGGGGGGGGGAGGTTTTTATTATGGATTCAGTTTCTTTGCTGGTAACAGGTCTGTTCAAATTTTTCTCTTTCTTCCTGATTCTGCTTTGGTAGGTTATACGTTTCTAGGAATTTATCCAATTCTTCTAAGTTGTCCAATTTGTTGGTGTATATTTTTTCATAATATGCTCTTATAATCATTTGTATTTTTGTACTGTCAGTTGTTATTTTTCTCTTTTCTTATTTTGAGGGTTTTTTTTTTTGATGAGTTGGCTAAAAGTTTATCAATTTTGAATTTTTTATAGAACTACCTCCTGATTTCATTATTTTTGTTTGTTTTTAAGTTTGCATTTGTTTATGTATGCTCTAGGCTTTATTATTTCCCTCCTTCTACTGGTTTAGGGTTTTATTTGTTCTTTGCTAGCTCCTTCGGGTGTAAGGTTAGGTGGCTGAGATTTTTCTTGCTTCTCGAGGTAGGCCTGTATTGCTATAAACGTCCCTCTTAGAACAGTGTTTGCTGCATCTCAAAGATTTTGGAACATTGTGTTTTCATTTTCATTTGTCTCCATGTATTTTTTTTTTTACTTCCTCTGATTTCTTGGTTGACCCATTCATTGTTTAGTAGCATGTTATTTAAACTTCATGTATTTGTGCTCTTCCTAGATTTTTTTTCTTGTGGTTATTTCTAGTTTCATAGCAGTGTGGCCAGAAAAGATGCATCGTATGACTTCAATCTTTTTCAATTTGTTGAGACTTGTTTTGTGGCCTAATACATGATCTATTCTAGAGGGTGTTCCATGTGCACTTGAAAGGAATGTGTATTATGCTGTTTTAGGATAGAATTTTTTAAATATATCTATTAAATCTATCTGGTCCAATGTGACATTCAAAACTGTTTCCTTGTTGATTTTCTATTTGGATGATCTATCCATTGATGTAAGTAGGGTGTTATAAGTCCTCTATAATTGTATTATTTACTTCCTGTTTGTTATTAAGTACTTTATGTATTTGGGTGCTCTCTTGTTGGATGTATATTTACAGTTCTTTTATCTTCCTGTTGGTTGTTCCCTTTATGAATATGTAGTATCCTTTTCTCTTATTACAGTCTTTAAGTCTATTTTGTCTGATGTCAGTATTGCTACCCTGGCTTTCTTTTCACCTCCATTGCATAATGTTTTTCCATCACTTAACTTCTAGTCTGTGTGTTTCTTTAGGTTTGAAATGAGTCGCTTGTAGGCAGCATACAGATAGGTCTTGCGTTTTTATCCATTCCATCAACCTGTGATTGGAGCATTTAATCCATTTAAATTCAAAGTAATTATTGATAGGCATGTACTTCTTGCCATTTTGTTACTTTTTAAATGGTTTTTGCAGTTCTCTGTTCCTTTCTTCTCTTATTGTCTTCTCTCATAGCTTGCTGGTTTTCTTTAGTGATATACTTGTATTCTTTTCTCTTTAATTTTTGCATATCTATTACTGGGTTTTGGCTTATGGTTACCATTTAGGTTTATATATGACATCTTTTGCATATATTCTATATTAAGTTGGTGGTTGATTAAGTTTAATCCCATTCTAAAAGCACTAAACATTTATTCCTCTCTTCACCGCACACATTTTAAGCATATGGCAGTATATTTTATATCCTTTTTATTTCATAAATCCCTTGATTAATTTTTATAGATATAACAGTTTTACTGCTTTTGTGCTTCCTGCTTTTCTTACTCCTGCTTATGGTCTTTCCTTTTCCATTCAAATAATCCCCTTTAACTTTGTTTGTAGGACTGGTTTAGTGGTGATGAATTCCTTTAAGTTATGTATGTCTAGGGAAACTCTTTTTCCTCCTTCTATTCTGAATGCTAGGCTTGCTGGATAAAGTATTCTCATTGCAGGGTTTTTTTCTTTCAGCACTTTGAATATATCACGCCACTCTCTTCTGGCCTGCGAAGTTTTTGCTGAAAAATCAGTTGATAGCTTTATGGGGTTTCCCTTGTATATGGCTGTTCTGTTTGCTCTCGCTGCTTTTAAAATTCTCTCTTTATCGGTACTGTTTACTATTTTAATTACTATGTCTCTTGCTGTTGATCTCCTTGTGTTGCTTTTGTTGGGGGCTCTCTGTGATTCCTGGATTTAGATTTGTTTCCTTTCTCAGATTTGGGAAGTTCTTAGCTGATTTCTTCAAATATATTTTCTGCCCTCTTTATTCTTTTTTTCTTTCTGTGGTATCTATAATGTGAATGTTGTTATGCTTGATGATGTCCCAAAGTTCCCCTAATCTATTCTCATTTTTTATTAATCTTTTTCTTTTTAGCTGGATTGCTCTCCATTATTCTGGACTCCACGTATCTTATATGTTCTTCTGCTTCCTCTAGTCTACTATTTATTCCGTCTAGTGTATTTTTAATTTTAGTTATTGATGTCTTCATCTCTGGTTGGTTCTTTTTAATGTTTTCTAGCTCTTTGTTGAGCGTCTCACTGAGATCATCCCGTCTTTGCTCAAGTCCAGTATCTTTATGACAAGTACTTTAAATTCTCTATTAGGCATATTATTTATCTCTATTTCATTTGGCTCTCTTGATATGATTTTGGCCTATTCTTTCATCTGGGATGAATTCCTTTGTCTCTTCATTTTTTCTAACTCTGTTTCTATGTGTTAGGATAGTCAGCTACATCTTCCGCTCTTGAAAGTAGTTGCCTTATGAAGAAGAGGTCCTGCAGTGCAATTTCCCCTGTTCACCCAAACCTGGTGTTTCATGGATGTCTCCTTGTGTGTTGCATGCAACCTACTGTTGTGGGTGAGTGGTGTTTGCCTTCAGTACAGTCATCTGCAATGGCTCTCTTTGCCTGTTGTAGGCAGGTTTTGTCCCTGTGTTATTAATGGGCCAGTCTGGGGTCACCATTGCCTTGAGTTGGGTCAGGCCAGATGTTTCCAGATCTATGATGGCACCAAACCGCACAGTGCTCTTCCTGTGTTGTCCCCTGAGAAGCTTTCATTGGTGGGTAGGGCCTGTAGTCAGACCAGATGTCTGTCCCCAGCCCACTGCTAAGGGTGTAGTTAAACTGGTGTGTGGGGTTATCTTCCCCTCTCCATAGGGCTGAAGTTACTTTGGAGTGATGCTGGCCCCTGTTGGGGCTGCTTGCACACTGCCATGCTTGTGCTGCTGCTTTGGATGGACTCCTGCTGAAGGCCTGTGATAGGGGGCCAGTCTGCCGGAGAATGTGTGGGAGGGTACAATGTTAGCAAGGTTTACACTGATCTACTGGGTGAGGGGACCTGTAGCTGCTTTGGAAAACTTTTTCCCAGTACTGGTTGGAGTGGGCAGGTTGCAGGAGAATTCAGAGGTGAGTCACACTGTTTAGCAAGCTAGGTAGACAGTGTTTGCTCTATGCTGGTTTCAACAGGTGTCCATGTATCTGGGCTGGGGAGCAGGGGAGGGAAATGGCACCTCTCCCCGGCCTTATTCCCAAAGAAGTCTCCTAAAGATCCTTGCCCCATAGCACACATTATGAGATTGGTCAGTAAATCTTCCCATATACACCAGGTGTTTTCCAGACTGCTGCTTCAATGCTGTATCTCAGTGGGGCCGTTAGTTATGCTTTCTCTTTAAGGGTGGGGACTCAGTTTTTATTGCCCTCTGTATTTCAGAGCCCAGCTGCTGATTTTTAATGTTCCAGATGTTAAGCCCCACCAATTATAAGAACTCAAGAAGTTAACCCCTCTGGTTTTCAAAGCCAAATCTTATGGGGATTCATTTTCCCCATGCAGGTTCCCCATGCCTGGGGTGCCTGGTAGAGGTTCTGCTCCTCTCCTCTCTGCTCCCGCAGTGTCCCTCCCTTCTGCAGATAGTCCCAGGAGCCCAACCATGTCTCTGCCCTTTCTCTTCTCTACATTTAGTTATAGAGAGTGTTCTAGCAGTCTTTCAGTCATTTTCTGGGTTATTTACACTGATGTGGGTATTATCTAGGTGTACCCATGGGATGAGGTGAGCTTAGGATGCTCCTACTTCTCCACCTTCCCTGGAAGTCCCGCTTGTTTACTCAACTCTCTTTAAAGAAAACTAACAAAGACAACTTTGAGATGGCCATATAGAAAGAAAAAAAGATGTAAAAAAGGAAGAAGGATGAAAGAAGGGAAGAAAAAGGGAGGGAAAGGTAGGGAGGAAGAGAGGAAAGGAGAAGGCGGCAGGGAGGGAGGAAAAAAATGAAAGAAGGAAAGAACATTACAACTTGTCAACACAAAATGCACCTCAATCATGAGTCATCCTTGCAGGCAGAGCCGTGGCATTCACATTCTACTGCTTAGATCTTGGCTTAGGGAAGGTAAACCTGTTCTCAGGACTAGAGGGGGCTATGTATTATTGGCCAAAATCTATTCTCAATCTATGATCTTCAATCCTGCAGCATCAGCATTACCTAGGAATTCCATCCAAGGCCAACTGAATCAGAAACTCAGGGGTTGGGGCCCAGCAACCTTGGGTTTAACAAGATCTCTGTGTGTTTCTGATTCAGCTTAAAATTTGGGGACCAGTAGCATATGCCAGTTGTAGTAAGATTTACTCTTGCCAGGTACTTTTTTAGGAAATTAGATATAACCTAAGTGAGCAATAAAATATTGGGTGGTAGGAGATGACCTAGAATTTTTAGCATTTAAATATGTAAATGAAAGATATATGCTTGTAGACACTACGACAATCTAGGCCAAAAGGGGAATCCTCCTTACAGCTGAGTTTGGCAGACCTGGCCTGGCCTGGGCATGTTTTGTTACATGAGCAAATACACCAAATTTTGGCTACAAACATATTTTAATTATGTTTATTGCATAATTTTTTACTTTTACTTTCTATTCTAATAAAGATGAAAACTGGGTTTTATTTTAGGAAAAAAAGATTATTTCATTAATACAAAGATGTTTTTAAAAATCAGTTTAGGGTGAAAGGAATTAGTATTAGCCAAGTACCTACTATAATGCCAAATTCTTCACATACCTTCTCTCTCTTTTTAAAAATAGATTTTATTTGAAAGAGACAACAAGTGGGACAGGGAGGGGCAGAGGGAGAAGCAGACTCTAGAGGGAGCCTGACACAGTGCTCAATCCCAGGACCCTGAGATAATGACCTGAGCTGAAAGCAGATGCTTACTTAACTGAACTGAGGCACCCAGGCACTCCAACAGACTTTCTCTTTTTTACCATTTTCCCTAGTCAGTCTTAGAGAGGCTATGAAAATTGCTTATAGTCAACCTAGCTGTAAATTACTCCTGCACTTTTCATTTTATCAAAATACTGTCTCATAGCTGGCTTTAATCTTGTTATCAGGCCTTATCTTTCAAGACTTCACAAGTTCTTTAACATTTTAAGCCATTAATTCTCCAAAATCCCCATTTGACTTTCTGGAGAGAGATGGATTTCTTTTTTAATTCTCAAAGCTCTAGCCTTTACTACTATATACCTATTTTTTTGTTGTTGTTGTTATTCTTGTAATGAGTCATCCCCCAATTCAGTTTTCTTTGAATACACATTATTGTAAAGGATGAAGGCTCTTAGGATCACAAATCATCGTCCCATGCATATGTTTAATGCTTTATCTGAAATATCTATTTCCCTGTAAATGGCTTATAAGCATTCAATTGGAAGGCATCCAAATATATGTTTATTTAAAGAGTTAATGGTTTGCATTTGAAAAGAGAATTAAGTGGATAATAAAGATTTTTATGGACTTTTAGAGCATGCTTATCCTAATATATTTAAATGGTAAAAATACATAAAACCATGATGTAGTATATTTCTATTTTATTTTGGAAGAGAAAAATCTGCATGGAAATCAAACATACGTAAAGTATATACAGTATTACAGATTTTTGTCAGTGTGCAATCCTCTATAAATCTAAACCTATAAAACTGAACAGTAAATATAATTCACAATCCTTTTATAAGTGGATATGAATAATAATACTGAGTCTTGATGTAGAAAACATATATAATGTGTTTATGTAAGATATTTTGATAGGATAATACTAGTTTCTCAAATAAATTGACTATTTCTAGTGATGTAAAGGATTTGATTTAAATTTTGTATATGGTTTTTGAACTCATGCATTAGTTTATGCTCTTGTAAGTAAGAGTATTGCTTTCTACCTAGAATTAATCTTATATCTGATACATCAAGTATTGAGGTTTACACGCTCTTGATTGTGGCAAGCTGACAGAACTAAAATACATTTCTTATAACTTAAAATGATGAGAGGCTAGTAAAAATTAATCACATATATTTAGAAGCATCTATTTGAAGGAAAAACAAAATAACATGCAGCAGATTTAAAAGTATTACTATGGGGCGCCTGGGTGGCACAGCGGTTAAGCGCCTGCCTTCAGCTCAGGGCGTGATCCCAGCGTTATGGGATCGAGCCCCACATCAGGCTCTTCAGCTATGAGCCTGCTTCTTCCTCTCCCACTCCCCCTGCTTGTGTTCCCTCTCTCTCTGGCTGTCTCTATCTCTGTCAAATAAATAAATAAAATCTTTAAAAAATAAAAATAAAAAAAATAAAAGTATTACTATGTTATTTTTCTTTGTTCAATTTTTAAATCTACAGAAAATGAGAAAATTTTGCATCTATAATATCAAATACTCATAACTAGTGTATTGACGTATATAAATCTGAAACTCACAATATATAGTTCAACTATATTTAATAGAGAGAAGCACTTGGAAAATTGGAAATAACTTGCTCATGGTCTGTTGATAGCCTTCCTAGCAGCATTACACACAGCTGGAGTCTATCAACAAGAGATTTTTCTCAAGTTGACTCAGAGATTGGATTGTTATCAGATCAAATCCATCCATTTAAATACATTAAAGAGCTCACAATCTCACCCAAATTAAGCATATTCTAAAAATATCTTATCTCTTGCCTATTTCTTATGATAAATGTCAATATCCATATCTATATATACAATTCTCTCATCAAGAAATATGGAAATCAAAGCAACATATATTTCAACAGAAATAAATTCAATGTTATTCATAAACATATTTTTGACGCTTGGTGACAGATTACTGTAAGAGCCTTGTGGTTCTAAGCAGCACCTTTAGAGAGTTCATTTAATATGTTAAATAAAAATAGAGTATTTTAGTGCTATAGAGTCAACACATTATCAGTCATTCAGTCAACATGCATTCACCATACATAATAGTAAACAAGCAGACACAATCGCTAACCATATAGAGCCTAGAAGCCAAAAGAGGTAATGGATTAGAGACAGTCTAATAAGCAAATTTTCCTCATTGTGACAAGTACTAAGAAATAAGCAAACAAGTTGTTAAGATAGGGAACTGGGGGAGGAGAAAAAAAAGATGGTGGAGGAGTAGGGGTCCCCTTTTTTCAGCTGGTCCCCTGAATCAAGCTGGATATCTACCAGACGATCCTGAACACCCACGGAATCAGCCTGAGATGCAGGAAGATGCATCTGGATCTCTACAAACGAACATCTCCAGTGCTAGAATTGAGGTATGAAGCGGGGAGCCGTGAATCTGCACACAGATATCAGAAGAGAAACGGGAGGTGGGGGGAGCTGCCACACTCGGGCGCTGGGAAGCAGTAGCCACCTGCACTGGGGAGCGGGCTGGAATTGCGGACCGGCACCTGTGAGAGAGCAGACTGAGACCCGGAGCCCGGGAACACGCATGAGACCAGTCTGAAAACCGGAGCTCCGGAGCGCTCACTGGAACCAGACTGAAACTGGGAGCTCGGGAGCGCGCAGGGGTAGCTTGTGGCTGGGGGTGTTAGAAGCACAAAGGACAGAGACTCGCCGGCCCTGGAAGTGAGGGCTGGGACGCTGGGTGTGGGGCGCACATCCCGGGACACTACAGGGTTGAGCAGCACCGACAGAAACAGAGTTAAAGCGGCCAGGAGAGCTCAGTGGAGAGTGGACTGTGATCTCTCTGTTCTGAGACAGAGGCTGAGATTCGGCCACTGCTGCTCTGACTCTCAGAAGAGGCACAGCAAACCGCCAGGGAAAGCCCGCAGAGAACAAAAGCCTGGAAAGACCGGCTCACAGTGTGCCCGTCCCCATCCACCCTCGCAGGGGACACGGAGACTCTACCCAAACAGGGTTGCCTGAGTATCAGTGCAGCAGGCCCCTCCCCCAGAAGGCAGGATGAAAAATCAAGAAGCCCACATCCCTAAGGTCCCTATAAAACAAGTGCACACTGCCTGGGTCCTGGTCAATAGTTTGGGCTCTGGGCATCCCCGCAAACACTCCTCATTAGAATGACAAGAGGAGGAACTCCCAAAAAAGGAAAGAAACAGAGACTGTGGCCTCTGCCACAGAACTGATGGATATGGATATAACCAAATTGTCAGAAATGGAGTTCAGAGTAACAATGGTCAAGATGATGTGTAGGCTTGAAAAAAATATTAACAAAAATATTAACGAGAATATAGAATCTCTAAGGGTGGGAATGAGAGCGAATCTGGAAGAAATTAAAAATGCTATGAATCAAATGCAGTCTAAACTGGATGCTCTGATGGCCAAGGTAAATTAGGCAGAAGAATGAATTAGTGAGTTGGAAGATGGGATGATAGAAAAGAAGGAAAAAATGGATTTTTTAAAGCCAAGTTTCCAATCTCAAGAATGTAGATTACGGGAGATTATTGACTCAATGAAATGTTCCAATGTCAGAATCATTTGCATCCCCGAGGGGGTGGAGAAAGAGAGGTATAGAAGAGATATTTGAACAAATTGTAGCTGAGAACTTCCCTAATCTGGTGAAGGAAACAAGCATTCATGTCCAAGAGGCAGACAGGACCCCTACCACGATCAATAAGAACAGACCAACACCACGCCACATAATAGTACAATTCGCAAATCTTAGATCCAAGGATAAAATCTTGAAAGTGGCCAGGGGGAAGAGAATCCTCACCTACAGAGGGAGGGACATCAGAATAATGTCAGACCTGTCTACAGAGACCTGGCAAGCCAGAAAAAGCTGGCAAGACATACTCAGAGCACTAAGTGAGAAGAACCTGCAGCCAAGGATCCTTTATCTGGCAAGGCTGTCATTCAGAATGGATGGAGAGACAAGGACCTTCCAGACCAGCAGAAACTAAAAGAATATGTGACCACCAAGCCAGCCCTACAAGAAATATTAAGGGGGGTTCTTTAAAAGTAAAAAGACCCCAAGAGTGATACAGAACAGAATTTTCAATCTATAGAAACGAAGACTTCACAGGCAACATGACATCATTAAAATCATATCTCTCAATAATCACTCTCAATGTGAATGGCCTAAATGCTCCCATAATATGACACAGGGTTGCAGATTGGATAAAAAGACATGAACCATCCATATGCTGCCTACAAGAGACCTAATCTGAACCTAAAGACACATCCAGACTGAAAGTGAAAGGATGGAGAACCATTTTTCATGCCAATGGACCTCAAAAGAAAGCTGGGGTAGCAATTCTCATATCAGACAGATTAGATTTTAAACTAAAGACTGTAGTTAGAAATACAGAAGGACACTATATTATTCTTAAAGGATGTATCCAACAAGTGGATATAACAAATGTAAATATCTATGCCCTCAACAGGGGAGCAGCTAGATACCCAAGCCAACTCTTAACCAGAATAAAGAGACATATAGATAATAATAAGTTAATAGTAGGGGACTTCAACACTCCACTCTCAGCAACAGACAGATCACCTAATCAGAAAATCAACAAAAAGACAAGAGCTTTGAATGATATACTAGACCAGATGGACCACATAGATATATATAGAACACTACACCCCAGAACAATAGAATACTCATTCTTTTCAAATGCACATGGAACTTTCTCCAGAATAGACCATATACTGGGTCACAAAACGTCTCAACCAATACCAAAATACTGAGATTATTCCCTGCATATTCTCAGACCACAATGCTTTGAAACTGGAACTCAATCACAAGGAAAAATTTGGAAGAAACTCAAACACTTGGAAACTAAGAACCATCCTGCTTAAGAATGATTGGGTAACCAGGGAATTAAAGACAAACTTAAGAAATTTATGAAAACTAATGAGAAGGAAAACACATCAGTCCAAAACCTATGGGACACTGCAAAGGCGGTCCTAAGAGTAAAATAAATAGCCATCCAAGCCTCACTCAAAAGAACAGAAAAATCTAAAATGCAGTTTTTATATTCTCACCTCAAGAAGCTAGAGCTGGAACAGAAGAACAGGCCTAACCCACACACAAGAAGGCAGTTGATTAAGATTAGAGCAGAGATCAATGAATTAGAAACCAGGAGCACAGTAGAGGAGATCGACCAAACTAGAAACTGGTTCTTTGAAAGAATAAATAAGATCGATAAGCCACTGGCCAGACTTATTCAAAAGATTAGAAGAAGGACCCAAATTAATAAAATTATGAATGAAAGGGGAGAGATCATGACCAACACCAAGTAAATAGAAACAATCATTAGAAACTATTATCAATAACTATATGCCAATAAATTAAACAATCTGGAAGAAATGGATGCCTTCCTGGAAACCTATAAACTACCAAGACTGAAACAGGAAGAAATTGATTATATAAACAGACTGATTAATTATGAAGAGATTGAAGCAGTGATCAAAAACCTTCCCAAGAACAAGAGTCCAGGGCCTGATGGATTCCCCAGGGAATTCTATCAAACATTCAAAGAAGAAATAATACCTATTTTCCTGAAGATGTTTCAAAAAATAGAAACAGAAGGAAAACTACCAAACTCATTCTATGAGGCCAGTATTACCTTGATCTCCAAACCAGGCAAAGACCCCATTAGAAAGGAGAATTACAGACCAATTTCCCTGATGAATATGGACACCAAAATTCTCAACAAGATCCTAGCTAATAGGATCCAACAGTACATTAAAAGGATTACCCATCACGACCAAGTAGGATTCGTCCCTGGGAAGCAAGGGTGGTTTAACATTCACAAATCGATCAGTGTGATAGATCACATTAATAAGAGAATAGACAAGAACCATATGGTCCTTTCGATTGATGCAGAAAAAGCATTTGACAAAATACAGCATCCTTTCCTTATTAAAACCCTTCCGAGTGTAGGGATAGACGGTACATTCCTCAATTTCATAAAAACCATCTATGAAAAGCCTACAGTGAATATCATTCTCAATGGGGAAAAGCTGAAAGCCTTTCCCTTAAGTTCAGGAACACGACAAGAATGCCCACTCTTGCCATTATTGTTCAACATAGTACTAGAAGTCCTTGCAACAGCAATCAGACAACAAAAAGGAATAAAATGTATTCAAGTCAGCAAAGAAGAAGTCAAACTGTCTCTCTTCGCAGATGACATGATACTCTATATGAAAAACCCAAAAGACTCCATCCCCAAATTACTAGAACTCAGAGCAATTCAGTAATGTGGCAGGATACAAAAATCAATGCTCAGAAATCAGTTGCATTGCTATACATGAGCAATGAGACTGAATAAAGAGAAATTAGGGAATTGGTTCCATTTATAATAGCACCAAAAATCATATGATATCTCAGAATTAACCAGAGAGGTAAAGGATCCATATTCTAGAAACTACAGAACACTGATGAAAGACACTGAAGAAGACACAAAAAGATGGAAAAACATTCCATGCTCATGGATCGGAAGAATAAACATAGTTAAAATATCTATGCTACCCAGATCAATCCACACTTTCAACGCCATCCCAATCAAAATACCAATGACATTTTTCAAAGAGCTGGAACAAACAATCCTTAAATTGGTGTGGAACCAGAAAAGACCCCAAATCGCCAAGGAAATGTTGAAAAGGAAAAACAAAGCTGGGGGCATCACAATGCCAGATTTCAAGCTATACTACAAAGCTGTGATCACCAAGACAGCATGGTACTGGCACAAAAACAGACACACAGACCAATGGAACAGAATAGAGACTCCAGAAATGGACCCTCGGCTCTATGGTCAACTAATCTTTGACAAAGCAGGAAAAAACATCCAGTGGAAAAAAAGACAGTCTCTTCAATAAATGGTGCTGGGAAAATTTGGACAGCTACATGCAAAAGAATAAAACTTGACCACTCTTTCACACCATACACAAAGATAAATTCCAAATGGATGAAAGACCTCAATATGAGACAAGAATCCATCAAAATCATGGAGGAGAACATAGGCTGCAACCTCTTTGACATCGGCCACAGCAACTTTTTTCATGACACATTTCCAAAGGCAAGAAAAACAAAAGAAAAAATGAACTTGTGGGACTTCATCAAGATAAAAAGCTTCTGCACAGCCAAGGAAACAGTCAAAAAAAACCTAAGAGGCAGCCCACGGAATGGGAGAAGATATGAAACTACAGATAAAAGGCTGGTATCCAAGATCTATAAAGAACTTCTCAAACTCAACACATGAGAAACAAATAATCAATTTTAAAAATGGGCAGAAGATATGAACAGACACTTTTCCAATGAAGACATACAAATGGCTAACAGACACATGAAAAAACGTTCACAATCATTAGCCATCAGGGAAATTCAAACCAAAACCACACTGAGATACCACCTTATGCCAGTTAGAATGGCAAAAATTGACAAGGCAAGAAACCACAAATGTTGGAGAGGATGTGGAGAAAGGGGATCCCTCTTACACTGTTGGTGGGAATGCAAATTGTTACAGCCACTTTGGAAAACACTGTGAAGGTCCCTTAAAAAGTTAAAAATAGAGCTACCCTATGATCCAGCAATTGCACTACTGGGTATTTACCCCAAAGATACAGACGTAGTGACGATAAGGGACATATGCACCCCAATGTTCATAGCAGCATCATCCACAATAGCTAAATTGTGGAAGGAGCCAAGATGCCCTTCAACAGATAACTGGATAAAGAAGATGTGGTCCATATATACAATGGAATATTACTCAGCCATCAGAAATAACGATTACCCAACATTTGCAGCAACATGGATGGGACTGGAGAAGATAACGCTACGCAAAATAAGTCAAGCAGAGAAAGACAATTATCACATGGTTTCACTCATTTATGAAAGAAATATTTATATAAGAAATAGGGAGATCGGTAGGAGAAGGAAGGGAAGAATGAAGGGGGGGTAAACAGAAGGGGGAATGAACCACAAGAGACTATGGACTCTGGAAACAAACTGAGGGCTTCAGAGGGAAGGGGGGAGGGGAATTGGGATAGGCCAGTGATGGGTATTAAGGAGGGCACGAATTGCATGGAACACCGGGTGTTATACATAAACAATGAATCATGGATCACTACATCAAAAACAATGATGTACTGTATGGTGACTAACATAATAAAAAATTAAAAAAAAAAAAAAGGTAGGGAATTGGGAATAAACCATGAGGGGGTAGATGAGAAGCATGGATGATCTGGTGCCAGGGAATGCTGTCCTGTGCCCTTCAGAGCCGCCTTCAGGATGGGACATTGTATTCCACCAGTAGCTGGAAAATAAGACCACTCTTTTCCCTTGGGATCAAAGATCCTTCTCCCTATCCCCCTCCTGGGGCAGTCTGGCCAATTTAGAAATTAACAACTGCTTTTCTCACTTTGATTGGGCACACTCCATAGGTTCATCCTGGCATCAGAACTGCCCAGAGGTCAACAGAACTACTGTTACCTCTCACTCCAGTGCTACCTCCCCTCTGCCCTACATTGTCTGTTCCCCTTCCCCATAGACATTATACCCCCAAAGAAACTTACTACACATTGTTATCAGTTTCAGAATCTGCCTCCTGTGTAACACATACCTCAACAACCAGTGCCCCATGGCTGTGACTTGGAGAGATCTACCATGGAGACTTAAATATCATAGGAAAAAGACCATGGATGGAAAGATAGAGGATAGAAACTTTGCTGACAACGTAATGTAGAAAGGGTGTGAAGACGCAGAAGCATATTCACTAATATTGTATGTATATATTAATGAACCTAAGTAATTGGGGAACAGACTTGGGTTTATTTGGAAAAGAATATTGGAACACAAATATATGAGTTCATTAAATACCATGCTTAGTCACTTGAGACTTACTTGATAAGCAAAAGAGTGTCTGTTTTTTGAGGAAGAACAGAAATATTCAGAGTTTCAAAGATAGACCTAATAAAGAGTAGAGGAAGTGAGTTACTTAAAAATACATTGCAGTGGACAAGGTAAGAAATTATGAAACTATGAACTGGAGTAGGGAATATAGATAAATAGCAGTGGAAAAAAATTACAGATGTTTTTGGAGGCAGTTTCACAAATATGTGGTTAGTTCAGGGTGAAGAGTAAGTCAAAATTAAATTTGTTTCCCATAAGATTGGAAAGATGTTGCTTAAATTAGCTCAGGCAAAAACAGTGGTCAAAGAGACAAGTTTGAGAAATGAGAAGGTAATGAGCTCAACTTTGTCACGTTGTTTTGAGGTAATAGTGGGCCACCCTTCTGCATATTTATGTCGAGATAGAAATTCCCATCTGTAAGTCTGGAGAGAGAGTTTCTGGAACCATCTATACAGAGACCATGCTTGAATATGTGTGACTATGATGAGGTAAAGCCCACACAATGATAATCAAATTGTTAGAGTATGACTTTGTGTTTATTCAATGCCATACTTAATTAAGGAATTGACTTAAAAATATTTGTGGAGCACCCGCTAAGGTCTTTATCTAGTTACTTAGGTCAATATTCCCAATAATATTCAAGTTGGAGAAAATATGGAAAAAATTCGCTAATTTTAACTTCTAAGTCCTAGTTTCCTCATCTATAAAAATGCAAATAATAGCAATGTCAAAGAATTGTAGCTTTAAATGATACAAGGTTTAAGTCACTTCTGATACATTATTTAAACATAAAGAAGAAATAAACAGACTTGCTGAAATGGATGGGTTAGTTTTTGTCAAATGCAATGGGAGGCTAGGGGTCAGTGATCCAGAGCAGACAGAGCAAGCACCATCAAAGACAGGGCCATTTCCATTTTTCTGCATTGCCACCCTTAGCTCACCCTTAGCTCATCCTTAAAGGCTTTTGCCTTAAGCTTGTTGTATTATAATCACAGAATATCTGCTGCATCTTGCTGGGCGGGAAGTAGGAGGGGAAGGATTGATGATAAAAATGGTTTTTCCTAGGGAGATTCTGCCTTTTTGTTGATAAGACAGCCTCCCAATGCGATGTTATAAGGGGGAAAATGATAAAGAGAAAAACATTGCACAAAATATTGAGCAGGACATGTAAAAATATATTCAAAGCCAGACATATTGTAAACAAACAGAAACAACAAAGGCAAAAAGAGATTATTAAAGCACGAACAGAATGGGAGAAACCAAAAACATGTAAAGAAACGAACTAATATTTATAATCTGCAACAGTAAGAAACCTTATTAAATAAAAGAATGTCTTCAGTTGCTGAATAACCTAGAATTCTAAACCCAGGTAAACTAATATGCAAGGGGGAGGGCAAAATCAATTGTAGTTTTAGGCAAAGGCAGGATTTCCCATTCTTGATGAAGGAACCCAGGATATTCTTCAGGAATTTATCTCTTTACAGTTTTGAATTAATCAAACCCCTTCCTTCCTCAGAGCACTCAGACACGTTCTTGCTTTCGCCCTGCAAAGAGCTTTTACAGCTCTACACTAATCTGACTCCTACTATCACTTGGGTCCTAGTTTAATATGATTTTTCTAAGATGCTTTCTTGATTACCCAAATTTGAATAATGATTCACAGTATTATTTTTAATCACCTTTTGCATGACCTGTTCATTTCTCTTCATAGTCTTGATCACATGTTAAAATGTATACCCGTTTATACATCAAGAGAGGGACAGTGGACAAGGAAATGGACACTGAACCACCAAAAATGCCCGTTATCCATGCATCATCTCTCCGTACTTCCTCCCTCCCTCTAGCCCTCCGGCCCTTTTCCTCTCTTCCTCAGTCCATCCCTTCATTCATTCGCAAATGTTTATTGACAACCACCTATGTACTTGACACTACATTAAGCACCAAGGATAGAGATATAAAATCAACCCATAGACTTGATTGCAGAGAAGAATAAAAACAGAAAAATTAAATACTCATCTTGGAAAGAACTATGTCAGGGTATGCTCAAAAAGAGATTACAGAGCAGCTAACAGCATGGGGGAAAGAAGGCATTATTTCCTAGAGAAAGGAACATTGAATATGAAATTTGAGAGTTCATCAAAAATCACTGTATGAGGAGGAAATATTGAAAGGAAGTCTCTCCAGGCAAAAAGGCTTTTTCTACTATATTAAATGTAATAAACACAAACCTCAAAGGCATATTCTGCATAGTAAATTTTAAATATATATATATGTGTGTGTGTGTGTGTGTGTGTGTGTGTACATATGTATATATAAAATCTGATGAAATCAGAGAGAGAGACAAACTGTAAGAGACCATTAACTACAGGAAACAAACAGGATTGCTAGGGGGTGGGGGTGGGGGAATGGGGTAACTGGGTGATGGGCATTAAGGAGGGCACTTGATGTAATGAGCACTGGGTGTTATACGCAACTAATGAATCACTAAATACTACCACTGAAACTAAATAAATAACCTATATTTTGAATACAGATTTATTGTCTTATACATAGCTAGTTATTGTTATTACCAAGAATAAACTATCTTCACTGTGCTCTAATCATTGGCTGCACATATCCAATGATTGGAAGAACTGAAAAAAATTAAAATTCAATACGTGTAAATTTTGTTTGGAGTAAATAGAACTTCACTACATGTATTTCTTTTTTATAATTCCCAGAGGGCATGTTTCTTAGGGAAACAATACATACTTTTTGTCTCAATTCTTAAATAATTCTTCCTGCTAAAGTGATTTAAAGAACACAAATACACTTATCCTGCATTCTGACACACTTCTAGATGCTGATGGTAAGTGTGAACCAAAGTCATTGTTTCTACCTTCACAGATGAAGCTTTAGATGCAAATGAACAAGTAATAGAAGCAGAGTTGTAAGAGGGGCATATTTGAAGGTAACGTAAGACAAACATGAGGGATTTGGGAAGACTTAGATATTCATTCATCATGAAACTTAACCCAAGAACCCTGTATCAAAGCAAACAGAAACCTTTTTTGATTCTAGCCCAATGCAAGACATATAGTCCATATCTCTATTACCCTTCAAAATAAAACTTTCTAAAATAATTTTCTGTATTTGTTTTATGCACCTCTCCATCAATATTTTAATTCTCCCATTATTCATTATTCACATAATTCCAGAAAAACTGTTCTTGTCAAGGTCACCAATGGCTTCTAGATAGCCAAACACATTGCTTGCCTCCCAGTCTTTAACCTGAACGCTCAACAATGTTCTCTATTTTGTGAAGATTATAATTTTATACACACACACACACACACACACACACCCCACATTCAACTGAATACTGAGCTCTAGACTTGTATACCCAACCATCTACTTGGTATCTACATTTGGATGTCTAATAGACATTTTAAATGTAAAAAGATTTATTGCTCTAATAATTCCAATGATATGGGAAATTTAATCAACACCCTTTTTACTACAAATACACAGAAACATCAT
The DNA here is from genome assembly GCF_024610735.1 of Ursus americanus. Lineage (NCBI taxonomy): Eukaryota > Metazoa > Chordata > Mammalia > Carnivora > Ursidae > Ursus > Ursus americanus. The sequence continues at coordinate 8,491,977 of NC_142145.1, forward strand.
TACAACCTAAGGAAATAAGGAATAGGACCAAGATATAAGCCCTAACATCTAGTGGTTGGGTTTTAATACTGATGTTAGCACAGGAGATGTGCTGTTAAGCTCAAGTGAAAAATCAGGCCTGTTTCTGCCCACATCAGAGTATAAAAAAATTACTCTCCTAGGAAATAAGAAAAAAGAAATGAAAACTCTGATTCAGGCAGGCACTTACATGGAGGAGCTAAAGTAATCGCCAAGTTGGAAAATCAACCTAATAGCCAGTGAAACTTTGGAATCGTAGAAGAAACAAACCAAATGACCCAAGAGCCCAGAGTGCATAGGCCTACCTATAAAAAAAATCAATCTGATGGGAAAATTAGTTCAAAACCAAAATTTCGAACCGTTAAGTAATGATTCAATGTGAGGGGGAGTAAACAAATACAACAGGAAAATTAGCATCCCAAGAACCTGAGCTCTGAAAATGGTACAAAATAATCACGGTATCTTTAAAAGATAAAAGGACTATAAACTATAATAAAAGTAAACTGTGAGAATGGAAAGTGCATATTTGAAAAAGAACCAAGTAGAAATTTCGATCAAGTTCTAAAAATTAAAAAGTCAATGGATGAATTAAATAGAAGTTTAGATACCATTGAAGAGGAAATTATCCCAACAGATCAGAATGAAATTATAGAGAATATAGCAAAGAATTATGAAGTACCTATAACTATAATAGAAGGGTTAAAATATATATCCAGACTTGCATACCCCACTCTCTACTAGATATATAAACCATAATAATATTTTAACAAGCCCACAGTGACCAACCCTGAAGTGCAGCCATCACATCTATCCACGTTCCGTTGGCCACAACTTAGGCACATGGTCACCTATAAGTGAAGGGTGCCCAGAAAGAGGAGGAAATAAGTTCTATGTGCACATGCAAGTCTCTACCAAAAGAGCAACAAATAAAAAATAGTACTATATAAATATTTGAAGAGCAAAATTGAAAGTGTGATCTACTGTAAAATATATGGGTGGGGTTGTGTCCATATATCCTTCAAGAAAGAACCAAAAAAAAAGGGAACACATCCTTTTCTGAGTATAATATATTTTAGTAAATAGAATATTTACAAAATTGTCCACAATAGCTAAATCGTGGAAGGAGCCGAGATGCCCTTCAACAGATGACTGGATTAAGAAGTTGTGGTCCATATATACAATGGAATATTACTCAGCTATCAGAAAGAACGAGTTCTCAACATTTGCTACAACATGGACGGCACTGGAGGAGATAATGCTAAGTGAAATAAGTCAAGCAGAGAAAGACAACTATCATATGATTTCTCTCATCTATGGAACATAAGAACTAGGATGATCGGTAGGGGAAGAAAGGGATAAAGAAAGGGGGGGTGATCAGAAGGGGGAATGAAACATGAGAGACTATGGACTATGAGAAACAAACTGAGGACTTCAGAGGGGAGGAGGGTGGGGGAATGGGATAGACCGGTGATGGGTAGTAAGGAGGGCACGTATTGCATGGTGCACTGGGTGTTATACGCAACTAATGAATCATCGAGCCTTACATCGGAAACTGGGGATGTACTGTATGGTGACTAACATAATATAATAAAAAATCATTAAAAAAAAAAAGAATATTTACAAAATTGCTGATATGCTTCCTTCCAAAGAAGTCTTGGCAAATTCCAACAAAATTCCATCCCGACAAATTTCAACAAATTAGATGACATTTTGCAGTCATAAAGCAACTAAGGTAGAAATATATTTTTAGAAATAGTTTTAAAATTATTTAGAAATTTATGTAAGTTAAAGGAAATTACAATATAAACTACAAAAAAAAAAAAAAAAAGCTCTATATCTTCACTGTGCAGGATTCAGCTAACCCAGTGTTTAGAAGCCGGTTTATAGGACTGGATACATTTAGTGAATGGCATGAAGATCAAAAACAAATTAATTAAATTCGAAATTGTGAAACTTGAGACAGTAAAACAGTATATTTTTGAAAATTGGAAGCACGAAAAACTACAAAAATAATTAAATATTTTTAAAAATTTTAAAAATTACATATAAATTGAGTAAAACACAAGACTGACTTGAAAAAACGATAAAGGAAAAAATGTCAGAAATGGACACAGATATTTAGAAATGATTTGCGAACACTACTATGCCAACACAAACAAAAACAAAAATAAAATAAATGGACGACTTTTTAGAAAAATATACTCTTAAAAATTGAATTGAGAAAAGCTAGAAAATTAGAGTGAATAAGTGACCATTAAAAAATTGAACAGTTAAGACACAAAACATTTTGGGTAAGTTTTACCAAATTTTAGAGGAAAAGATAATCTGCTCCATATTATTTCAGAGAATACCCCCAAATCTACAAAAATTGCATTAAAAACATTTACGTGGGTATAAAATATTTCTAAAATTATATTTAAAATGTGATAACCAGTCTAGATGCAAACTGTAGGGAAGTTAAGTGGGCTAAGCACTTGGGAGAGCAGTGTGTTGATATCTATCAAGTCTGAAGAGCTACGTAAACAGCAGTTCCCCGGACCAAGTGAAAAGAAATGGAAGAAGCAGAAATGAACAGGTGGAGTCCAGCCAGAAGGCTTCTGAGCAAATCTAATCGATGACTCTGACCTTCTCCCTGAATTCGTTGTCCATATATTTCTTACTTAGAATGGCATAAGGATAGTGGCCGATAACCAGTAATTATCTGTATGAATGAAACAATGAAAGAGCATAATGAAAATATTCGGGGCCCTATTCTATGTGTAGAATGGAGCACGAATGGGAAGACCGTGCTCCTTTTCCAAGCAGTAATCTGGATTATTTAGATGTCAGTACACAGTAACTGCTGATTATTTCCTTTTCATCAAAAAACCCCATCAAGGGGAAAGAAAAACAAAGAGAAACAATCAGGATATCCTAACACGCAAAAAGTAAGGCTAGAGCAGTTTTCAAATATACTTGAAAATATTGCACAGAAAAATTACAGGGCCTAATTAGCAAAATTATATTTGTCTTCCATCACACTTACGTATGTGTTTATATGCGTGTACATCTTGAGTGTATCTCATATGTGGCTCCAGTGCAGATATATATTAGTTCTTATGAGATAGGCTACATAAACACATCTCCTTAGACTCATTTCCTTTCAATTGCATGCATTAATCATCAATTACACCTATGCACAATAAAGTTCTATAACAGCAGGCATTGCATTTCATCTATTATAATACATATCCTGACTGTGTAATATTTAAAGATTTCTAAAGAATTGCAAATACGGCTATTAACCCTACAGCTAAACCATAACTATAAGTTACAAATATAATTTAGTATTCATGCAGCATTCTGTGTCTCTAAAGAACACACAAATATTACGTTAAATCCTTAATGGTTAGCCACCAAAATTGTAGATGGAATCATCAGTTCTTTTTCTATTTTACAGGCCTCCATGGGGAAAAGAAAGAGCGATCACTGACTCATTCTCAGTGGGGGAATGCATTACTCCTACATAGTTTTTCTCTTAAAGCCACGCACACTTAGCTAACTAATGCTTTATAACTAAAGTTTCCAACCTTCTCTCTACCCACACTCAGCACTCTGTAATTGCACAAAGCTACAAATATTCAGAGAAAGTACTTTTTTGTTGAAAATGCTTAATTTCATTTAATAAATCAGGCTTTTCTGAGCCCCCCGGGCAGCCCTTTTATATGAAAGTGGTTCCACACACAGCAAACTCTGCCGGCAGCTAAGGCTATTGCTTTTGGTCATAATTCTAGAGAAAGAAGTAACTTAAATAAATAGACTTGCTTATTGAGTTTTACAGACCCAATAGCCAAACAATTCCTGCTTTTATTTATGTAAAAAGAACAGAGGAGCTGGTAAAGGAGGGAATAAGGAAGTGACCAGAAAACAAATAGAAATAAAACTGTATTTAGTGTTTCTAAACATTAATAGAAAATAATCCAGAGGCTAAGACAAAGATATACTAAAGGAAAGAAAATCCACAGAAAAGGAAACCCAAAAAATGAAAAAATAATAAGAATATTAATACAGAAATGGTAAGAAACACACTCTCATACAGTGCTGAAGGAACATGTAAGTTTTCATGACGTTTTTGGGAAAGAAGATAATTTACTAAAAATATATTAATAGTTCTTAAATCTGTACTATGTTTTATAACAAGGAAGTTATTCTAGGAAAATACCAAGATATATAAAGCTTTCTGTTAAAAACATATTCACTCTGAATTATTTATAGTAGCAACAACAAAAATTGGGAATAATCTATAAAACTGGGCCCTTACTGAATAAATTATAATTATCCTTACAGTGTAATATATATGCCTTTAAATTATATGGAAAGAGTTTTGGTAACACAAAAATGAGGAGCTAACATAATGAGGAATAAAAAAGCACAATGCACAGTTTTATATACATAATGATTCCAATTATGAATGTATACACCGCATAAACACATGGTAGCAAGATATTCAAAATACATTATGAAATGGGGCTTTTCCTTTTATCCAGTTTTACCTAAGTCTTCAACATGGAAAACAAAGGATTCTTAGGTACCTCTCCTAAAACAGAGAACATGATGACCAGAAAGAAAAAAGACTGGGAGGAGAGAAATCTGGTCCTGTACCCATTAGGTCCTCCCGGATCTGGAGGGAGGGTATATAAGGGGGGGATTTTACACTGACAGGGAAACATTAGAAAGTCCTGTTATCTGAACCCTGAGGTACTTCCTCTCCTCTTTACCTGAGAAACAAAGGCAGGTTACCCACACCCACCTGAAACCAAATCAAGGGGACTCCAGGAGACAATCTTAACACATGTCTTTTGGAGGTGGGGGTGGGGGTGAGGGGGAGATTGGTTCCTCAATCACATTAGAAAAATAAAAAGCAGCCTGTTGCTACGAAGCAGGGAGATGGTGCTCTACTCGTAATAGCCTGTACTTTCAGGCAATTTGTTGAAACAAGAATGAATGAATGTTTGGGATGAATCATGAGTGGACCCAAGAGAGGAACTGGACTTGCATCATTTAAACAAGAAACAACTCACCCTATAGGATCAGCTGTGATGGGTGAGGTGGTACCTGGAGAAGAACTCCATGGAGGGGACTCAGAACACAAGGCTGATGGCAGAGTGACTAGTGGCTAATTGGGAGAGGAGCACCATGACAGCTGGCACCTGACCATCTAATGACCAGAGAAGCACACATGGCCAGAGCAATGCACCTGTTCATAGGACCTCTCCTCCCTCTATCCTCTCTCCCAGCCATCTCCTCTAGTCCTGAAAAACTAGTGAGTCAGGGAGACAGAGTGGGAGAGCAACGTGGAAAAGAGAGAAGCAGGCATTGCCCGTTCTCCCTGCAGTCTTCCCAGGCTGAGGCCAGGCAAGAAATGCAAAAGCTTTGACCCAGCTGAGAGACTGAAACTTTGATAATTGATGGGATTGGATTCCTTAACCAGTAATACAACAGATCATTCGTTAGCATCCAATAATCATGTGCAAAAGCTCTGTTAGTCCTAGATTTTAACTGGGAATGAAGGGAAATACTTGTCCTAAGTAGCAGTATGAAGAAAATATAATCGCTTCCCTTCCCATTTGCAACTTGTTCAAGTAACCAAACACTCCAAAATAGAGGTTTTTTTCTATAAAGTCTAGAATTAAGGTGATTTTCGTTTTACTTTGTATATGAATCTTCACCTTCAAAGTATTTCAGGGCACCAAGAAATTCAACACATTTCTTTGTCTAAGAATGTCAGTCTTTCCAAAGGACTAATCAATCATTTCAAATGATCCAGAAACGTAGACGAGTATCAACACTGAAAACGTGGGTTGCATAGGACACCTAGGCATTCGTTAGTGAAGTGTGAGAGCACACTTTCAGAGGAATGGAATAAAACAGAACATAGATTTCCAAGAATTAAATAGTGCCGAGATGATGGAGTAGCCGCACAGTGTATCCAGAGTCAGTAACGGCCCTGAGAGGAAGCGAGGTGAGGAACGCGGGACGGAGGGGAGAGAAGTGAGTAAGCCGCTGCATGCGAGTGCCGAGCTTCAGAAACGCGCGCAAGAGCCTTGATGTCGTCGGCGCGATCCATCGAAGGAAACACCTAACTCGTGGTAACGCCTATCCTTAACACGTGTCCACATGGATGCCCCACCACGTTTGCCACTCAACAGGTCCAAAGCCGACCTGATTTTAATCTTTGCTAAACGAGAAGGCTGTATTCCCCAAGATAAAATGGTGCAGTTGTTCTCCCACAAAAATGCTGCTGATGTGCGTTAGTGGCTGTTGGTACTTCACTGTGAAACGTCTTCAATGACACAGGCACGCAGATTGTGCTCTCAACTCAGTCACTGCCTCCAGTATTCTTTCTCAAGTATATTTTTTTTAGTTTACGCCTATTGTCTTGGAGTACTTATTAAAACTCCATCATTCTTTTTATTTATTTATTTATTTATTTATTTATTTATTTATTTGAGGGAGGGGAGAATGCCATACGCAGAGGGGGAGGGAGAGGGAGAGAGGGAGAACCTCGAGCAGACTCTGAGCTGAGCGTGGAGCCTGACTTGAGGCTGATCTCGCGAGCCTGAGACCCTGACCGGAGCTGAAAGCAAGAGCAGGATGTTTGACCACTTGAGCACACAGGCGCCACCCCCCACCCCATACCTTCTTTAAATTTTTTGGTTTAGATGATAAACAATATATCCACTTTAATCTTGACCCACATCGCATGCCATCTACTCTGTCAGTTTGTTTTTCCTTCCGTTTATCACCGAGCAATTCCTTTATCCTTTTCTCATGGCCTTTCCCACACTCCGCTATACTAGTTATTTGATCTGTCTGTGCGGCTTGGCCCCTCGCTGACCTGCTCTCCGATATAGTCCTCCCTCCTCCCTGCAGGCAAGCGCCTTGCCCAGGACCCTGCCAGTGGCTTCCTGGCAGCTGCCTTCAATGGGGGGGTCCTGACACTGGGGGGCAAGTGGAAGGGAGCATCCAGGGCTCTTCTCTTGCTCTGTCCAGATTTGCATCTGTCCTGCAGTTGCTTACCCACTGTGGCTCTAACTGCTATCTGATGGCCCTTCCCGGGAGAAGGGAAGTAGTTTTAGCTCTTATCATACTGTTTCTGTCTCCCCAGCAGCCTCTCCCTACTGCTGCTGGGCTGTGCGCTGCCTGCGGAGTCGGCTTAGCTTCTCAGTCCTTCAGTTACATTGTAACCAGTTCCTTGTATTTAATCTCCTCTGTGTGTAGACCGGGGGTATTTTCTATTTACTTGACTGGGCCCTCACTGATAAAAGTGTAAGTTTTATGAGGGAAGTGGTTTCATTTTACTCATTCTGTATCTTTTTCAGCATCTACAATGTATTACATGTATATGGTATTTCAAAAGGAGTATATCAAATTGAAATAAGAATTGCTGATATAGAGCGTTTCTTGCTATTACAGTGAGTCCAAGCGGACTTTAAAATGTTGTATAATTAAATATATATCATCTAGAATTTCACTTTTCCATGCAATACCAAATGAACCATAATTTTTAACAACATTTGCCTTGGGAGCAAGGTGAGGTATTACAGGTATACAAATACAGTGGGTCTCTCAGCCTTTTACTTTCTATTGAAATAAACAAACTTTGATATAGAACCACGAAGCTAACTCAGTTTTTCAAGCTAAGAAAAGTAGTGCATATTTTATCCATAAAGTCAGATAATCTCAGGCCACAGGAATTAGACACCTCCTCATAGCATTTATTAACATTTAATTCTCCAGATAGCCTCCATATCCAGAAATCAAATCTATTACCTAATGGAATTATCATACTATCCTATAGGTTAACACTAATTGGTGCTCCAAGGTAGTCTCATAGGGAGTCTGGAAATATAAAAGTGTTCAATGTAAATTAAGAAAAATAAATCCTTCAGTGTGAACTACTTGTTTCATCTCTCTTCTGTGTGGGGGGCATTTCAAAGGAGAGGCATTGGAGGCCAAAGTTAGGCAAAACCTTAAAATAAAATTGGGAAAACTAGCCTTTCAAAAACTAAACCTATCCCCACACCTAATTTACAAGGGTTGCCTGTTGGGCAAAGTAGGTCCCTTTGTGGATGCTATCATCAGCCTTGCTCCAGGGCTAGCAAGGAATCCAATAACATGGTATTGTGTGCATTAGGGAATGGAGTTTACTAGCAGGAAAGAAGAGAGTTAGGAAAGCGTAGGTCCGCAAAACACAACAGGTACAAATTCCACATGTTTCAGGGGAAACTACCAGAGCTGAATGCTCTGCTGGAAACATTGTGTGGACCTGTCCTCCAGTAAACTGACAGCACCCCGCCCCCCCCACCCCGCCCAGCAGCACCTGGTGATTGGAATCTGTGGGCTACCTGTTCACACAACTGATCCCCAAATGCCAATTGCCCATAATCTGGGGGAGTTTAGGGCCTGTCAGAACAGAAGTGCATTGGGCCTGCCTGGAGTGGCTCAGAGAGAGCCCATTATTTACTTTTTAAAAATTTGCAAGCTCCTGTGTTACAAAAGTAACAGTCCTAGCCTTAGGGAACTCATGTTCAATAAGACGAAATGAGTTAATGTGCATTAAAATAGAACATGACAAGTGCTACAGTAGGTCTGGGAATGGTTGTTGCAGATAAACAGAGTAGAGAAAATCTTAATAACTTTCCTACACAGGGAATATACTCTAGTGCCTGTTACTCATATTAATTTTACCAGTGTGAGTGGTAGCTCTAATTTCTAATTTTGATGGCAAAAACAGGAATTTAAATGATTTCAATATCTATCACTATGCAATAAATGCCATTTATACACATTCTTATTGTCTTTGCAATATGAAAAGGCCTAAGACTCTGGGGGGAAAAAGCAAATTTAGAAATATGTTCTTGATTCTCTATTGGCAGCTGTAAATATCTTCCCCAGTCCCTACTTGAAAATAGGGCTCCAGATACTGGTTTTGTATTCTTTTTTATATTTCAATGCTAAAGCTACTAAGCAAAGGTTATGCATGCAAAGCTTAGGAAGCAAACTTTTCAATAAAATGTTTTACATACAAAATTGAATAGGGTTAAAACGTCTTACCCCAAACATTACACAAAGCATTCTGAGCTCTAAATATTGCTTTTGCTGTACTATTTATGTGGCATATCTTAAATATACTTTCTCTCAAAATACTTTATCAATTTAGATATGCTGTCAGTAGACTCCGTATGTATAATTTGTGTATTGGGGATCAAACATTTATTCCATAATTTTAATAGAATTCTGTCCATAAACTTTTAAATCAGTGATATGAAGTATGGTAATTTCAGTCTGTTTAAGCCCAAGTGTTACGTAAACAGACACTGTCTAACAGTCTAACACAATTTCAAGAAAAAACTTTTTTCATCATGAAAACAGTATATTTCTGCCAAAGGCACAAATGCACTTACAAATACAAGAGTAATTCTGGTATATGAGAAAGTAATTTCCTTCTAAATTCCTTTATATAAAGTCTTTTCTTTAAAATGTTATAAAAATTGTTGGAATTTATTTTGTGATTTTAGTTATGACTTTTGTATTATTCTCCAAAATATCTTTTTATTCCTTAAGACATACAGCTATAATTATTCCCCAGTTAATAATTGTACAAGATTAGTTTATCATCCAAAAATCAGATGAAACTAACATTTTATTAAATTCAACCTGTAAGTAGGAGATAAGGTTCATAAGTCTAAAAAAGAAAATTCAGTGAAAAGCTCTCCTCTGATTTATTCACCAGTAATAAATGTTAGCTCCTAGTAAATACCTTGTAAGGTGTATTTTACTTGATACTTCATGAAATAAAATTATTTTTTTCTGACTTTCACTTCAAATCATGAAAGTAGATGACTTCGTTACATGGTTGCATATGTGGTTAAAAAATATGCATATTGTTGCATGTGTAGTGACGATTGATCCAATCTATCTGATCACAGATTTGTAAAATAAAAGAGACATTTGCCTGAGTTCATGTGTCCAACTATTCCCGTTTTCTGTGAATTGTGTGGGTCAGTTCATACAAGGTGAATCAGCTATCCCTGTGGTTGCATCAAGCCTTTGATCCATTAAGACCTTCATAAAGCTGCCAAGTGACTTTTTTTTTTTTTCTGCATAATACTGTCTGGTGTCTGCAGTGATCAAATTAACTGGTCACTTGCCAAATGTCCACTTCACTTTGGCAGACAGATAAGATTATGGGAATGATTTACTAAATGACTGAAAGAGTTCATATATTCACCCAAATTACATAAATTATACTCAAAAAATAACTTAATCACCCCTCAGGATTCCTCTCAAATTAATGAATACTTCCAATTTTAAGTAAAAAAAAAAAATATGCTGCTAAAAATGGAAATTGAATAAAAGAGACACAAATAACCAGAGGATAAAAGCACTTATTTTTAAAAAACTATATTTTATCTATGGTGCAAATATTTGTGGTTTGTGCAAATATTTGTGGTTTGTGATGTAAACTAGAAAATGTATGAATACATTTTAAAATAAAAAAATTTAAGATCGTATTTATTTGAGAAAGAGAGAGAGGGAGAAAACATGAGCAGGGGGAGGGGGAGAGGGAGAAAAAGGCTCCCCACTGAGCTGGGAACCCAAACACAGGGCTCTAGATCCCAGGACCCTGGGATCATGACCTGAGTCAAAGGCAAATGTTTAACTGACTGAGCTACCCAGGCGCCCTACGTTTTAAAATTTTCTATCTACAGAATAATTATGTACAATTTTGAAAGAAAATAGATACATGATACATCTGAAGATTAAGAAATAGGTTATTAAATGTTGCTGTGATATTACAGTTGGTTCTTAGTCATTTAACAAATATTTTCCATTGGCTACTACTCTCCAGACTTACTACTTATGGAAGAAGAATATAGTGTAGAAGGAGAGAGAACATATTCTAGCAAATAAAATACAACGAAGAGGAATGCAAATTAGCTTTGTTACAAAAAATAGAAATTGTTTTCCAGTGTCATCCATATAAAATAAAATATAATTGCCTATTTTATTAAACATCAAGTTTTTGAAAAATGTACTAGAAAATAAAATCTTCACTGACATGTTGGAGAAGAGAATTAGATACATCTGTTCCCTTGCAAGAGGATGTACTATGCAGATGAGTGTGCTGGGTTATAGATTGGAGAAAGAAAATGTGACAGCCAATGTGCTTGGATGTACACGTGTATGTGCGCAATCCTTACAGTGATCAGACATGTACATATGCACACCTATGTGTGTACACACAAGTGCATTACATGTACTGAATATATATAATCCATAAGTTTTAATGCCTGATAAAAAGTCCACGTATTGGATTTTTTTTTACACTGTTAAGCATAAATGAAGACATTTTTGAGACTATTCCACTATAGCGTTTAATGTCATATATTTTAATCAGAAAATTTTACATGGATTTTTCTCTAGGACAGGGTACAATCCTATCTTCAAAGACCATGTGGATATCTCACACCCTATAACCTCTGGCTCCCTGGCTTTGCTTCTCATCCTCAGAAGAATCTTCTTCCTTTTTGAAAAGTTTTTCTCTGATCTCCCCACTTATTTCCTAAAAGACTCAAGATCCTACTCACTTTAGAGCTTCAGCTCAAATGTCATTTTCTTATCCCTTTAGCAGGTGTAATGGGTTATGATATAATCTCAGAAATCTCTGTATTGGTTCTTTAATGCACTAATGAAATGCCAAACTTCATTAGGCCAAAGGCCTTGTGTGTTTTTCACTGCCACATTTCTGGCACCTACCATGAAAATATAGGCACTAAAAGATGCATATTTAATTCATGAGTTAATGACTTAATCATAAATCTTGATTTCAAATATCTATGGTCCTAACTATTGAGTTCACCTATTCTCATAGTCCCATGTCACCTGTTCTCTGTGTCAAGACCTCCAAATCATCTACTTTATAAATAATCAGTAATTTTTTTCTTTACATTTCCATTGCCTCCACATCTTTTCTTCACAAGCATAAGTGAAAAAGTATTCCAATAAAACATCTGCCTTGCAAACAAGACTTATTTCTGAATCTTCCTCTCTGTTGGTCTGGGATTTTGCACATTACTAGTAAATCTGTCCCCAGATACCCACTGGCTTGCTATCTGGCTCCTATTAATTTTTGTTCAAGTGTCATCTTATCAATGTGACTTAATCTGACCACACTGTTTAACATTTCAAACTATGTCACCCATGCCCTCCTGGATCTATTTCCTTTCTTTTTACAAAGCAAAACAAAAGTGCAGCCTTTCCCAGGTAGCATACAGTCCTAGATCATGGTTGGTTTTCCTTTGCTGACAACCAGGCCAACATATAAACTGTTCAAGGGCAAAGATCTTTGCTCTGTTCAGTGATGTGTTCCAAGTAGTCAGTACTTAGGGAATTCCAAGCCGGAAGTAAATATGTGTTGAATAAATGAATGACCTTGCTTAAAATCATTATAGCATCCTGTGATGAATAAAGGAAACTGTAAGTAACTTAAGAAGAAAGGAATTAAATGTAAGGGAAAAGGTGTTTATAAAATGTTTAAGATTCTAGAGGAGACAATTCCATCCTGGATCTCCAGAATGGCATCGACCACTGCTCTACCTGGAAAGTGGGGGAACTCAGGACAGCTTGGAATAGAAAGTCAGGACCTAAAAAAAGTGGCCACTGTTCCAATGGCCCTTGACGTCCCAGAGTACAGTGCCTACACCTCGGCCCACAGCTGTTCCAGCCCGACAAGCTTGTTCGCCCACCCCAACAACAGGAAAACGACAGGATGGTCAACGGCTTCTGCTTTCCAGGTCTCAGAACGGTGTAGAACTAAGTTCCAGAACTCACGCTGTATGGCATCTAAGAATGTGAGTTTTTCGCTTTTTGGCCTCTACAATAAAGGAAAACATCGGATGACAGCAATCTACGGTGTCTACCACGATCCATTCCACCCACTTGTTTTTCACTTAATAGAAGTATGTTTCCATGAACGTGAACATGTAAGTCTTTGCAAATGTCTTTTTGAAAATTGCATGACAGTTCATTATCCTTCTGAACCATTTACTGTTCCTCTGAAGGAAACTGCATTTGATTTCATCTTAATTTTCTACCTTGAACTGTATCCAGCATTCTCCCTAAGAAGAAATCTAGGAAATATTATTTTCTTCACCACCACCCCCACTTTCATGGTCCTTTAACTCCCCATAAAGTTGGGCTAACGGCAATAGCTTGAGTAGCTTGTTTTTTATTCCTTTATCTTTGGCTTTAGTTTTACATTTTTAAATGAACTAGAGAGCATTTCATTTTATTCTTGAGCCCACATTTCTCTGAAAGTATTGGACTGAAGAAAAAGAATACTTTTAAGGAAAAGAATACTTTTAAGTCTATACATGTTGCTACAATTTTTCTCTTCGGTAACATACCAATTTGCACGCCTACATCACTGTAGATCACCACTACTGCACAGCATCTTCAACATATTCTAAGCTGTTTTGAGTTATTCAGAACTTACATAGGATGACGTGCACAGCCTAGCTATACTGTTGGATAAATTTCTCAGAGGGAACGTGCCTGGGAGCCCACCACTCAGCTCAAGATACGTGATGTTGCCAACGTGACCAAAGCCACATGCATCTTTTCCCTCTAGCCCATCAGCAGCGGGTGTGCCTCCTATCACTACATTCTCTAAATGAAATCCCATGGTCTGTATTCTCTTAGATTTGCTTCTTTCATTCAACATTGTCTGCGAGGGTGTCTGGTATTTCCACCGTAAGCATCTTTGCCACAAGCATTTTCTGCATCACTAACTGGCCACAGGGTAATTTTGCCATAAAAGATTAAAAAAAAATAACTGGTTGACTATTTGGTTTCATTTCTCCATTGACAGAGTTCTCCTATTTTTACGTTATATAAATGCAGCCTCATAGTGGTCTATACAGTGGCACAGGGTATTTAAGCCCATGCATCCCAGAGAACTTTGGAATGTCCATCAATGCACATTCTGCTGCATCATGGCCTATATGATTTCTGATTAGAAAATTTGAGATTTTTAGTAAGTATTTGTTTATGATTGTTCCCTTTTATACACAAAGGCTTCATTCTAACTTTGAAATTATAAACACTTGGAAAGATGGCTATCGAAACCAAGTTTAAGCATAAATCAATATTTTTTTTTAAAGATTTTATTTATTCGACAGAGACAGAGACAGCCAGCGAGACAGGGAACACAAGCAGGGGGAGTGGGAGAGGAAGAAGCAGGCTCCCAGCAGAGGAGCCTGATGTGGGGCTCGATCCCATAACGCCGGGATCACGCCCTGAGCCGAAGGCAGACGCTTAACCGCCGTGCCACCCAGGCGCCCCATAAATCAATATTTTTAACACTTTAAAGACATAGCCCATTTTTATGCTCCCTTCTTCAATCTTGGTGTTTCTGACCTTCATGAACTTAATCTAGGATTAGCTCTAAGTTATATTACTTTCTGTAAAATCGTTTGAAATTTAGCTTTTACTTTTGTTTCAATGTTTAGCATATTTTATCCTTTGTTGGAAACAGCATAATTATTTTTACAGACAATATGGAGACAAGATATTAGTAACAATTGGCCCCTTGTCATATTAAAATAAGTTGCAAAGAGAATTTATTAGCCACCAGAAAAGCTTGCCACCTCTCTGAGAGTTCAAAAGGCTATCTAGTGCTCACAGCTCATGCCAGGAAAAGGAGTTTAATAACAAAAGTATTATTACCAACAAACACTGATTAAGCATCTAATTCTGGGTAGTGTCACACTGTTGCGGGCTTTATAGTCTGACTTCAAGGCCTGAGTTGTTAACTCCACATTATGCGGTTGGAAGTGAATAATTAAGAGATTTCTACAGGTAGAGAATGGACTCAACGGCTCGCATTTGCGTATGTCTGCGGCGGCAGGTTGATTGATGCCTTTCACGGTTTCCTGTGAGCTGATCGAGGCAAAACAAAGCTGCACAGACTGAAAGACACTGCTTCCTCTAGATACGCAAATGACAAGACCCCCTCGATCCACATGTTGAAGTTACGTTATTTCAAGAGTGCACCTGCATCTGTATTTTCACTCAGTTCGATTGCGAGTTCCAAAAGCCTGTCACTAATCATAATAGAGTCTAAGAAAACCCTATTACATTAATTCACTAATTTATAGGAAATGAAATCATAACTCCTTTTCAAAAAGTCATCAAGTACATTAAGGGGTTAGTACAAATAGTGCCCAATATACTCCCACAGTCAGATAGGTTTGGCTGCTACTGTGATGACAAATACATTTTCTAAGCTATTTAACAAATATTTCAAATAAAAATAAGATTTTTAAGCTTTATATGAAAGCAAATTTAAGTATAAATTGATCAATTCTATCTATATAAAATAGTAGCAAATTGAATTTGGCAGTAAATTAAAATGAATAATAAAACATGAAGGAAGTGTTTATTCCAGACTGGAAGAAATATTATTACTATTAGAAGGTTATTTATATAACTCACTTTATAGAATACTAAATGGAAGGAAAAAAACCCCAAATCCTGTCAATATAAGGCCAAAGGGTATTTGAATAAAATTTAAAATATGTTCTAAAAAAACTGAGATTCACAAATTAAAATGAGCAAGGTGATATTCATACTCATATAATCTCCATAATTCATAACCTTCATATTTAATGTTAAAACATCATGCCATGTCTATAAAATCAGGGAAAAAGCCCAAAATGCTTGTTTCCAACCCTATTTTTAGTATTGCTCTTTAAATTATGGCCAAGCCAATGTTATAAAATATTTTTATAAGTTACAAATATTAAAAATATGGGAATAAAAATCACCATTCTTTGCAGGAGTGCACACAAGCAAACCCCAAGATCATAATCAACTACTACGAAACACATTGGGGCCAGTCTGGTTATATTCCACAAAATACATGCAAACCATAACATTTCTTATAGTCCAGAACTGACCTAAGAGGAACTACAATATAAAAAGGAGAGCCAATTAATGTTATCCAGAAAGTATAAAATATCTAAGAATAAACTGAATAGGAAATTCATAAGAAGAATATGAAGAAAATAAAGAATCTTTTCTGAAGGGAAAGAAAGACCAGACTGCTGTAAAGAGTTAGCAATGATGTCAGAGCCAATATCTATTTCACAAATTTTATGCCTTCCATATCGATGGGATCATAATGGGCTTTCTTTAGGAACACAGAACAACAATCTGGAAGGTTATCTGCCAGTATAAGAAAAGAACCAAGCAAACTTCAACAAGAAATGTATTGATATCCTCACTCAATGAATTAAAATACAGCAAAGTTACAATATTTAAAACCAGGCAGTATTATGACAGAAATGGACAGAGGACTTTAAAGAAGGCAGAAATTCAGAAATATGTCTAAACAGTCATAGGATTTATGAGTTAGTTGTCCATTGCTAATGAAAATAAATTGATACTACTCTTTTTAGAGACAATGTTTGCATTGCATATTTATCAGTTAAAATGTGTCCAACTTTTTACCCAGTATTCCAAAATTAATAATTCAGTATGTGCTAAAGTGAACATAAATATCATTTACTGGTCTTCAGTTAAATGCATTACTCTTTACACATTATAACGTATCCATTAGGAATTATTTTGCAAAAGAAAATTCAATAATTTTATAAAATATCCCCAATATTTTCTGTATTTTCCAAAATTTCTGCATGAATTCACATCATTCTTATTATCAAAATAAGACCACTAAGAGTTATTTTTAAATAATTAATTACTATCCTGGACATGCTTAACTATTTTTTTTTAATTGACAGTTTTAAGATTTGTGAAAATGCGTTAGATCTTTCGGAGAATTTTAGGGGTTGTTTTTTGTTTTTTGTTTATAATAATTTTTTATTATATTATGTTAGTCACCATATAGTACATCCCTGGTTTTTGATGTAAAGTTCCGTGATTCATTAGTTGCGTATAACACCCAGTGCACCATGCAATACGTGCGTTCCTTACTACCCATCACCAGCCTATCCCATTCCCCCACCCCTCCCCCCTCTGAAGCCCTCAGTTTGTTTCTCAGAGTCCATAGTCTCTCATGCTTCATTCCCCCTTCTGATTACCCCCCCTTTCTTTATCCTTTTCTTCTCCTACTGATCTTCCTAGTTCTTATGTTCCATAGATGAGAGAAACCATATGATAATTGTCTTTCTCTGCTTGACTTATTTCACTTAGCATTATCTCCTCCAGTGCCATCCATGTTGCTGCAAATGTTGAGAAATCGTTTTGATAGCTGAGTAATATTCCATTGTATATATGGACCACAACTTTTTTTTTTTTTAAGATTTTATTTATTCATTTGACAGAGACAGCCAGCGAGAGAGGGAACACAAGCAGGGGGAGTGGGAGAGGAAGAAGCAGGCTCCTAGCGGAGGAGCCTGATGTGGGACTTGATCCCAGAACGCTGGGATCATGCCCTGAGCCGAAGGCAGACGCTTAACAACTGCACCACTCAGGCGCCCCTGGACCACATCTTCTTAATCCAGTCATCTGTTGAAGGGCATCTCGGCTCCTTCCACAATTTAGCTATTGTGGACAATGCTGCTATGAACGTTGGGTGCATATGGCCCTTCTCTTCACTACGTCTGTATCTTTGGGGTAAATACCCAGTAGTGCAATGGCTGGATCATAGGGTAGCTCAATTTTTAACTTTTTAAGGGACCTCCACGCTGTTTTCCAGAGTGGCTGTACCAACTTGCATTCCCACCAACAATGTAGGAGGGATCCCCTTTCTCCACATCCTCTCCAACAATTGTTGTTTCTTGCTTTGTCAATTTTTGCCATTCTAACTGGCGTAAGGTGGTATCTCAGTGGAATTTTAGGTTTGTTAGTCAAATAGTTGGTTGTCTTTGTACAGATTATGTACAAATAAATAGAAATCTAAATATCAAATACTTGAAACCAAAACCAAACCTAAGAGAATATTTTATACTTTGGAAGCTTTGTATAATTTTAGCAATGAAGAGAAAATGTCATTTAACTAAAAAAAGGAAATTTTCCATGGGCACTCTCTTTCCGAGCAAATTTCTCTGAAAGTTATCTGGATTTGTGTTGAATTCTATGAATATAAACTTCAATTAGCGCTGTATGTATGAATAATAGCTAAATATTCCAGAGGAGAGAGGAAAAAATAGTGATGGTGGTGGAGTGTGGAGAGCCTGAAGTCCCATGGGGCTGATCTATACAAATTTCATGTAGGGAAATTTTTTTCAAATGAGCCACTATAGGAGACGGATTGTTCTTTCCCTCTGCACACAAAAGGTAAGCTGTTTGTTGAGAGAATTAATAAATGAAAGAAATCACTTGCAGAATGGCCTAAGACAAGAGAGTGCAAAGTCTCTAGGCAACTTCTTATGAAATCACACTATTAGGAAGCAAAAATGGTACACAGCAGGCAGATCGACCTCAGAAAATATTCCCAAAC
This sequence comes from Ursus americanus, assembly GCF_024610735.1. Taxonomy (NCBI): domain Eukaryota; kingdom Metazoa; phylum Chordata; class Mammalia; order Carnivora; family Ursidae; genus Ursus; species Ursus americanus. The sequence continues at coordinate 8,510,503 of NC_142145.1, forward strand.
CACGCACTTCAACTTGGAAATACACCTGGAGTTCACAACCTTAACTCATCGTTTGTTAGTATCCTCTCACTAAAGCAAACATCTAAAAGGATTACCTCAAAGGACTCAGAATCCGTTTGATTATGTGCATGATAGCAACTGTTGGAGGGGACATTAGAAAAATTAATTCACACTGAACTCACGAACGTTATTATAGACCGCACAGACACGTGTCGGCCTCCTTCCTCAGATACTTGGTGAGAGTTTACACATACAATGAATTTCTCTTTAATCTTATTGGTTTCTTAAGTCAAAAATGAGTTAAAGATCTAATACTTGAACTTCTGCTTTCTCTTGACCCATGGAATGCTCATGAGAAGATAATGATTAGAAATTTTATCCATAAGGAGAAGAAAGGGGCATACGAAATTCCAAGAAACCTCATTCCTGAAGAATTAATTTCATATTATAGACAGAGTTGGCTGTGGTGCCTAGGATGGATGCCTGTACTTCTCATTTGGCTTTGGGCACTGCTTTTTTCCATATTGACATGTTTAAAATGCTCAGCTAATTTGTATATCCCTTGAGGGGTATGGTGTCTTACAATTCTTTATATTTCTCATAGCACTTAGCACAATGGTTCTCAACATAGTGTAGGATTGAAAGAGATAATTTTCATAGACCATTGTACTTTTCATCTATAAAAAGTCCTATCTAAATGTTTTAAATGATTTTTGGTAAATTTTACTTTTTATAATTACAGGGCAAAAGAGCCACATATAGAAAGACGTTGTATAGTTTCTCTTATAAACCACAGAATCCTTTTTCCTCTATTCCCATATCATAATTCCACTTCTTTTTCCTGAGTCTATCTTTAAAATTTTTAGGATGTATTTAAATGTATAGCCTTATGGTTATAAGGGAAAATTATGGCACACCACAGTTAAAAAGCATTCAAGAATGTTAGCTGTTACATGTGTAAGGGTTCTACCATATGTAAATTAACTCTACGCAACAAATATAATCTTTTATGTCAATATAATAAATGGGAAAATATCATAGGAAAAAAAATGGCCTCAAACAGCTGGACTATAATATAACATTTTCCTTAAAAAAAAAAAAAAAGAAGGTATTGAGTATTTGAATTCTATTTTAAACCTTACTCATTAAATACCTAAATATACATCACATCATCAACATAACTGCTGACAAAAGTTTTTAAAATCACCAAGGATTTGTAGTTGGTTCCTTAATATTCATATTTTTAAATACCATTTATACAGAGTGGCTTGGCCCTTCAAAGAGCTGATGCTGCCTCGGTTACAGATGCAAGGGATCCAATGTTTGTGGATCTCGCAAAACAGTGAGAAGCACACTTGCGACTATTTTGTGTTAGAAAAAGAATGTCAGCATTTAAGAATCTAGTTCTCAAACAATAAGCATTTTTGCCATAATTTTGAAGGTTTTTTTCTGAAAGAAAATGCTCTTCACGAAAATATGCTATATATGCAAAAAGGGCTGAATCCTAAATCTTGTATATTTGTGAGAGCTAGCAACTTAAGGTCTAAGTAACAGTAAATGTGCTTGTAAATGATGCTGTATATTAAAAAACATATCCAGTTTTAAGCATCCTAGACAGAGATCAGACACAATGCCTTCGGTTGCTAAGCTTTATGGGATTTTCCTCTTGGGTCTAAATCAGAGGCACTTTGAATGCACAGATCTGTCAGCTTTGGGAGTGGCGTGGGTTACCCCCAGTCAGCAACATCTTACAGTATCATAATTATTGCAAAGAAAACAAAAGTGATTTAGTGTCCTGTGGTTAGGTAACAATTTATTTATATGTTTTCCTGGATCATATCTTTATCTTCTAGTTTGCTTTGTATCCAGAATTAGACATGGTCTCAATAAATGATAGATTTGTTTTCAATTATATGGCCATTTTATAGAAAACAGTAGGAGAGATCTGCCAATCAAAGAACTAAACAAAATGCAATCCTTAAATTACTGAGACATTCCATATTTTTGTGGCCGGGCTATTTATGGATTAGGAACTCCTTGTACACTGCAACATGCAGGTCAGTAAGTAGACTCAATGATTCAAGTGTATTGCCTACCATTAGACTACCTGCTATCAAAAACTCACTAAAAGAGCATTAGAAATCTGTATATGTAATACTTTCTAAATGAAAGCATCCCATTACTAAAAAACTCGTGCATATCCTGTATGAAATTTCAAATGTGTGCTCGTTTCCTTTACTACTGCAGATCTTTGGAAGTCACTCAAACTTTAAACAAAGAAATTATCTTTGCTCAAAGAGCTAAGGAAACTACACAAAGTAGGAAGATACTGTTTTAAAAAGAGCAAAATTCACCATGTCATTGCTTTTTAATTAAATTTGAATATAATCATTAAAGAATCTCTAAAATTTTCATTATTAACATTCAGTTAAACTTGTAGTAATACGCATTATGATATTAATATCTAATATCTTTTCATGCATATTTCTGAAGCCAAAGGTCAACATTCTGAAATCTATTAATTTAAACATATATTCTGGGTGCCTGGGTGGCTCAGTCGGTTAAGCATCTGACTCTTGATTTCAGCTTAGGTGTTGCTCTCAGGGTCATGAGTTTGGGCCCCGCATTGGGCACCATGCTGGGTGTGGAGTTTATTCAAACAAAAAACAAAAAACCTTATAAAAATAGATACTACCTATCATGTCAACTTCCTGTTGGGATTTTAAGGGGACTAATAGATAACAAACCTTTTCCCATAGTTCAGAATCAGTTGAGGTAGACAAATAGGAACAGACAGAAATCAAGATGGTAGAGAAGGTGCTGAGAGACCCTGGTTCAGCATCAGGATAATAACAGAATTCCTAGTAAGTGTGGAAATAGAGAAGCAGAGGTGTCCCTCGCATTCAGAGCAGAGGCATGCCCCTTAAGCAGCACGACTGAGAACTCAGGAGATGGGTGTCCTACAGGCAGATCAGAGGGGACAGGCAGGCAGGGACTGTGTATGCCTGCTTCCTGCTGTCAACAATACGCATCGGGTAACTCTCTCCTCTTCTGCAGGGGAAACATGGAAGCAAGGTTTACATGGAAACATGAAGCAAGGCTAAAGAGTTAGTCCAGACCCCGAATTTCAATGTTGTCTTTGAAGGAAAAAATTCAGGATACAATTCCAAAATCTAGCATTTGGAGGTTTTTAAAAACATCTACCTTTCTAACTACTATTCTAGTATTTCCAGTGACTTTCTTCTTGTGACTAAAGACACACTTTACATCACGTTGCCTTGCCTTGGCCTCCAGTGCTGGGCATTAACTTTACCAGGTATTTTTACAGGAGACAATGTAGAGAGACACTGAAGTTGGACAGAAAAAGGGGAGTGAGAAACTCTGTTTTACAGCAAGTGATCATATCTTTTAATAATTGGGGTAAATTTCGAAGTATTGACTTTTTTTCCTGTACAAGTATTTGGGTACATGTATCTCTGATTGTAACTTCACTAGATATTTGCTGGAGGGTGTGAAGGAATATGTGAACAAGAGAAATTGGACAGAAATAGAACTGACCATAGATCTGCAAATTAACAATGAGAGATACCCAGGTCCATAAAGCCACAGTAAGCTAGAGAAGTGATTTTAATTATATATAATTTGAAAATACTTTTGCAAACACACTCTTAGGTCTACATACAAGTAAGGAAAAGAAGTATGGAAAAATTGGACCTAGTCAAAATGAACTTGGTTAAAAGGTCACGAAGAATAAATTTTGATAAAAGATATTTTAAATATGACTTATTGCTATTTCTAAGGGCAGCACTCCTGTTCAAAGTTTGTGCTTCCGGATACTTACTTCACATTGTTCTTCTTGAACACTGCCACCTTGACTATAACCAAATATTTGCCTGCTTTCATGTGTATATCTCACATATATATCATTACATAATAAATCACCTTTCATTTATTTATCCCTTGAAGCAAATTATGAGGCTCATGTTCATAGCAAAACATTTTTTCAATATAAAATCATAATCTAGGATGCAAGCATTACCTTAAGTTACCACTACCAAAATCATGACAGATTCCACATGTGTTTTATGTTACTTACTGAAGTGCTTAGGGTTACACAATTTTATTTAAAAGAGAATGATAAAGTTTATTGCATTCAGAAAATAATATCAATATATTAATTACTTATGTGCTAGCGGCTAATCTATATTATTAACAAATGTGAAACCGTCTAATTCTCTAAACATCCTGGTCTATTATATCACCATTTAAGAGGTGAGGACACAGAGGTAAAAAAATGAGTTAAACGTTCCCAAGGGCAAACTGCAAGTATGTGGGAAAGATGCAATTAGAAACCAGGCAGAAAAAATAAAAAAATAATACGATCACAAGGATGAAATCCATACATAGATATTTTTAAAGAATCACACAAGAATAGTAATTCTCTAAACATATCATTTCTCCAAGTTTGGCATGAAATAGTGTCAGTCATTGTTTTCTAACAAGATATGGACAAACATTTTTAAAAGAAGAATTATGTAAGACAAAAAAAATCATGAATATTTATGCTACTTCTAATTTATAGAAGTTCCTGTTCTTTATATTTTGATTTATTTCATCTAAAAATAAAGTCCTAGCTATATTCTTCCCGTAGGCAATTAGGGTTATCCAAAGAACTTGAAAGAAAGAAAGAAGTGCTCTTGTAAGATTTACTACTAATATTGTATCTCTGTTTACTATTGAAATACAGTCAGTCTATGATTACCATAGCAATAAATATGCTAAATATTTCTCATTTGTTAATATATTTTATGAAACTCTCTCATTCTGACAGCTTAAAAGGGACCTAAATTTCTCATTCTCAAATTCAATAAAGAAAATAGCCATGGCTGATGGATTTACATGATGTAAGATTTGCTGAAAAGTAATGAAATTATATTTCAAGGCTATATAATTTACTCTTACCAGAATAAATATGTATATGTGAGTTACAAAAGTCTTGGTCAATTAAATAATTTTATAAACATCGATAATGGGGGCTCTAATATTTTTCATGATTATGTACGTCTTACACTGATAGATAAAAAAGGAAATGTCATTCACCGAAAGAGCCTTGTAGACACAAACTGATAATGTAACAAAAAATCATTATAGTTTATTATGAACGTTTTTGTCAATCTCCAAGTTGGAAGAGAAAATAAGATAGTGCAATATATAACACTAAAAGGTGAATTTTGTGACATGTATTTTCTCACTATATATTATGGTAATTGCAATACATTACTTATTGGTTCAACAAATATCGTTTGGGCATTGTGTACTTAACACCATATCATTATGAATACAGGAATTGACCTCATAGCGCTAATAGTTGTCGACAGGAAATCAGGGGGAGAAAAAAAAAGACAAGAAACCCAAAACTCTGCTCTTGTGGGAGAGGTAGGAACACATGGTCAGTCCAACGCTATATCTGGAGAACAGGCAAGGGCACCTGAGCAGGACACTTCCCCAATACCCAGTACACAGCGCCTACATGAGACTGGGGCTCAATCAGAACATCAGGGAATAGTTTACCCTCCACGCCCTCCACACCACACTGACAAAGTAATGGTCAAGCACAGCTAGGAGAGCGATAAGGCAAGGTCTCCTCGGGAGAAGCGCAAAGGGATAAACAAAGCCGAAGGGTGACTGGATATTGAGACGAACTTCTGACATATTAACCAGCACCCAAACCACTCAAAATGTGATTAGATGAACACTAGCTCCTTCTCTAAAGGCCTAACAGGAGGAAAGCCTTGTTCATCTACAGACGTGAACAATTATTTATGTATTTATTGTGATATATAATTTGTCCGTCTTTCAGCAAACAATTAGGAGGTATATAAAATGACAAGAAAAACAGCCTGGAGAGAAAAAGCAATTATTAAAATGAGACTGAGTGGGGATGTAGTTGTTGGAACTACTGGACAGGGATCACCAGTAGACTCAACCTGTATTCACAGAATGAATCATGAACTTGCAGGTTATTAGAAACTCATCAAGTTGCAATAGTAAGAAGGAAAAGAAAGTGGGAAAACAGAACGGAGTATCAGTGTAAAACCACACCAGCGTCAAAGGAGACCACGTGATACTAGTAGCGACAAACCCTTCCACCGCTCAGTGGGATGGTGCCCGAAGAGGCCTAGTGGGGAGTGTGAATTCTAGCAGTAATGAGGAACCTCTCACCCATATGTGAGGACAGAGGCTGATTAGGGAAACTGGCCTTTCGCCAAAACCTGGAATTTCCAAGGCGGTTGTACCCCTTTACCTACTGGGGTGTCAGAGAAAGCCAGATAAAACAAAAGCTTTAAACAAGATCCAGAGTCTCATGTTCAGATTTCAACAGAAAAATCACTCATCATACCCAGAACCCGGAAAATCTCAACCTGAATGAGAAGACATAAACAGACATTGGCACTGGAATGACATAGGTGTCGGAATCATCTGAAAAGGATTTTAAAGACACCATCATAAATATACCTCAACAAGCAATTACAAATGCACTGGAAACAAACAAACAAACAAAAAAAATAGAAACTCTCAGTAAGAAGTAGAAAATCCCAATAAAGAAATAAGATATATAAAGACTCCAATAGAAATTTTAGAAGTAAAAAGTACAATAATCAAACTTAAAAAATAATTGGATGGGGTTGATGAACACAATAGAGGGAACAGAAGGGAAAAAATAATTTCACTTGAACATAGAAAACAGAAATTATCTCATGAACAAAAGAGAAAACAGAATGAAAAAAAATGGAGTCTCTGGGACTTGCGGGGCTGGTGCAAAAGTCCAACAGTCACATCACTGGAGGCCTGGAAGGAAGAGGGCGCAGAGATCAGGACTGAAAAAGCACCAGGGGGAATAACGCCAACAGCTATAAACCTACAGATCCAAGAAGGTGACCAAACACCAAACGAGATAAATTCAAAACCATTCATACGAAGACACATCATAGTGAAACTTCTGAAAGTTCAAGACAAAGAGAAAACCTTAAAAGCAGCAAGAGGAAACAACCCCCTACCTATAGGGGAACAACAATTCAAAGGGCAGGTTTCTCAAGATCTGCAGGGACTCCCAAGATTCTACAGGGAGAATATTACCATGGATCTCCGAGGGAGGTAAAGGGAGGTCTCTGCACCACTTGAACTGGTTAAATGGTGATACCAGGAGACTGAAGCACGATGTGATTTTACCATATGGTACCAAATTGTTCTCTAAATGAAATCGTTCTCATTTTTCTACATTTTCATCATGCTTGTACTGGGAGACTCTCAATTTCTCCCGATCTAGTACCTCTGCAAGAATACTGAATAATTAAGATGCGCATCTCCGATAACCACTAAGGTTAGGCATCTTTTCACGGATTATGGAGTTTCCTCTCACGCAGGTGCCTGTTTAATCATTACACTTTCCAAAACCTGGTATTTATTACCTGGGTGATATGCATGCTCTGGTTGCTCTAGGATATTGGTAAGTCTGGAATTTCTAAGAATTTGCATAAAGTTCATGTATCTCTGAACACCAGATTATTGTACCTCAGGCTGCAGTTCCAGCAGCATCAAAATTTTCCTGATGAAACCAATGCTTATCTCAAGTTACATGCTTTTCTATTGGCTAATGGATTATTTTTAATCCTGTGGAAATTATACTACAACCTGTGATTAATGATCCTGAAAAGAATGAATTAATGATCCTGGAGCCCTGAATTGGTGCTGCCACTTAAGAAAAGAACAGGCATGGTAAACGGTTTAAGCTTCTCAATGAAAAGACAAATATTGTTAGGATGGTTATAAAAGCATGTCTCAAATACATGCTGTCTGCAAGAAATTCACTTTAAATAGGTTTTAAAAAAAAGGATGGAGAAAGAATGCCATGAAAAAACTGAGCGAAAGAAAACTAGGGTTAGCTATATTAATTTAATCCACCGATTGCTATGGACTCAATGTTTCTGTCTCTCTTTTAGCACCAAATTTATATGTTGATGCCCTAAACCCTAATTTGATGGTATTTGGAGATGAGGCCCTTTGGAGGTGATTAGGGTTAGATAGGGTCATGCCAATGAAGCCCTCATGGTGGAATTAGTAGCTTTATAATAAGACAAAGACCTCTCTTGGGGTGCCTCGGTGGCTCAGTCGGTTAAATGTCTGCCTTTGGCTCAGGTCATGATCCTAAGGTGCTGGGATCGAGTCCCACATTGGGCTCCTTGCTCAGCAGGAAGCCTGCTTCTCGCTCTGCCTGCTGCTCCCCCTGCTTGTGCCCGTTCTGACAAATAAAATCTTAAAAAAAAAAAAAAAAAAAAAGATCTTTCCCTTTTCCCCTCTCTTTTCTCTCTGTCCCTCTCCCCACAAGGACAGAAGAAAAGCTATGTGGGTCTATGGGATTTTGCTATGACAGCCTGAACTGATTAAGACAATCTTATAACTACAAATCTTAAACACTAAATTCACAGCCAAGATTCAATGAACAATTGAGAAAAACCAAATCAATAGAAGCACCAAATTAAAGTATTCCATTGAAAGAACTAGAGTTAAAAGAACAATGTACAAAACTTTAGAAATTATTAATAACCTCAGAGAGATATAAAAGAAAGTTAAACTGAGATATTAGAAATTAGGATTTGGTCATTGAGATTAAAATGATACAATGGGTGAGAACAACAAAATGGTTATAACTGGAGTAAATTTGTTAGCTCAAAAATAAAGTCAAGGAATTACCCTTGTACTGCAAATAACTTATGGAAAGCATAACAAAAAAAATAAATAAATAAAAAGCAGAGGGCCCATCAAAAACTTTAAATATTTGCTTAAGTGAATTTTCTAAAGAAGAAACATTCACGGTCATATAATGCGCAAAGGAAGCCTATGGACATTTTCCAGAACTGCAGACATCATGGATTCTGAAAGACTCCCTGCTCCCCCCGCCACCAAATACCAAACTTGGTATCTCTGTTACAACATATTTGAAGAAAGTAGTCTTCAATGCCTGAAAATCATTAGTAAGAACTTAAAGTTTTGGGAGCTGTCATTCAGTTTTGAAGTAGGAAAGTGAGACCTTTCTGGATACACACTTTTTATGACTTAGGATGATACCACCTATGGAGTTTACCCAGAAAAAGTAATAAAATTTACTAAAATAAGCACGATGCATACATATCCAGTTGACTCTTGAACAGCTTGGGTTTGAACTACTTAGCCCTACTTATATGTGGATTTTTTTTATAGTAAGGACTATAAATATATTTTCTCTTCCTTAATGACATTTTATCTTGTTTCTAGTAAGAATACAGTATATAATACAGATAACATACAAAATATGTGTTCATTTACTCTCGTATTGGTAAGCCTTCTCATATTGGTAGGCTACTGGTAGTTAAGTTCTTGGGGGGGGTCGAAAGTTATAGATTTTTGATTATGTGGGGGTTGGTACTCCTAATCCCCATGTTATTTAAGGGTTGACTATATACATACACACCACAAAAAAATTTAAGAGTAAACCACTGGACACAAAACTGAAGTCATTAGCCAGGAGCCCATGAAACCTGAAGTAATGTCTAAAGTCGGTAGATGTTACTGAAACATCTGCAAGTTGTTGATTACAAAAATAATCATATTCTCCAAGTAGAATCCTGGATTATCTGAATATGGGAAGTAGCCCAGAACAGATGGAGACAGGGAAGGCGTAGAAGTGAAAGTTATCTTGATGGGCAGGGAATATAATTATTAATTAACATGGGGTAAAATATACTTTTTATATTAATATTTGAAAGTAATCGCCGGTAGAATAGATATGGGATATATAATTTACCCTTTTTTGGGCAAATTTGCCTACCTTTCCTTATCTTTTTCTCTAGGTAATTTACAAGAGCACCCTGTATAGTCTACAAGGACTTTTCCTTACTGACTTTAAAGTTGCCAATACCTTCTCCCGATCTCTGATCTGCCTTTTAAATCTCACTGATGTATTCTTCATTCAACAGAAATCTTTCATTTTTATTCAGACACATAGGCCATTTTCTTCTTTTGATTTTTGCTTTTAAGAAATACTTCCTTACTGCAAAATCATGGACATATTTTTCTCCCAGATTTTTATAACACTGTGGTCCTGCTATTCATAACAGGTCCATGATAAATTTAAATTTTATCTTTATATATTGTGTGACTTATATTTTTCTCTACAACACTTACTAAGAATCGTTTTTCCCCTATGTGAGTTACCACCTTTATAATGTATCAAATTTCCACATTCACGTGGTCTCTTTCTGATCTTATCCACATTGTTCTTTTTCTCCAGTCATGGGCCAGTATCACACTATATGTCAAAGGACAAAAAGCCAATTCTCAAAGAAGAGAAACAATAAAACTTAATACATACCTGGAAAAAAACTCAAATTTACAAGTGATCAGAGATGAAAACATACACTAGTTAGAGAAATCCAAGTAAACAACGAGTGGCAAGTTCTATTCAGATCTGAAAAGATGCAGAAAAAACTGAAAACAGTGATCAATACCGAAAATGAGAATAGACTGAAAAGAATTATCAACAGTAACTTTTGTTCAGTCTATATTATTTGATTTCCTTAACACAAATATGTGTTAGTGTTTGACTTAGTTAAATGTAATATGAGATTAAGTTGGCCTGTGCCTGCTCCCACCCTCTCCACAATCCTTCTTTCTCTAAAGCACCCACTATGTGAGGCTCACACCTATTTTCTCTATATTTACAACAGCCTGCCTCCCTGGAGACTCTCTATAACCTCCTGACTTTGTAAGTGATTAATCACTTTCTTCAGATCTTCCAAATATGGCCAATCTCACACTGGATTGGGACAACAGGTTTACAAATCCTTTCCCAGCTAGACTGCAAGCTCCCCGAGGATAAGACAGAGTCTCATCCATTGCCAATCCTCACAATGCTAAAGTGGAGAGCCTGATTATATTTGTACTCAAAAATGCCACAAATCAGGGCGCCTGGGTGGCTCAGTCGTTAAGCGTCTGCCTTCGGCTCAGGGCGTGATCCCGGTGTTATGGGATCGAGCCCCACATCAGGCTCCTCCGCTGGGAAGCCTGCTTCTTCCTCTCCCACTCCCCCTGCTTGTGTTCTCTCTCTCGCTGGCTGTCTCTATCTCTGTCAAATAAATAAATAAAATCTTTAAAAAAAAAAAAAAAGCAAGCCACAAATGAATATACAGGCACACAAATAAGAGAGTGAATCAATGAAGCAATACTTTAAAAGACAGGAAAAATAGTTTAGATTCTTCAGTATAATAGGAAACAGGGAGTCACAAAAAGTCTTTGATTAAGGGAAAAACAAAACTACTGAGGCCAGGATGTAGGACTCACTGGAAGCAAGTCTAGAGACTGTACCATACATGGGCTTAAATTACTGATAAGAAAACAATGGAAATTTTTTTAGATGATTGGTATCAGATAAGACATATTCATAAGGAAAATAAACAGGATTTGAATTGTATTTTCCTATTTACTTGAACTTGACTCAAGCTCCATGAAGGCAATGACTTCATTAGATTTACTACATATATACAGTACCTACCCTAGGACCTAAACGCAAGAGGTCAGTATATAACTATTGAACATTGACAGGAAGAATGGGTGATGTGTGAAATAATAATTGTCAATAAAAATTCAATCAATTTCTGAAGATAGGCAATGTGATATACAAACGATGATCCAGTAATTACTGAAATGTTTTAAGTATAAAGGAAAATATTATTGCAGCTGAAAAGCATGATTAGTCTGGAAACAGAAATAAAGAGTCGGTGTCATATTGAGGTGTTAGTGAATCACCCAAGGGCATTCAATTCTTGCATAATTGGAGGCAACGGGTTGGAGTGAGAGTGACACAACTAGAGCAAATACACGGATTTGTAAGTTGTCCAAGGAGAATGCAGAACTCAACCCAAGGAGACTCCAAAGAGTAAATGGAGCAAAGCTTTATTTGCTTTTCAAAACTGCATCACAAAACTAATGGAACATATTGCCTCAACATAATTAAAAGAAACTAAAGAAAAACAAAAGGATAGAATATATTCTAGAACATATTAGAAAACATTACGATTCTTAGGATGACATTTCTAAATACCAATTTGGCTGCTCTTTGGAAAAGCAAGAATTAATTCTCTAGGATACATTAGCAAAAACATCTAGTGAAAGAAATGGTTATTTCATAAGACATATACTCAATATGCAAAAATAATATCTGCAGTAAAATGTTCAGAGATTCTACATCTTATGAAATTTAAAAATAAATTTACAGAGTCCCACAGAGAATGAATATATAAAAGCAGGTAAAATTCTATTAAAATCCATAGAGTGGTATGTTAGCTGGTGTCAAATTATACCCTTTCGGAGAATTTAAATTACCATAATATTTCTATGGAAATGTTATTTTTATATGCACATACACACAACACCACAGGCACAGAATATTCAATATGAAAAAAGCTACTATGTAATTTGTAGAATGAGAAAGTAGAAGATAAATTTCAAAGCCACCTTATTCAAGTAACAATTTTGTTGGCAGAAAACCTGATTATTTCATAGGCACATTCTAACTTTTTATAATAAACGAGATCCTAAAATTTCTTATAAATTTAATCATATTCTAAAAAAGTACTACTACATAAATTAATATTATTGTAAATTTGTTTTAGGGAAATGTAAACGTTTGCCTTATTACCAAGGGAAAGTGTGAAAATTTTATAATATCTAAGGTAGAAAATCCTCATGATCCTGCATCTATTTTTTGAAAATGTAAGATCAAATGATACAAATATTTTTTGTCACCATTGTTTCCATGTTAACATGAACGATTTTATATAAAACAATTCTTTATGAAAAATAATCACTTCTTTTATACTTTAAAATTTGAGAAAATACCAATTTGGATTTATTGTGTATGTCTATGTGTAGCTATTTAACACATCGCTTGAGTTAACATTAAAATACATTTTTTTAAAACATTAATAAAGTAGTGATACATTGAAATATTAGAAAACCAAACCCAGGTTAAAACTTACACATCTTCAAAGGCACTGGAGTATTTGTGCTATTGGGGCTTAATTCAATGAAACAAAATTTGCAAAAGCGAAATGGTGTGTCATCACGTTTTCCTGTACTAATGGAAAATACTGTGTTTCTATGATAAGAGGCAGGTGAGGGTCAGTGTTGAGACAATCCAAAGTCGGACAATTCTGCCAAGATCCAGGGAGGTCACAGTATTCATTACTAAAGGACCCAGCAACTTTGACTCTGAAGAGGTTTCAGGAATTCAATGAAATCCATGAAATTACCCCCAACCCCCCTAAATAACTGAACAATATTTCTATTTTTTTACTATATTCAAATATAAAATGTTGGAGGTGGAGACATGGAAGGAGTTAATTTCCTACATCAGTAGCAACTGGGATCCACATATCCTCTACGGGAAACTTACACATAGAACCTGTTATTTAACGTGATTTGGTAATGGACAATATGTAAAACAAAAGCACACATAGATATCATTATTTCAGTGTATAGGAGGCTGACTATATTGAGTCTAAACTTCCAAAATATTTCTCATTGAGTTTAAACATATTTCCCTCATTACTCTTCACATGTACACATCTTCTCAAGTAGTTAATGAAAGTCTTACAGATCTACAATTCACACTTCTGGAATAGTATCATGGCATGAGAAATGCTAACTATGCTTAAATCCATGATATAATAACTCAAATTTACAGAGTATTTTTTCCAAAGAAATAAATTTGTTTTCAAATAAGACAATAATTCTAACAATAGAAGGAGAAAGTGTAAGGTGGTTGAATGCAATGTGTGAAGAGGAAGCAGAATTTCTCAGAGACTAAGGATTACAAACATATTAAGAGATTCAGGGGCGTCTGGGTGGCTCGGTTAGTTAAGCGACTACCTTCGGCTCAGGTCACGATCCCAGAGTTCTGGGAGGGAGTCCCGCGTCAGGGCTCCTTGCTCAGTGGGGAGCTTGCTTCTCCCTCTCCCTGCGACTCTGCCTGTTTGTGCTCTGTCAAATAAAATCTCAAAAAAAAAAAAAAAAAAATTCAGCAGCAAGAAAAGCTGTACCCTATACTGTGTCTGCCTTGAAGCTCGAGGTCACGGAGGGGCCATGGATGAACCCCCTTTGTTACATATTATATAAAAGAAAACAAACTGATCCTGTTCTTCGCGGCATACAAGGGGTAGAGTGAAGCAGCGTAAATGGAGAGAACCACCAGTGGAAATGAAGAGGCAAAAATAGAAGGAAATACTCTTGCCTACCAGAAAAACAATGAATGCATTGTAAGTACTCCACTTTACTGAAGTACCCTTCACTGACTTTCCCATTTGTGATTCAAAATGGAAATTAACCACTTCTCTGCCACCCTATGCATTTTTCCGAATGTATACAGATTTTCATGTATTATGTTTTCCTAAGTTGAGGTATATCTGTGTGGCTAGCTTTCTATAGTACCCCAATTAAAATTCATTTAAAAATAATGTTGATTTTTTTATCAAGTGTTTTAATTCTAGTATTGTGAGCATATGGGGTCAGATTAGCTTCAGGTGTATAGTATAACCATCCAGCAACTGTGTACATTGCTCAGTGCTCATCACAGTAAGTGGACTCTTAATCCCTTCCCCCTATGTTACCCATCCCTCTAACTCACCTCACCTCTGGTAACAAGGGACTTTCCTAATTCTGAATTCAAAGCCCTCTATCACAAACACTGCTTTTCTAGTAAAAAGAAGCGAGTGACATATTGGATGTATTTAAAAGTTTGTTCTTTCAGGAGGAGTCTTGTCTTATGGAAACAAACTGATCTCAGGTAGAGATTCTGAAAGGCATTCTATGGGGCAACAAAGATAATCTCACAACATTTAAGAAAATATGAAAATTTTGGTCACAAATATTAAAATCTTCAGAGATAAGTTATAAAGGCATTCTTTATCAGCAACATTTGGAAACGCTGAGCTTTAGCGAATGGTTAAATGGTAAGGGCAGATGGTAACTGAAGCATAAAAAAAATGAAGACATTTAAATTTGAATTCCTTAATTAGAAATGAATTCCAACAACTTACATGTATACTTATGAAAGTAGCCCAGATTGTTATCTGTGCCCAATCTCTCTTCACAGTGGCATGGTGAGCAGAATCCTAATTGGTTTCAGTAGAAAGGATTTCGCTCAAATTATTATTTTCCCACTGTGTAAATGTTGTTGGTACAGGTCACTCGATGTATCTAACGCCCATGTTTTCCCTTTGTATGTCAGACTGTTAATCATAGTGCTATGGGGTTGTCGTAGATTCATAAATATTAAATTATATAATAGATACAAAATGCTTTGCCACAAAATATGAAAAATAACAGATGTCTGAAAATGTGATCGTAAGTTTTCCTTCTTCCACGTAAATACTATTTTTGTATTACTGAAATACAAATTTGACTTTGTTACAGTCCTCATATCTACAAAAAGAAAATTTCTATTTAAAAATTTTTTTAACTGAATAAATATGAATGCATATGCCACTGAAAAGTAATCATATTTGAGGCTTAGTGCTGTAGATATCTAGTGCATTTTCATTAGAGAGTTTTCAGACAAGTGAAAAAAGTGAAATAAAGCTTTTAGAGAAGTTCTAGCCTTTTTCTGAACAGGTGGTAAGATATTTCCACAGATCAGAATTTCCCATCGATATTGTGTCATTGCTGTGAAGCAGTGTATCGTGTCAACACTGTCACTGATGTGGTTGTACTTAAGGGTTATGATGTTTTCATATTGAAAAAGTACATGAGTAACACTGTAAATATTAAAGAATGCCAGTGATAATGCAATACAATCATAAGTCACACCATTAAAAGCAGCAATTCAATGAAAACCATTTGAGCATTTGAATGCCATATACAGATTCAAATAATACTCCAGAAGTTACGAAATTATCCTAAAAGTCAGTTTGCTATTTAAAGCTTCATGAACTCTCCGAGGACAATGGTGGGAGATATTCACATGAAAGGAAGATTTCTTCAGGTGTCATCTGCTATTTCTACACTTTACGTGTAAATAATTGTTTCTCCTGAGGTAACATTTTTATGTTCACTTGACATATTCCACAAGAGCAAATACATGAATATAAAATAAGATTTTCTGGGGGCGCCTGGGTGGCACAGCGGTTAAGCGTCTGCCTTCGGCTCAGGGCGTGATCCCGGCGTTATGGGATCGAGCCCCACGTCAGGCTCCTCCGCTATGAGCTTGCTTCTTCCTCTCCCACTCCCCCTGCTTGTATTCCCTCTCTCGCTGGCTGTCTCTATCTCTGTCAAATAAATAAATAAAATCTTTAAATAAAATAAAATAAAATAAAATAAGATTTTCTGGACAAAAATAATGAATCCACTTGGTCTAAGTAGAGCATATAAAAGATCCAAGAATAAGCTTCCTAATTAGTTCTTCCTTGGGACAGGAAACTTGGTCATTTAAACAGAATTCCTGAATTTAAACATGATCCCCTTTAGTAAAGGCTATTACCCAGTAAATGTAATTCTCCTTCTCCCATATAAAGTGAACCATATAACTATAAATAGTCTTTCCCATAACATTTACTATGGCCACTAAACTCAAGTGATTTTTCATTTAAATTTGTTAATGTAATGTTAGATTCATTCAAAAAATATGAAAGATATGTAGCATATAGTGAAATGATTACCGATGCAACCAACAACAGTTGTAAGAAGTACAACATTACCAATTCTGTTATGGCTACCTGTGTGTTTGCCCCATATCCCATCTGTCTGCCTCCTCCCCAGTGTGAACAATTCTGGCTTTTACATTTTTCATTCTTAAGATTTTCGAAAATGTATTCCATATATAAATTACATGTTACTAACATATTGTTTTGATTTTTATTTGTCTTTGATATTTACAAAAATAGAATTATTCTGGACATGGTACTTTGAGGCTTTTCTACTCAGTATATGTTTCTAAGATTCATTGATGTAGCCACAAGCAGCTCTAGTTTATTTCTCTAAAATATACCATTGTGTATCTGTATCACTATTTTTTCCATTATATTTTTTTATAATTATTTGGTTTGTTTTTATATTTTGCCACTTCATACAGTACTTCCATGTCTCAAGTCTACATGTACAAAAATACTGGCATGGCTTGATGTCTAATGCTGTAATTGTTGATTCATGAGCAATGCACAAACAAGATAATGCAAATTTCTTCCAAAGTGGTCACTCCATGTTAGCTTCCCAACAACAACGTGTAACAGTTTTGTTGAAACAGATCCCTGAGAACAGTTGGAATTTATCAAGCTTTATAATTTTTGCTGAGTAGTAATAATAATACTGTATCTCACTGGGGCTGACCGAGGTCTTACAATGCCCATTAGTTATCCTCTGAACTCTGGCTTGAGCAAACTTTATTTCAGCTTCTCTCTGCAGTACAGGCCCTAAACTTTGGCTTGTCACCAAGTTTGATCAAGCACTAAAGCCCATCATCCCCCACTTAACAACTCATTCTGAGAATTTTACTTCTTTCTTCCTGGTTCATTTATCCTAGACAGATATCTACTCAATAATGTACTTCTACTCATTCTTGCCAATGCTTCAACTCGTAACTAATACAATGATAAGTGCTTAGAAGGACATTAAATATATAAAATCTTAAACTCCACCAAAGAATTGCAGAGAGGGGAAAACACATGAAAACCACTAAGAAGTTGCTCTGAAACTAAACACATTTTAATCTAAATAGTGATGGTTGACATTTCTTAAAGTCAAGATAATCGGTATGTTGTTTATGTGTTGATGCACTTAATGCTAAGATGAATTGGGTGAAACAAATTGCTATTAAGTAGGAAGACACTGATTTCCTATTTTTCTTATCAAACTTGGTTAATTTCAATGGTAGGGAGAAAATGCACATTTAATATCATCTGTATAAGAGAAGTTCAGAGCAAGCTCATTTTTCAGGGCAAGCTGATTGGTGGGGAGAGAAGGGCTTACAAAGGAACATTTTTTCTCAACACTCTTGCAATTTAAAATTAGAATTTGGACACTTTAAATTGCTGCAAATGACATGACAAAATATTTTCTTCCCATCTCTATTAAGTGACCTCTTCATTCTATCACTAAACTTCAGATTTAACATCTTTAAATTTATATTATTTGCAAAAATCATTTCATGAGTCAGTGGAAGAACAGAACTGAAAACCAAGTTGTCTGCCTCCTAATCTAATTGATCTATTGTAGGGTAGTGTAACACAGAAGAATTTGTTTTTAAAGTTTACATACATCTTTGGATACTGAAGGAAAAGAAATTAAGAAGGTAAGAATCAGTATCTTCCTCTGGCGAAGGACCAGAATTCCAGTAAATTTGTAAAGAAATTTATGTCCGTGTAGCCAATGTTGTTCTTTTTTTTTTTTTTTTTTAAGATTTTATTTATTTATTTGACAGAAATAGAGACAGCCAGCGAGAGAGGGAACACAAGAACGGGGAATGGGAGAGGAAGAAGCAGGCTCATAGAAGAGGAGCCTGATGTGGGGCTTGATCCCATAATGCCGGGATCACGCCCTGAGCCGAAGGCAGGCGCTCAACCGCTGTGCCACCCAGGCGCCCCAGCCAGTGTTGTTTTACAGGAGTAGAAAAATCTCTCTCCATATTGTACACCTGAAACTAATATGAAACTGTATGTTAGCTATCCTGGAATTAAAGAAAAAGAGATGGACCAACCAAAAAAAAAAGAGAGAGAGAGAGAGGAAAGGAATACTAGATTAGTTTTGTCATTTACTAATTGAATTAATTTAAAATAATTAAAAAGTGAGTGTAATAGAAAATACCCGTCCATTTTATAGGGGGGAAAAGAGAAAACAAATATTTTGTTTTAGAATTAGATTGGTTTATAATCAACCCTATTTTAAAATATTTTACCTGTGATTAGTGAAACATAGATCTTTTGGGCGACGTGTTCATTACGTGGATAAATTAAAATCCGAGGTCTTTTTACCAATCAAATTTCATTTTCCAAGACAGACTTTGAGAATCCTCAACTAGGACCAAAATCCTTAGTCACCTGAATCCAAACACCCTATCTGAATTCTCATTTCTGCTTCTTTTCTGATACTGTATTTTTTTTTTCTGGGACCCCCTTTCCCATCACCTTTGTTTATTTAAATTCTATCCATCCCCCAGTCACAGCTAAAGTGGGCTCTGAAAGACAATCTTGTAGCTAACACTCTAGATGCCTATTCCTTCCCTACCACATTTGAACTCTACAGTCTCTGATTAATAATTCCTTGAAAGCATTACCTCTGTCCCACATTTATTTACATCTTTAGTACTACAAAAAGCATCTCTACTTAGCTGAAGATGATGTTTTCTTCCATAATACATATTATGTGAAGCTATATAAGTAACTTGAATTAGCTTATGTCTTATGTCTATAATTTATCATTAGCATGTTTAATTTTCGCATAAAAACATGATTAAAAATGACTGTTCTTTTAGGTTTTTAACATATTAATTCTACAATAAATCAACTTAGAATTTGTTGCTATATTTATAAATAAATATGGTTCATGTAGAACTTTAAGAAACTGAAAAGGCTGCAAATCAGGGAATATTTTTTCCTTCACTTCCCCCAAACTTAAAAAAAAAAGCATTTATTTAAAAATTCAGAGAAGACTCAGATAAAAATCACAAATGGAAGAAAAGAAATAACAACTGATACCATAGAAATACCAACAATTGTAAGATTATGAAAAATTGTATGCTAACAGATTGGACAACTTAGAAGAAATGGATAAATTCCTAGAAACATAACCTATCAAAACTGAAGGAAAAAATAGAAAATTTGAACAGACTTATTATCAGCAAGGAATAATCACCCCCCCCAAATTCAGGACCAGATGGCTTCATAGGTGAATTCTAGCAAACATTGAAAGAATACGTATACTTAACAAACTTCTCCAAAAAAGAGAAGGAAAGCTTCCAAATTTATTCTATGAGGCCAGCACTACCCTGATACCAAAATCAGATAAAATGGTACAAAAAAATAAAACTACAGGCTAATATCTCTGATGAACATAGATACAAAAATCCTCAACAAAATATTAGCAAACCAAATTCAACAATACATTAAAAAAAAAATTCACCATGATCAAGGGTTTATTCCTGGGATGCAAGTGTGGTTCAATATTTGCAAATCAATCAGTATGATGCATCACAACAAGAGTATAAAAATGATATGATCATTTCAATAGATGCAGAAAAAGCATTTGACAAAGCATAACATCCATTCATGATAAAAACCCTAGACAAAGTAGGTCTAGAGGGAACATACCTCAACATAACAAAGACCTTATATGAAAAACTATAGGTAACATCATATCAGTGGGGAGAAACTAAGAACATTTTCTCTAAGATTGGGAGCAAGACAATGGTATCCACTCTCACCACTTTTATTCAACATAGTACTGGAAGTCCTAGCCATAGCAATCAGACAACAAAAAGAAACAGGCATCCTAATTGGTAAGAAAGCAATAAAACCTTCACTGTTTGGAGATGACATGATACCATATCTAGAAAACACTAAAGACTCCACCAAAAAACTACTAGAACTAATACATGAATTCAGGATAGTTGCAGGATACAAAAATCAATGTACAGAAATCCATCACATTTTATACACTATTAAAGAATTAGCAGAAAGTGAAATTAAGAAAACAATCCCATTTACAATTGCACTAAACATAATAATAGGAATAACTTAACCAGAGGTGAAAGACCTGTACTCTGAAAACCAGAAAACACTGAAAAAGAAACTGAAGATACAAATAAATAGAGAGACATTCCTTGGTCATGGATTAGAAGAACAAATACTGTTAAAATATCTATACTACCCATAGCAATCTACAGATTTAATGAAATCCCCATCAAAATACTAGTAGGATTTTTTCACAGAACTAGAACAGATAATCCTCAAAATTTGTATGGAACCACAGAAGACCCTGAATAGCCAAAACAATTTTGAAAAAGAAAACCAAGCTGGAGGTATGACAATTCTAGACTTCAAGTTATACTACAAAGCTTTAGTAATCAAAGCAGTATAGTTACTAGCACAAAAACAGACATGTGTATCAATGGAACAGAACAGAAAACCCAGAAAGAAACCTAGAATTATATGGTCAATTAATCTTTGACAAACGGGGCAAGAATATGCAATGGGAAAAAGAATCTCTTTGACAAATGATGTTGGGGAACCTGGACAGCTACATGCAAAAGAATGAAACTGGACCACTTTCTTACACCATACCCAAAAATAAACTCAAAACAGATTAAAGACCTAGATGTAAGACCCGAAACCATAAAAATCCTAAAAGGGTGAACAGGTAGTAATTTCTCTAACATTGTAACAAATTCTTCCTAAATATGTCCCCTGAGGCAAGGGAAACAAATACAAAAATAAACTTCTGGTACTATATCAAAATAAAAAGCTTCTGCAGAGTGAAGGAAACAATCAACTAAACTAAAAAACAACCTCTGAACGGGAGAAGATGTTTGCAAATATTTGCCAATGACCTATCTGATAAAGGATTAATATCCAAATTATATAAAGAACTCCTACAACTCAAGCCTCCAAAACAAATAATCCAATTTAAAAACGGGGAGAAGACACAAACATTTCTCCAAAAAAGACATACAGATGGCCAACAGATATGAAAAAATGTTTGACATTACTCATCACCAGGGAAATGCAAGTCAAAACCACAATGAGATATCACCTCACACCTGTTAGAATGGCTAAAATCAAAACCTCAAGAAACAACAAGCGCTGGCAAGGATGTGGAAAAGAAGAAACCATCGTGCACTGTTGGTGGGAATGCAGGCTGCTGCAGCCACTGTGGAAGACATTACGGAGGTTCCTCAAAAATTTAAAAACAGAACTACTCTATGATCCAGTAATTGGACTACTGGGTATTTACCCAAAGCATATGAAAACACTATTTTGTAAAGATGTATGTAGCATTATTTACAATAGCCAAATTATGGAAGCAGTCCAAGCATCCATCAATAAATGAATGGAAAAAGAAGTGGTGGTAAATATATACGTTGGAATACTATTCAGCCAAAAGAAATCTTGCCATTTGCAGTAACATGCATGGATCTACAGAGATAATGTTAAGCAAAATAAGCCAGTCAGAGAAAGCAAATACCATAGGATTTCACTCATATGTGGAATTTAAGAAACAAGACAAATGAATTTAAAAAAAGAGAGACAAACCAACCAACCAACCAACCAACCAACCAACCAACCAAAAAACCAGACTCTTAACTATAGAGAACAGAGGGTTACCAGAGCGGGGAGGTGCATGTGGAGGGGGGAAATGGGTGAAATAGGTGAGAGGAATTAAAATTACGCTTATCGTAATGAGCACTGAGTAACATATAGAGTTGTTGAAGCACTGTATTGTACTACATTGTACACCTAAAACTATCTAACACTGTATGTTAACTACACAGGAATTAAAATTAAAAAAATAAAGTATATATTATAAACTTATTAATATATGCTATTGTATTATATATTTTCTATTTTGCAATTATATATTTTATATTATTACGGTATGAATATTTATCTTTCCATTATCATGAATGTCCCCATAACCTAATGAGCCAACAGGAAACAATTAGAATAAATAGTAAAAATGCCATTTATAGAAAGATAACAGATATTCCAGAAAAGACAGAATTAAAGAGCAAAAATTTAAACAATGTTCTATCATTTCAAATACATGTTTATAAGGTCTGACTTATCTAATAGCATATAAATAATATATACAGATAAATTTAATATCTAATAGCATATATATAATTTCTTTTGCCTATATTTTTGTTTTTTTTTGTTTTTTTTAAATTTTATTTATTTATTTGACAGAGAGAGACAGCCAGCGAGAGAGGGAACACAAGCACGGGGAGTGGGAGAGGAGGAAGCAGGCTCATAGTGGAGGAGCCTGACGTGGGGCTCGATCCCAGAACGCCGGGATCACGCCCTGAGCTGAAGGCAGACACTTCACCGCTGTGCCACCCAGGCGCCCCCGCCTATATTTTTGAATACTTATGTTAAGTTATACCACTCAGTGTCCTGGGTATAATGTAGAAGTTTTGCAGCTTTTTTAAATGCTATGAAAATATACAGAAATGCAAGCATAAAAGCCTTGTAGAGTGAAGCTTTTAGCACTTGATATTTTGCAATTTACGATTGCTCACCTATTAACATTCTGCAGATTCAGATGTGTACATTTTGAAATGTTTGTAAAATGTTCATGTTTACTTCAGATAAAAATATTTCTGAATAAAAATACTGCTAAAGAGAATTCCGCAAGTTCTAGTCAACTCAATCCCCAAAACTAAGGATTATGACTATCTCCTATCTCTTGAATAGAAATCGATTAAGCTATATGTAGGTTGTACACTTCTTAGATATATTCATGTAATTACAAATTGATAGAAAAAACATTTTAGCAATGAAAAAACCAGTATTCCGGTTAATGGAATTTCTTAGTTTTTGTAACCAGAAATGCTTACTCTGCTTAAACCAAGACTTGGAGTTGGTGTTTAATATAAAACATGTATGGTTATGCAAATGATTTATTATTTCCTAGTCATGATTTCATACTGGATGGTCTCTCAGAAGTGCAATAGCTATAAGGGGGTATAAACTTGACTTAAGCTATTTAACATTTTGTTTTTAGAACAAAAGCACATTATAATAGGAAATATAGAGCAGAGGAAGAAGATAAAATACATAAGACACAGAATAACTTGGGGTAAGATTTCTCAGTCGATGGAGATTGTATTCTTGAAGGGAGGATTGGCTTCCAATAGAAAGGTACTGTCACTATGACAGGAGGCAAAGAAGAGAATGGATGGAATCACATCATAAACTTGAGGGGGGGTGATGATTAAATACCTAAGGGATTCTGTTTCCCTTATGAAACATAAAATAGTTGTGCTTGTTGCTCACATAAACTAAGCATGATCCCACCTTAAAGTGTTACTATTTGCTGCTTCTTCCATGTGAAACCTCCCATACCTGGGTATCTGGAAGGATCACTCCCGCTCCTTCTCAACTGTCAGTGCTTCCCCTAACCATCCTATCCATAAGGCATAATAGTCATTTTCTATTTCTCATAATGCATTTTCCACTTCATTGACTTATCACCACCTACCACAGTGAATACTTCTTTATTTATGGATCATAATCTGATATGACAGAACGAACTCTGCCTGTTTTGTTCCCAGTTATACCCAGCACCAAGAGCCATCAGTACCTGGTCAATAAGTGCTCAATAAATGTGTATGAAAAGAATGACATTGATTCTGCTGGTGGCAGTGAGAAGGCAGGGAAGGGACAAGAGGGCAGATATTGCAGAACTTTCTATGTGTTGAAGAGGTCTGAAGTGGAAAGCTGTACACGGTGCAAAAGTAATTGGACAAGAGATGCAGGGTCAGTTTTCCAGGCAATTTGAGAACCTATCTGAGACCCCCTGGTGATACAGTGATCATGGATTTATGGTAGTACCATATTCCATGTTTCATTAATTTCTCCAGCTATACTTTAATTATTTGGCCCAGCATGGAAAAAGCTATAAATTGAAGAAAATAACATAAAAATGATAATACAAGAAAGCATATGTTAGATAGCAAGTAAAAGAAAAAGGCAGTATCATTGAGCAATAAGACTTCAGTAAACCAGCAGAGTGGGTACAATTTAAGTAATGCCTGGAAGTACATTTTAGTTATTAGGAAAAAGAGACTGGTATCCTCGGCTTAAGAGGAAAAAAAATTAATAACAGGTGCAAAACAATTACCCTGCATACGAACAATATGCTTTTATTGTAATTTCTAATTGATTTCCATTATTGTTACCATGAAAACAAATGTGCTAAACTTCTTTCATATTGTCATGTAGCATTTCAGAAGCCATAAATTTCTAATTAGTGCATACACACACATACTCACACACGCACGCACACACACAAACACCCAACTCTAATAAAAAATAAGCTAAAACGTGTCAAGTTCTTCTTGCAGAATGAGAAATTTTTATGGAGTTGTAGGATGGAGCTGGGGGCAGGGTGCAGAAGAAAAGGTGAAAAACAGAATTTACCTATTTAAGAGCAACTAAGCCACTAAACCAAAAATTCAATGAAATATTTCAGAAAAGGACAAAAGAGAAAATGAATACATACAATGTATGCTAGAGAAGCAGAAAATAGAGTGATCATTTTAGGAAAGCCTGGATTTAAAAATGCTTTTCCCACAAGCCAACAGTGTCCAAGGTCAATTGTTTTAATATCTATGAATTAGATCAGAAAATGTAGTGGTTTCAGCAATAACAGGCCATTACAATATCAACATGATAAAGGACAATTCTTAAAGGATTCTACCATAGGAACAAAGTGTATGGATATGTTCTCCTGGGAATAAACAAGGACAAATTACTTCACTGCTGTTCTACAGGAGATTTTCCACAACACTTATGAGGGATACCTTGAGGTTACATTGTAACAGCATGCTTCAGTAACCAACACTATTAAAAGCAGTTTCAATCTATTATCTACTGGAAATCAACAAACTATAAAATCTTATGCCAACCACTAAAACAAAGTCAGGTCAAATAAACTAACGTTTATATCAGTGTTTGTTAATTGTGGGATTAAAATTGTTCTTGAGAAATTATCTGTTCTATATCACAGATGTGGGTAGATAAATGAAGATTGCTTTGAAAATTTTTATTTGCTGATGGTAAGCAAATCATATATATTATATGACCTTGAAAATATTAAATTTGTAATTTGTTTGGTTGTTTAAATTGATCACTAGGTTTATATAAACTCGAGCTTACAGTACATACTATCCACTGAGTAACTTTTTTCAAAAAGAAAATAAATTTTTCCCCATGGTAAATAAAAAAGTGATCATTTGCCTGTTTATCTAAAACAAACAAATGAAAAAACAAGTAAACTTACTTGAGTATAGAGGTGTGGGGGGTAGTGGGGCAAGTGAGTGAGTAGTAAGTGTGTGTGTTGTGCGTGTGTGTGTGTGTGAGCGAGAGAGAGAGAGAGAGAGAGAGAGAGAGAGAGGGAAAGGGAGAGAGGGAACTAAAAGAAGAAGGAAGTGAGACGTATAAGAAAAGGGACAGAGGGAGGGAGTAAGCTGGAAAAGGGAAGAGGGAGGGGGAACACTGGTGCCCATGGCATGTGTGAAACCAAGGTTTTTTGTGGCCAAGCAAATGTGTCTAGTATCAGAGACATTTGGTGAAACTTGAATCACCAGGGATTACTGGTAATGACTTTTATGTATCAGGATGGAGGAGAAAAGGAGAATTCTGTTCTATCTGAGGGCAGTATCACAGGGAAATGGTCAGGACTACAGGATTTGGGGTCAGAATGGGTATAAACCTCAATCTGGAACTTGCCAGCTGTGTGGCTATGGACCGTTTTCCTAACCTTGCTAGAAATCACATTTCATACAGATGAAATGTGATACTTATACTGATCTCATGGTTATTAATATGATTAATGGATGCTTAGATCTATATATTAATTCAATGACTAGCACTCGGTAAACTGATAGAGGAATGTCAGCTTTCATTATTATGACTCAAAATGTCAATTTTCTTCAAATTTTTAAATAAATCTACGTCATGATGTTACAAAAGAAACACCTGTCAATATGATAATCATTTATTTACAATTGCTGTAGAAGAAACACGAAAATGTACTCTGACAGTGTATAAACAGTCTAAAGCCTAGCAAATTGTTATAATGGATATTCGATTAAAAAATGTGAAGTGAAAAGATAAAGGAAACAACCATAAAATGAGAAAACAATTAACAAAATGGCAATAATAACAAACCTATTGATAATTACTTTAAGTGTAAT